>NC_069657.1:326824173-327136673 GCF_027244095.1 Hemicordylus capensis | reverse complement strand
TGTCAATCATTAACCAGCTTCAAAGCTGAGATAGCTACATCTCTGTTATGTGTTTGAGTTCACTCAGGGTCAGGCATCCTGTGGAAAGCTAAATGGAGGATAGGGATAACATGTGTTCTGATTTCCTATTGTCAATTTTTCTAAACTCAGCTGGCTTCAAGAAAGGTGAAATCATTCGCGCACTTAAAAAAAAAAAAAGAATGCCACCAAAATTTGGTTGAGATTCCTGCAGAGAGTTCCTACTCAAAATTTGCTGCTTCTCAGCTGGAAGTCAAGTGAGTGAAAAATTGCAATACAGCAAAGGTAAATATAATATTTTTTCAATACCCTGTATAAACAAATTTCACACAGAGAAAGACTGTGTTATTTCAAAAATATGATTGAGACACTGAAGGGACACCCTTTTCATCAAATCACTGTTTAGCCTGTGTTACTATCTTCTAGTGGTGCCATCTTTTTGAATGCCTCAAGGCAAAGATTCTTTTTTTTTCTTTATATGAGCAAATTTATCAGTAAGTTAAGGATCCCCCCCCCTTCATATGAACAAATTAGTCAATCAGTTTGTCTAACATCATTTTTCTCCTTGGAAGGGGGGCGGGGAGTGTACTGAGAAATCTATTGACCTGTACGCATTTCCTGATCAGATGCGCATCACTGCCTGCGGTAGCAATTCAGAATAGCTGTGAAAATGAGAGGATCACTGTGAAGACATTGTGTGATGGAGGTATGTGAGAAATTATTTTCATTGTTAAATTCCATCTATCTTTCATCACTGAACTCAAGGTGGCATATATGGAGTTCCCTGGCCATGCTGAGAAGATATAAACCTGCTTAGCTTCGACCTAATGAATGTATCATATGCCTTCAAATCAGATCCTCTTACCATTTCTTGTTACCACAGATTTTCCCAGATGACCTGGAATTATGGGAGCGAGGTGTTCTGTGGGGTGGGGTGGGGGAGTCACCCACCAAAAGGAATTCTGCTACCCTCTTTAAACATTAAACATGTGGAGGGAAGGATTGACAAGAAAAAGACTGCTGCTCTGCCAAGCTATATAGGTAATTCCCCTATACCCTATGAAAATGAATTTACTATCCAAAGGAAATGAATGACATATATGCCATTTTATTTTATTTGGCTCATCTCTTCTTTTGTAAATGAGAGGGAATACCCTAAGGTACATTAAAAAAATACTTATATTGTGTTTTGGATTGCTCCCTTTTCAGGGGTTCCTATTGATTTTTGAAACCAAAGACATTCTTCTAAATAAGGGTGAAAATGTAGATGAATATGATTTGTTCAGTGGTGGATGGTAGGGATGTGCACAAAACCAGTCAGGCTGGTTTGGTTCAAATCCGGGCCAGATTTGAACCAACTCCACCCAGCTCGGTTTTGGCACTGGTCAAACCGGACCCAGACCAGTTTGGTCACTAAACCAGCTCGAACTGGCTCAGAGTTCCACTGGTAAAGGGGAATACGGTGAGGATTCCCTTTTACCAGTAAAGGAGTAGGGGCGGGGTCTTAAGTAATGTAGTACTTAAAGTGCAAGCCGTGGCAGCGCCTCCTCCCTCAGAGTATCCCGGGCCAGTGGTGGTGGCAGCACCTCCCTTCCCCAGAGTATCCCGGGCCAGTGGTGGAACAGTTCAGGCCTTTGTTGGCCCAGTTCAGGCCTCTGTGCATGTGTGGAGGCCATTTTAGTGTTCTCTGTGCAAATTGCATGGTGATGCAAATGACCTCTGTGCATGTGTGAAAGTCACTAAAATGGCCCCTACATGTGCACAGAGACCTGAACTGGGCCAACGAAGGCCTGAACTGGGCTGCCACCAGCCCAAGCTGTTCTGGGGCAGGGCTGGGCTGGGTTCCACCACCCATACCCACCCTGTGGCTGTCATTACAGCTGCAGCTCAGAGGCGTAATGAGGGTGGGGCAGGCAGGGCACGTGCCCTGGGTGCCATTGCAGGGAGGGCACAAACTGCTTGCCATGCCCCGTCCCTGCCCTAACTGAGGTCCAGAGAGGCGCCCGCCCCCCAGCGAGCACTTCTGAAAGTGTCTATTCCCCTTTCTCTTCCTCCAGAGAGGGAGAGAAAGGAAGAATAGATGCTTTCAGCCAGCAAGCTCTGACTGAAATGACTCCAAAGAGCTTGTTCACGCTCTTCGGAGCTCAAGGCCACGCCCTCTTTGCATGTGGTGTCAAAGGGGGCGTGGCCTCAAGCTCCAAAGAGCCAGAGCAAGGAGCTTGAGGCCCCTCCCCTTTGTATGTGACATCTAAGGGGGCATGGCCTCAAGCTCCGAGGAGCCTGAGCAAGCTCTTCAGAGTCATTTGAGGGCTTGCTTTCAGGCAGCAAACACTGGCAAGTGTTGGGGAAGAGGAATCCTAGTAACCTGGGCGGGGTTGCTTGTTCCCATTTGCAAGCACTGCGGCTGCCTGCCCTGCTGTCTCCTCTTATGTTCTTGCTGCAAGTCCTGACCCACCCCAGAGTCCAAAGTAAGTAAATTGTCTGTGCCGCGCCTGCTCTCAAGTAGTCTCAAAGAAATTATATCTGATTGGTGCTTTCTCAGGCTGATGCTTCCCCGCTGCCCCCGCGGAGGATGTTTGTTTCTTTTTTAAAATGTATACAATAAAAGAAATGTAAGAGAACTGCAACAAACTAGTTTTTCAGGAGAGGCTGAAAGGGTTAAATGAACAGAGAGTTTGTGCCTAGAGAGGTCCAGAAATGTGAATGCTCTCCAGGTTCCATCCTGTCCCGCCTCCTTTTTGTTAAAAAAAAAAAAACAACACTTGTGTTTGCATGATTTTCCAACCTGTGAGCAGTTGTGGCTTGCAGTTTGCAAGGCAGGAGGTTTTTCAATGGAAATCCTGCGAAAAGAGGGTGAGTTCAAGGAAGAGAAAGGAAGCCTTGACTGTATAGAAGAAGGGAAAACCCATTGCTGGTGGGGAAAAGGAACAGGGCTGCAGATCAAGTGCTCAGCTGCAAAGGAGGAGAGAGTGCCTTCCTTTTAGTTGTATATGGAAGAAGGGAATTTTGGTAGGTGCAGCTTTTAAACTGAGAAAGCTGATTTACATTTACATTTTTATGAACTCAAAATTCTCTACATCCAACACATTGTACTAAATAGCCATTTAGCTCTAAAAATACAAGATGTTTGCAATTGATGTAAACATTTGCTTCCCTCAAACTGCCAAAAATTTATATTCAGTGAAACAGAATTAAAATTAACTAATTTCCTTTGCTGAATTAGATATTATTCTGAACTTCATATGATTTTAAAAATAATTGAAATGTAAATAGTCATTCAGCTAAATAAGGCCAGCTTTACATTTATATTAATGTAATTTCATTTCAAAGGAGCAGGTTAAAATTAATCTAGATTCAAATTTTGTGTGTTCAATATTAATCCAAGCAAATTGATCTAGATTTAGATTTTGAAACATAAATAACACACCTAGCTTGCTTCCACTAAGAGTAAAATTCAGTAGAAAGTTATCCATAAACATAGGAGATATTCCAGTAGAACATGACCCTATTCTAGTCATAGGGAAAAGAACTGGGTGTGTGGGGCTCTGCTTCTTAAACACTGTACTTTGCTTATCCTTTAATTAAATATATGTATATCATAAAGTGAAATGACTTTTAGAGACAGGAATTTCCTTGCAAATATGACACTTCCTTGCATATAGAACAACATATAAAAGACCTTGCTGTTGCCCAGGGTCTCTGATGCACTTCCTGATTTATTGAATCCATCTTTATGCTTACATTGTCTGTGTTTCTTGGTAAATGGAACATCATTTTATTTTATTTATTTAACATATTTTATACAACCCAAAACTTATGTCTCTGGGAGGTTTACAACAAGATAAAAACAAATATTTTATTTATTTAACATATTTTTATACTGCCCAAATTCTTTTGCCAAATTCTTGTCCATTGCCTATCACCCAGAACTAGTTAATATGAAGGAAAATTTCCTGTGGGGATGTCATTTTTGTAAGAAACTGTGTGGAACAGATACATCTGTATTGATCACTACACATGGGTTTCTGCACAACATGCACAGAAGAAACTTCCATGTAGAAAATGTGTCTCTTGTAAATTGACCCTGAATTTTCCATCCTTGACTGGGATATCTGAGAGTTAGAGTCAATAATAAAAGAACAGCACACTGCTTGTGACAGGAAGGGGCAAATTACAATGATTTCTTAGTCTGGCAAGGGCTGGTTTTGGCCCTGGCAGAACTTGGCTGTCTGCTCCTGCTGCAAATTTCTCTGTCTAGTGTGGCAAACTAATGTATCCTCCTCCCTCCTGGTGCCAAAGTAAGCACTAGTGTGGTGAATGCACATATACCCCATCATGAGCCAACTGTCATCACAAGACAAAGGTTGTCAGGAATTTGGGCAGGTGAACCTTTAGGACAAAGTCATGGTTTTTAAAAAGCATAAGATGAGACAGAAAATGACACTGGAATCCTCACATAACTCCTGACTGTTGTTCTAAGTCTTTAATAAAAATGGCTCACGTTTTCAGGTTTTGATCAACAACCATGTTTAGATGGTACAGTGTTCCTTTTAACAGGGATTTCCAGATGTTGTTGACTACAAGTCCCATCATCCCTGATTGGACAGGGGCGCAATTTCAGTGCTTGCCCTAGGCGCTATTTCCCCTAGATACACCTCTGCTGCAGCTTGCACTATAAGTAATAAATTACTCCCCTCTGACACCCTCTAGGTTTAGGGAAGCCCCTGCCCCTTTACTGGGAAAAGGGAATCCTCACTGGATTCCCCTTTACCCATAGAGCTCCAAGCTACCTCAGTTTGAACTGGGCCTAGTTTGGTTCAAACTTGGACCAGCCGAGGCCGGTCTGGTTTGACCCCAAACCAACAGAGAGCCAAGCTAGAACCAAGCCAGCTTGCATACCCCTATACCCACCCAGGCTGGGTGGGGGTGGCAGGTGGAGAAATACAAGCTATAGATTAGGATCATTTGCACACACACCCCTCACCTAGTTCCAGCTCTGTGTCTGTCTCCCACCTTGACCCGCTACAGCATTAACCTCAGTCACTAAGCCTGTGCAGCACCAGAAATCTTGGATCAATGCTAGTTTGATACTCTCCAAGCTGCAGGCCTGGGTTTGTTCTGATATTACTATTGGAAGTAAAAGGATTTTCAATAGGACAGCAATGATTTTGGTCAGAATTCTGACTATCAGGACTCCCTGCTATCATATTGGAAATCCTTCTGATAATGCCCAATAGCGGGCATATCGGTCCAATATTGCTATTGGACCAATAGGATTGCACAGCCATACAAGGCATGTGGACTGATATTCTTCAGGTTGGGAAATGCATGAATACACCCCTACCTGGCAAATACTGGCCCAGCTCTGTAGCAGGGCAAGGCAGGAGACACAGAGGCAGCCAGACCTGGACTTTACTTATATATTCAGTGAATATCAGGAAATAAATTACTAACTCTTCAAAAGTTGCTGATTCAAAAGTTTTGACATTTTAGCATGTGAGCACAATTTTTAGCAGCCTTTGTACAGTATTCAGCTGTTTGTTCCTTCTGTTTTATTATAAATCATGGGTAACTTACAGAAGTGCAGGAAGTATTACCGGTTGATAAAATACAGTAACGTAATGGGTTGATAAATAAATGAACAATTGAATATGAATAACTAGAACTACGGAAGAGATGTAATGCTTGTTGTGGCTTGTGATTATTTGGCAAAGCGCCAAGGAAGCTACCACTACAGTTACAGAGTGCAGAGTTTAGTTGTTGCAGCTATTTAAGGAGCACGCATGGGGATCACTATGGAGTCTAAACTAAATTGATTTATTGGTGAAGTACATTTGAAATAGGAAAGATCTATTCTATCAGCTACATAATGAATAGGGAGAGAGAGAGAGAGAGATTTCCATCTTCTCTCTAGGAGGAAAGGAAGAGGACTGACTCACTAAAGGAAGTCTCTGAGGAGTCAAGGCAGGGGTCATAGAGTAGAGACAAGCAGGAACAGGTAAGGAGACGCTCACTACCTCCCTCTACTCCGAATGTCCCTAGTGGTCATTAAGATAGTTGGGGCAAAAGGTCGATGCATTGGAACTCCATCTCCAACAATGCTTGCATGTACTTTCATAAAAGGTTTACTGTAGCTGCTCTTCATCCTGGCACCCAACATAGTGTCAGGGTTGGTGGAGTTATATCTCTCCTGTCAGGAGACACAGGAGATGTCCATAGGTCCTAGTCACATGTGTGCATGGCTGATCATCTTGAGCCAGGGTGGCTTCTTTAAAAGCTGACCTCAACCCCACGCCCCCCATTTGAAGCATTGCAGTTTTTAGTTCAGGATCCACCCTTCCATTCTAGCATCAGAATTAGTTCCCCCACGCCCCACTCACCTGTGTCGTAAACCTGTCAAGCTAGTCTCAAGTTATATGATGCCCAGGAGGCTGCCAGCACTGGCGTTTAGCCTATCAGCTGGTGAAGCAGAGAGTAGACAGAGAGACAAAGTAGGTTATCAGGAAAAGCAGTACAAGCAATCCCACAGCAGAGCCAGTTCCAGTCGTAACGATATCTAAGCTGGTCGACCAAGTCCAAATTGAGTGCCACAAGTAGAGTACAAACGGTCCAGGGTCAGTGCACGAGCAAAGCAAGCAGGAACACAGCTGGGTAGTACAACAAACACAATGCCGCTTCCAGCACTGCGACTGTGATGTGGTGGTCTTAAATAAGTGGAAACCATGTGCTTTCAATTATTGATCTCTGACTCAGCAGTTCTCCTTGTTAGCCAAGTAGTTCTGCCCATACATCTCCTAATCTCCTCCTGTCTCTTTGACTGGCGCCTCTCTACAGCTGAGATGGGCTGCGTCTCCTCCACAGGAGCTGTCATACTAGGCTCCGTCTCTTTCTTAATGTCCCGTGAATCATCCCCGCTTGCCTCGGCAACTTCTTGCCTTTGAAGCTGCTGCACTCCCTCCTCCACTGTTGCACTGCCTGTTTCCTCCTCATCTTTGGAGTCCAATAGCATGCCCATGACAACCTGATTGTTATCTGGTGGGGATTTTTTCACTTCACTTTCACAGATCCTCCATTCCATCAGACCCTCAGTTCCACATAATGTGAAAATGGACTCATTGTCTTCTCTGTCTTCAACACATCTTCAGACTGTGTTGGTACTGTGGTGGCTAGCAAAGTGTAGGCCCTAGTCACACTGACAATGAGTGCAGGTATCACGAATTAGATTTAATCTGCTACTGCAGAACCGGTAAAATGAATTGTAGTGAAATTGTAGTGAAATTGTGAGGCCTGCAGAAGTCTGGGAATGGAACCCCTTTGTGGAGTTGCTCACCTCACTCACTCAGGACTTTGGGGCTTAAATAATGGTGACTTGGCCAAATCTCACTTTGTACTTTGTGGCACTGTACTTTGTGGCACTGAAGAGGTCTGGGCAGACACATGACTGCTACTGGCCTCCAAACTGGGTTTGATCACCTGAATCACCTGTTGCAGCTGGCTCCATCTGAGGTGTCTATCCATACCTGATTTCAGTTGATACACTGCAGATGGTTTATAGTTAGTTAAGATGTGACTAAGTTTCAGCCTATTGCACATGTCTTCTCTCAATGGCCTTATTTGCACATAATGGGAATTTTCAGGAGGAACCTGTGGTTGACTTTCTTATGTGTCTGAATTTGTGAAACCCCGGTCCCATCAGAAAAGCAACCTGAGGTTTCCCTTCTCAAACTCAAATTGGAACCCTCAATCTTGTAATGAGTTTCACTGCTCCTACCTGAGGTTTGAAGGCTGGTGGGATACATCTGAATTCTGATTTTCAGGCTGCGCTCACTGTAACCGGAGTTGAGGGAAGAAGCCTCTCCCCGTCTCCAGCTGAGATTGGCTGTCAGGGCCATCCTTCATGCAAGAAAGAAGCCTGCAGAGTCAGTTCCTCCTCCTCTCTCCAGTCTCCCTGTCTGCAGTTCGATTCCTGTCCATTTCATCTGAATGTAGACAAGTAAGTGCAGGGGGAGAGGGCAGAGCTGCAGGTCCATCAGACCCTCAGTTCCACATAATGAGAAAATGGACTCAGTCTCTTCTCTGTTATCAGGGTCTAGGTGCGATTGCTGCTGCAGCTCCCACTGCAACAGAGACAAATCATTTTGCTACAGCTTACCTTTTCTGCAACAGTAGCTGCTGTAAGGTAAAGGTAAAGTTCTGCCATCAAATCAACCACAGAGCCATGTGGTTGTCTTTGGTAGAATACAGGAGGGTTTTACCATTGCTATCTCCTGCACAGTATGAGATGATGCCTTTCAGCATCTTTCTATATCGCTGCTGCCTGATATAGGTGTTTCCCATAGTCTGGGAAGCATACCAGTGGGGATTTATGGCATATCTTTTTAAGTGTTGGTTCCATGTTCAGCTCTTGTGCACCTGCAAGTTTAGTTTATTTGGATCACAGCCATATTACAAAATTCAGAAAATATATTTCATTTACAGTTAGCATTTTGCTTTTAGCGTTTTACTTTTAGAGTAGAGGGTTTAAAAACAACAACAGTACTCATATTTAGGAATCCTGGCAGGAACGTTTAAATTGTTCCTAATTTTATTCCATATTTTCTTCTGAAAAGGTAATTACATTTCAGTGTGTTAATACATATTTAATTGCTTTCTTTCTTTCTTTCTTTTTGGTAGAAAAGGAATAATCATGAATAGTATTGTCCCCCAGATGTGTACTTCCAGTTTTTAAATAAGAGAATTTTTTTACAACCTTAGTCATCTCTACTTTTTGTTTGTCTTTCACCAACACTTTCTATTGACTGAATTTTCCAAATACTTGTAAATATAAATTGGCATCTCCTGAAAATTAATTGAAGAATGTACAACTGCTTGAAACACAACCTTTGGTGTTAAAAATGAAAGAATGTTGTTCACTTGATGTGTCAAAATTAACCATCTCTGATGTTCCCATGAGCCCCCTAGAGAGGTGATACTGGGTGGTCAGACAAAACAACTATTTGTAGATTTGATTGGCACCTGTCAGCTATCTCTCAAGGGAAACTGCAAGCATAAAATGCCACCAGAATAAATCATTAGTGAATGATATATACTTTGGTTTGAACATGGATATAATAATGTCCTATTTTTCCTACAGAGTTGATTAGGGTCCTTAGTTAAAAACTAAAACAAAATGTGTTTTCACTTAAAACTAAAACAGTTTTTTTTAAAAAATAAAATCCAGACAGTGCACTCTGACACAAACACCAGGCATTCATTAGCTGAAAAGAGATAAAGTCATTGTATAGGAAGTCTCCAGCACCTACAAATTATATGTAACCACTCTAGTTTGAAAATACAGAGAGATCCACACAGCATTACATGGCAGATGTAATTTGTAATGTTATTGCTAAAAATGGGAAACAAATGTATCAAATTTTGAATTTTTGGATAGCTTTACCATATAAAGTTTAATAGCTTCTATGTGTGGAGCATGGGAGACATCAAAATATTTTGATGTTCAGAAATTCTTTTTTGATGTAAGGCCTCAGAAAGTATACATCGTAAATTCAAATAAAGATTTTAGATCTGGCTACAGTCTGGAAGATCTTTTTTTAAAATAAATAAATAAATAAATAAAAATAAGATGTTGTGGTTCTTTTAAAATGTTTTATCAAAATAGGTCTAAAATGCAATGGGTCCAGTATGCCAGCATGCTAATGACAGCATAAAGTTGATATAATGTATAATGCTCCTGGACACTCCGAAAACCAAAGTTAACATCAAAATAGTACCATTTTAAATGTATAATTATACAGGAATACCAGTAAATACTCCACAACATCAAATGGCAACTCTCCTGACACACACTAATCAGGGCATTGATTACCAATGTGGTCCACAGTAGCTATCCATAGAAGGGATTAATCAATGTATGACAAAGCCCAAAAGACCCCGTGATGGCACTCTATCCAGTATATCATAATAGGAATGTGCACACAGGTTCGAGTTTGAACTGGTTAGAATTTGAACCAGTTCAGTTTGAAGGTTCGAATTTGAACCAAACCGGGTATTCCATTGGCAATGCCGGTCTGAGTTTGAACCAATTGAGCCTGGTTTGGTTCGAACCAGTTTGAACTGGTTCAAAGGCTTGAGCCTCCATTTTAGGTGCTATTCTCCATTTTGTGTCACTTATTTTGCTTGATTTCATTTGCTCAGCTCTTGCTTCCCAGATTGGCCAGATGACTCTGGCTCTCTGGTAGGCTCTGCAGTAGTGCCACTCCCTGAGAACTGGTACCCTATTGGCCAGGGGGGAGGGCAAAGGTGGGTGTTCCAAAAGGAGGGAGTTTCAAGTTCTATTTAAAGCCAAACTTCTGTCCTTGCAAAATCACTGTTACTGCAGTTCTCCTTGGCTTACTGGATGCTGAATGCTGCTTCTGCTGGTGAGAGTCTGCCTGCAGATTTATGCTGTGTTTGTTCCCTTCAATCCCCCTCTGCCTGTTTTTCTGTCCCCCCCCCCAACACATACACACCCCTCTGCTTTAAACCATTATTTAACCTAATGTGAGTGTGTGTTTCTGCTGCTGGGGTTGTTTTTTCCTGAATGAGTGAGTGACTGTCTATCTCCCCGCTCTCCTGCTCTGGGGGTGGGGGGGCAGGCCCTTTGGCCTGAGATGCCTCTCTGACCCATTTTCCTTACCCCCACTCCCCCCCACCATCTGTGCTGGCTGATGGCTGCTGCTTTAAATTCTGGGCTGAATTGATAAGAGTCCTCAGTAGTTTAGCAGCTGCCAGTTGCTTTATTTTGTTGGGGGGGGGGCGTTCCTTGTTTTCTGTGGAGCAGGTGCTTTTCTTTCTTAACCCTTTTCTTGCTGTGCTTAGCACACCCACCACCTGCTCCAGAGTACTCCAGCAGCACCTCCCCTCTGTCCTCTTTTCTTCCCTTTCCAACCCCCACCTATTCTCCACAACCATTTTTTAAACCAGATTTTTATTTTATTCAGTGATTATTTTAAATTGTTTGGGTGGGTCGGTGGGCAGCTGGAAGGCTGATCGCTCTGCCCTCCCCCAACCTTGGCTGTGCCTGCCTGCTGCCAGACTGCCACTGGTCAGGAAAGCTTTTTTCCCCACTGACTGGTGTGTGGGGCAGAAGATCTTCTGGATGACAAGGGGGTAAGTGGTTTTATTTTGGTGCCGCTTTTGTCCCCTTTAGTTTTCCTTAAATAGGGCCTCCTTTCTTGTTTGGGTGTGGGGAGGTATATTTTCTGTGGTTTTTTTCATTACAGGTTGATTCTTGTTTTCATAGGTTGTTTCTTATTTTCACAGTTTCTCCTCCTTAGTTGCTCCCAATTGTACTGTATTGTTTTGTTGTGGGTGGGTTGTTTTTTTTAAAAAAACTAGGTATTTATGGACAAGGTTTTTTAGACCCCCCCCCCAATTTTTTAAAATATTTGTAAAAAAAAAATAATTAAAAGCCTCTGCAGTTTGGGAATGTTTGAGTGCTATGTGGCGAGCAGAGCTCGCAGCAGGATGGCAGGCAAAGGTGGGAGGGATCCCCAAGCTGGTGTGGGAGGCTGGGGTGGGGGGCAGGAAAGAAGGCATGGGGACCAACAGGTCCCCATTGGTGAGTTCTTTGCACCAGGTGAGGCAGAGGTGAAAAGGCTATCCTATCCGGAGGAGCCTCCTGCCACCAGGCCAGGTCCAGGATGAATGGCTGGTCCATCGGGTGTACCACCAGTGCTGCTGCCCCGTGCAGAGCTTGGTGATGCAGGGAGCTTCCTGCCAGGTAAGCTACTTCCAGTGCAGGGGTAGAGGGCAGGGGCTTGATGGCTGGCAGTGCAAACAGATTTTCCTTCCCTCTTACAACCCCTCCAACGCTCCTCTCACCACTCAGTGTGGGCCCGCCTTGATTATGCTCAGGTTGTAGCAGAGTCCAGATCTGTGTCTTCCCAGTCTGGCTCTGAGGAGGAAAGGAATGCTGCAGAGGTGGAAGCACCCCTTCCTCCAATGGGCCAATCTTCCATGTAGGGTGGAAGAGGGTGGGTGATAACAGTGGTTGACCCGCAGCAGCCCGGCTAGGTCCATTGTCACCCAAAAGGCCCAAGACAGTGTCCAGGACATCAGAGGCCACCCAGAGCAGTGATGTTTGGCGGCATTTTAAGATCCTTCAAGATGCCCCAATCACTGCTCACTGGGTCCACTGCAGGACACAGGTCAGTTGGGGGCCAGGATGCTAAGCATCTGGGGACAACCTCCATATGGTGACACATGCGATGGCATCACCCGGATCTCCTTGACTCCGCTGGCGGCCTGTGACTAGCACTGACAAAGCAGTGCAAAGGCTTCCATGAAGCATGGCATGCTGCTGGTAAAGCAGTGGATGCAGTCCTCGGTCAAGAAGTGTCCCAGACTCCCGGTCATGTGGACCCATGTCTCTTCACCTGCTTCACTGGGGAGATGATGGCCACTGATGAGCAACCTTTTCAGGTGGTTGAGAACTCCAGCTTTCGCCAGATACTCCAGCTGCTAGCGCTCAAACTACACCATCTCCTCAAGGACCACATTCAGCCAGAACGTGGTCCCCGCCCTGTACAGGCAGTGCAAGCAGCTTGTGTCAGCCATGCTGCATGCAGCACCGGCTGGCAACAGTGTGCATTTCACCACTGATCTGGGGAACAGTGTGAGTGGGATGCACACTGTTTTCCTGGCCCTGACTGTCCACTGGGTTTGGAGAGAGAGTGGACCTCCGGTGCTGCATCTGGTTTCAACGCATCCCACAGTGCATTTTGGCACAGGTGGGCCTACTTGCACGTGAAGACTTCGGATGTCAAGCACACCAACGATGAGGTGGCAGCCATACTCGGCTGCCCAATTGAGGAGTGGATAGGCGGGTTGCAACACCTCAGAAGGGGGTTCATTGTGACATACAATGGCTCCAACACAACCAAGGCAGTAGAGTCAGTGTTGGAGTGTGTCAACATCTGCTGCATGGCACACACACTCCACCTGGCTATCCTGGATGCCTTTGGTCTCAAGGAGGCATCCAGGGAACAGGGCCATCCTGTGTAAGGTTCTGTTGCTGTCACAGCATGTGGACAAGGCCCTCAAGATTGCAAGATTGCAGCTCACTTCCATCGGAGTGAGAAGTCCAGGTGACTGCTTCGCGAGCGGCAGTGGGACCATGGGCTTCCTCAACATCTCATTCTCATGTATGTAGATACCTGGTGGAATGCCACTGTCCTCTTATTCCAGCCCTTGATGGAACAGGAGGTGGTCCTTGGTGACCTGCTGAGGAACGAAGCCTTGGGCGTGTGTGACGTATCCAACATGGAGTGGAAGCTCATGTGTGAGATGATGTCAGCACTCAAGCCCTTCCTGTTTGTCATGAAGAGCTTGTGTGGTGACACCATTCATCTGAGTCAGGCCCTGCCAGTGGCTTTCCTCCAAGAGAAGCTTATGGGTGAACTCCGGACCTTGCTGACCATGCTAGAGGAGCATGCTCTGGTGGGAAGGCTGAGGACCGGGGTTGTCGTCAGGTTGGTCAATGAGTTGCATGACAAGAGAGGAGTATGTCCTGTCTTGTCTCTGTGACCAGACCGCTAAGGGCAATGTCATTTTTGTGGATGAATTGCCAAGATGGAGGGGCCTATTGGTCGATACAGTTTGGGAGAAGGAGGTCATTAGGACCTGCAGAGACCAGGAGGGAAGTGATGGTGCACCCCCTAAGCGTACACAACCCACATCCAGCAGCAGCAGTGCAGCTGACCATTCTGCTCCCAACCCTTCTTCATCCAAGTCTAGCAGCGTGGCATCAAGCAGTGGCATCAATGCCACAGGCAGTTCCTCCCACTAAATTAGCCCAGTGGTTTAAGCAGGTGTGCCTCGGTGTCTTGACCAGTTTGTGGGAGGCTCAGCTTACCAGGCTTGCCAGTGCTGCACAATGCATTTCCCAGTACTTGGAGGAGCCTGTGAAGGAAGACCCTAAGATGGACCACATGCAGTTCTGGGCAACCCACCACCAAGTCTGGCTGGACGTGGAGGTGGTTGCTGCACGCCTAGTCTCCTGCCCGCCAACGAGCATCTGAGCGAGCGGGTGCTTTCACCTGCTGGCAACATGGTAACAACCCCCTGGCTTGATTGAGTAGCTATTTTTCCTCAAAGTTAACCTCCCCCTTCTGGGCTACCCCAAGCTGGTGGTTGAGCTGAGTGAGTGATTGGCCCATGGTTGACATGGTGCCAGTCACCTGCCCGCAGCAGCTTCTGCTAATTCCTCCCCTCCCCCTTCCTCCTTCAGCCATGCCATGTTGCAGCGTGCCCACTAATGCTGTGACTTGGCAACTGGATATACAACACCAGTAGTGCAACCCGATGCCAAACTAGCCCCTGGTTCAACCTGACCACAGCACTCGGGGGGGTGTGGGCACACACACATACACTAAGCAGTTTTTGCTAGTGTGGCACTGTGTAGATTTGTAAATATGTTGATGTGTAAATATGTAGATTTGTAAGCATGTAAATTTTTGAATGGGTAAATAAGTGACTTGGCAGAAGGCAGCAGCGGTCCGGGGACTGTAAAAATGTGGATCTGTAAAAATGTAGATTTGTAAGTATGTCAGTTTCTGAATGTGTTCTGTTGTACATAGTTAACTTGTGGGGGAAGGGCAGCGGGACTGCCAAAATGCATATTTGTAAATATTTCAGACTGTGTAAATATGTGCTTGTGTAGATAGAATTGTTTGTGGATGTGTGTGTGAGCGTGTGCTTGAGTGGAGGTTTCTGTTGAGTTTTAGTGGATGTCAGTAGTAGTAGAGGTTTTTTCTTTCCTTTGTGTAGATAGTGTTTTTGGTTTATATAGATAGTTGGTGGTGTCTAATTTTACTGTATAGCTGCTGTTTAGATTGATTTTGTTGGAAGTGAAGGACTTTGTGCTGTCTCTTGTTTCAGACAGTGGAGGACAGACTAGTGAGTCAGAGGGCTAGAGGGTCAAGACATTGGTTATCCCTCCTCTACTGCTCTGACACTATCCCTTTAGAATGTAGATTGCTACTCTCAGGGACTAACTTCCTTCCTTCCTGCTTTGCACTTCCTCTTCCCTTCTCTTCCTGTTCCTTCTGCCTTGCAACATGCAAGCTCCTCTCCCCTGCACCATGTGTGCAGAGATGCAGAATCCATCTGCATCCAGCTAGATGGATAGATTAGAGATCCTAACTCCTCACTTTCCTATCCAGAATGGAGTTCTCTAATAAATACAACTTATATTGATTTGAAACTATGAACTGGCTCCAAGTTACTTTACTCTCAGCATACACGCATGCCAACTAAATTCCGCTGTGTTGTGCCTCTGTGCACTCTGCTATAATGAAAAAGGGATTCTCTTACTAGAGAGAATTCCCAACAGATTTGTATAAATACTTGTGTATATATACAATCTGATCAGGGTAATGTTCCATGGGTGGGGACTCCTGAGATTTCTACATTGTCATGGATGGACCACCATCTGGTTAAGGTTGGACTCACAGTCACTTCCCACCTTTGCAGGGCTGAAGGGCCTATTAGGATGGTCCACCTGAGAAGGTTATTGGATCCAATAGGATTCCAAGAAGCTTTGGAGCGATTTAATGTTGGCTCTGCCGGCAATCCTGTTGATGCTCTGGTGGAGAACTGGAACAGTAAACTCACTGGGACAGTAGACAGGATTGCTCCTAAGCGTCCTCTCCGACCCACTGCAAAATTGGCCCCTTGGTATATGGAAGAACTATGGGGGCTGAGGCAGCAAGGTAGATGACTAGAGTGCAAGTGGAGAAAAACTCAATTCAAATTGGAAAAATTGCAACATAGAGTACATTTGAAGATCTATGCTCAGGCAATACGTGTGGCAAAGAAGAGATTCGTTTCTGCCCATACTGTATCCGCAAGTTCACATCCGGCAGAGTTGTTCAGGGTTTTGAGAGGACTAGTACGTGCCTCTCCTCCTTTGAATCAGAATCTGGAACCATCGATTGCCTGCTGTGACGTGTTGAATTCTTTGTGAGGAAAATCTCTCATATTCGGGCCGACAGACTCAGTCTCCACAATAACTTCATTGTCTGATGTGGAGGTGTCCAGCAACTCCTTATGTGGTTAGGTTGGATCAGTTCCAGTTTGTGACTCCTGAGGACATGGACAAGCTGCTTGGAGCGGTGCGGCCTACTACCTGTTCTCTTGACCTTTGCCTGACATGGCTTATAATAACTAGCAGGGGGGTTGTTGTGGTAGAGATCATAAATGCTTCTCTGAGGGAGGGAAGGATGCCTCCTTGTCTTAAGGAGGCAATTATTAGACCACTTCTAAAGAAGCCTGCCTTGGATCTCTCACAGTTGGGTAACTACAGGCCTGTCTCCAACCTTCCGTGATTGGGCAAGGTAATTGAGAGGGTTGTGGCTTCCCAGCTCCAGGTAATTATCTAGACCCGTATCAGACTGGCTTTTGGGTGGGCTATGGGGTGGAGACTGTCTTGGTAGCCCTGATGGATGATCTCCAATTGGAAATTGACAGAGAAAGTGTGACTCTGTTAGTCCTTTTAGACTTCTCAATGGCTTTCGATAATATTGACCATAGTATCCTTCTGGAGTGTCTTAGGGGGTTGGGTGTGGGGGGCACTGCTTTGCAGTGGTTCCGCTCCTACCTTTTGGGCAGGTTCCAGATGGTGTCCCTTGGAGACTGTTGTTCTACAAAATCTGAACTTTCATATGGTGTCCCTCAGGGCTCCGTATTGTCTCCAATGTTGTATAACATCTACATGAAACCTCTGGGAGAGATGAATCCAGATAAGATGGAGGTACTTACTGAGTGGCGTTGAAACTCTGGAGATGAGTTTGATTTGCCAGTTCTGGATGGGGGCACACTTCCCCAGAAGGAACAAATGCACAGTCTGGTGGTGCTTCTGGATCCAAGCCTCTCCCTGGTGTCCCAGGTTGAGGCAGTGGCCAGAGGTGTCTTTTTCAGCTTCAACTGATACGCTTGCTGCTTCCATTTCTTGAGATAAATGACCTCAAGACAGTGGTACAGATGCTGGTAACCTCCAGACTGGATTACTATAATGCACTCTATGTGGGGCTGCCTTTGTATGTAGTCCGGAAACTACAGCTGGTTCAGAATGCAGCAGCCAGGTTGGTCTCCAGGTCATCTCGGAGTGACTGTATTACTCCTGTATTGAAAGAGCTACACTGGCTGCCAGTAAGTTTCCTGGCAAAATACAAGGTGCTGGTTATAAACTGTAAAGCCCTAAACAGCTTGGATCCTGAGTATTTAAGAGACCGTCTTCTTTGTCATGAACCCCACTGGATATTGAGATCATCAGGAGAGGTCCATCTGCAGTTGCCACTGGCTCATCTGGTGGCTATTCAGGGATGGGCCTTCTCTGTTGCTGCCTCAAGGCTTTTGAACACACTCCCTGCTGAATAAGAGCCTCCCTATCTCTGACAATTAAAAAAAACTTTAAAGACACATTTGTTCACCCAGGCTTTTAATTAAATACCATTTTAATAGTTTTAACATTGTTTTAAAATATTGTTTTAAGGTTTAAATTGTTGTAATGTTAACTTTTTGCTGTCATTTATTTTAACCAATGTTTTAATTTCTTTGTGGTCGTTTATCTGTTAACTTTTTAAAAAAACTTTTCTGCTTTTGTTGTAAAACACCCAGAGACGTAAGTTTTGGGCGATATAAAAATATGTTAAATAAATGAATATGTATTGGTTAAGTGTGTTTATTTACGCCCCACGGCTGTCTTTCTCCTTTCCAATTTAGTTCTGCTGACATGCATGCACACACACCAGTGCATGATGAATAATGCATGCACCAGCCATGATGAATAAGCCGTCTCCTGCCACACCACATCATGTGTGGCCTCCACTGACCTGCCTCTGAGCTGGACTTTCCTATCCCTCTAATTTATTTAGAGCCCCCCTCTCTTTCCCCTCTTCAGAGTCTAGCGAGCAGCATGCACACACACACACAAGACATGCATGCACCACCCATGATGAATAAGCGGTCTCCTGCCACACCACGTCATATGTGGCCTCCTCTGACCTGCCTCTGAGTTGGACTTTCCTATCCCTCTGTTTTTTTTTAAGCACCCCTCAGAGTCTAGCTAGCAGTACATACACACACACACACACACACACACACACACACACACACACACACAGAGAAACATGCATGCACCCTGGTGATGACTATGTGGTCTGGTGCCACCATGTTCCTGGGGCCCTGTGTGGCCTCCAGCAAAAATGTGGTGGACCTGTCACTCTGAGGCACTTTTCCCCACAGGCAAAATGCATGCATTGCACACAAAGAAGTGCAGAAGAACAAGGTGCATGCTTTACTTTAAGTTTTCCTTCAGTGTGGTGGTGTGTTTTTGCCTTGCCCCTCTTTCTTTGCTGTTTGCGTGCCAGGTTGGTTTTACTGCCTTGCACTGTCTTGTTGCTAGGTCTAGCTTGTTTGTGGCTATTTTAGTTGTCTGTGGTTGTTAGTTTGGTTCCCTTGGTTTTGTAGTTGTGCGGGCACAGCAACAGGTCTTTCTCTGTGGTGGTCTTGTGGTCTTCAGCTTGGTGTCTTGAGTTGTGTCACTGTGTGCTGGTGTTGAGGCCTGCTAGGGGCACAAATCCAGGGTGGGTGGTAGGCACCCATGGGTGCCAACTGCCACCCAAACCCCAAAGCAAACGTGCACTCCTGTGATATTAGGTGATTTTTTTAAAAAGGATTTTTTCCAGTTTTTGCATTTCTCCCATAGGGGATGATAGGGATTCAAGGTGCCCCAGCTGGCCCATTATCCCCTCCTGGGCACCCCAAAGTGGGTCTGGAGGCACGGTGGGTTGTGCCACAACTCCCCCTAGGCAGCCCCAAGCTGGCGGGGTTTATGTCCCCCCCCCAGGATTTTTTGATCATTTGTTTCTGGTCTTTTAACAGAGTCTATCTCTATCAGAGTAGCTTCTCTGGTTTGTATATATATGTATGAAAAGTTCTTCATAGGGATTCATTGAGAGTACTCATACAGCAGCAAGTACAAACTGGATTCTTGGTGGCTGTATGAGTTCTCTCAATGAATCCCTATGAAGAACTTCACACACACACACACACACACACACATACACACACACGAAGCTACTCTGAAAACTGAACCTACCCACCCTAGTTCAAATTCGAACCAAACAGGCCAATCCAGTTTTGTGCACATTCCTAGTATTATCCTCATTTTCAAGTCTAAAATATGTATAAGCCTCATTTTCAAGTACTCTGAAGAAGTCAAGCATTATAGTAACTATTAATGCTATTATAGTATATTAATGCTAATGTTACCATGTTACCTTCTCTTTCACTCTCCCATTTCTTATGACCTTCAACAAAGTATCTTAAATGTTTGTTTCTGTATGGCTTTTCTAAGAAATGATGCTATTTAATTCTAGCTCATAGGTGTATCTTTGGGCAATCTTAAAGTCTCAAGTGTTTCCAGCAGAACCTTTCACTATCCATCATCTTTGTAACCAGAAATCCAGTCTGTTAACCCCAGGTACATTTATTCCATCTACTAAAACCCACAGAGATATATTTTTCAATTACCCCTTTTCCTGTCTTTCTTGCTCTGCTCTCGCACTATGAAGACATAAAGCTCAGGGACACAGGCTTTCTATACAAGTATGTAACTTCCTTAATAAACCTTTAGTTTATTCGGACCTTTAATGTCTGTCTCAAGATACTGTTAATGAGATTGGTTCTTCTCGCGCTTGCTCTGCTATAATTGGGGTCATTGAAATCCCTTCCCTACAATACTTTCATCAGTGAGATTTGGTTCTGAATGCAAAAGCATGATTCATCTCCATTGTGCAGACACTGCCCAATAGTTAGTTACTAAGACTGGGTTGCATTTCCAGAGTGTCTGATGCCTTCTTGAACTTCCTTAAGTTCTTATCTCCAGGACCTTATTTGGTGTCATCAGTGAGGTTCATTGCTTCAGACTGCAAGTAACAATAAATATGACTAAATGTTCACTTTTTAAGGGCAAAAAGCCCACAAAACAAAACCCCTTGCACATAGAAAACTAAAATTTTAGGGGAAAGAGAAGACTAGAACCTTTTTCCTATACTCACTGTTTTTCTATGTATAGAAATGGTTCTTCGTGGAGGAGCATGCCATCATATGGGATCCCATCTGCAATCTGAAATGCTACCTCATTGAGAATGAGACTAGAAAAGGGGGCAGGTCTTTCCCCATAAAGAAAGCTTTTCCCATAGAAAAGGGGACAGGTCTCCTGTACCTAGAACAGAAGCACAGAAAGGGAAAGCTCAGCAAGTGATCAGTTATTAGGAGGCTTTCGCACATGGGATGGGATTTTGCACAGCTTGGTCAATCACAAGTCTGCAGATCTGCATTTAGTTACACAGATGAATTATGACATAAGGAATTTATAGCAAAGACTAAAAGAAACTGACTCCACCCTTACTACACTGGAAATGTGGGTATCATGAACTTCTAGATACACCAAATAAATAAATAAATTGCATTTAGAAGGATTACCATGAATCAGATACTGAAGTCGTGTTCTCATGACATATCCACAGTGATTGATTGCATGTGGGGGCGGGGAAACAGAATCATAGCAGCAGACCCCACCCCTTGACCTACATGTCCTCACCTGTGTGCATGGAGTCAACACATGTGTGAAACTGTATATGCACAAGGATATGATTTGGAATGCTAGAAAGGCAGGGTTCCTAATTATAGAGGAAGAACCCCACGACAGAACAGCTGTGCAAACATTCAGATAATGCAGACTGTTGAAACAGACTGCCTTCCTAGCCCACTTCACCCATAGAGACTTCCAGCCAGAACCAGGACACCAGGTCGAGATTGGCTATAGGTGTTGGTGGGATTATCTGGGAAGACCCAGGAAAACTGGATCAGCCAACCAAGTTAAATCTGCATACAAAATGGAGAAAACACCTCACCAAAATTAAAATTCTCAACTAAACATTGCTGCCCTAAACCTAGAAATGATTCCTCCCTTGACTGAACTGAGTTCATTTAGGAAATGCAAAGCCATTTGCCAGAGGTCAAAACAACTTCCTGACTAGGGATGTGCAAACAGGTTTGATGTTAAATGTGTTTGCTGTTGAACCTATTTGGTTCGACCATTCGGGGTCGATCCGAACCATCCCCTGTTCGGTTCGACCCTGGACAGAACACCCCCCTGACTGTTAGGGGGGGCAATTTTTTAATTTTTTTTTTTTAAATTAACTTACACCTTTCGGGGGAGTTGTTGGAGGTAGTGGGGTGTGTTGGTCTGTGGAGGTTCCCCCTTCCCCCCACCGGCCTCCTTTTATGTTGCCACCAGTTGTTCGGCCTGCTCTTCGGCCAGTTTGGACCTTCCCCCTCTGGCACGGTTGCCATTTTAGAGGCTGCCACACTTGTGCAAATTGGCCAGTGGTGGCATAAAGGGAGGCCAGCGGGGGAGGGGGAACCCACCCCCACCACTGCCTCCAACAACTCCCCAAATGGGATAAGTAGTTTTTTAAAAAAAATGTTCACGAACACCCCCCCCCCCCAGACTGGACCAGGGGGGTTAAGGGGTGCCGGACTGAACTGACTTGGTTCTGGTCAGGTCTGTACTTGAACCGGATCAGCCGGGTCCATGCACACCCCACTCCTGACCAATTAGCCTAAGACAGGAGTTTCCCAAGGAAGGGCCAGGCTCCCTAATCTAGAACCAACATTCCCAAAGCAATAGGACCCACCCAGTAATGGAATCTTCATATTAGCATAGGCTTGCCAGAAGAGGATCAGACTATTCCCACGATTCCTGGAAAGCTGGCTAAGGGAGCTTAGCATGCTTTCCAGGGATCGTGGGAACCGCTGGGCTTGCAGGTGAGCCCGGTGCTCCCAAGGCGGCTAGCCCGCTTAATTCTCCCTCCCCTTAAATGAAGTTAGCGGAGCACTCACTCTGTTAACCTCAATTTTTTGCTCGTGTGTCGCTGTGGTACGCTTTTGCATGGGGCATCCTGTAACTTCTGGGGGCCACACGGCCCCTGATCCCTGAAGCCCCTGCTGGCTCCGTGATGCAGCCCCCACTATGCCTGCTCTCCCCACAAGCCCAACAGAAGCTCTCCTCACCAATCATGAGGAGAGCTTCAATATCTTTTGTTTTTGTTTCCTCACATCCTTGTCCCTCTGAAAAGTCTAGTGGCCATATCTAAAGAAATATTCTCAATCTGAGAACAGTCAATTTGTGGTAGAACTACCACATCCCACAACCAATGAGTTAAATGAATTGCCTTGCTAGCCCAGAGACAGAACACCTGTGATTTGCTCCCAAGAGATCTTTGGTTGTGTGGATCTCTGTCTTTCTTGGGTCCAGGGAACAGCTCATATAGTATGTGACACTCACGATCCTCAGCCTAACTGCATGGGGCTTTCCCTTGCAAAGCAGATCTCCAATCATCTTGCTTTCAGCCCATAAGTGCAATGCAGACAGATATGCACCTTTTGCTAACCAATACTTCTGAAGCACTTGTTCTGCATTGTCTCCTTCCCCCATTTCCCCTAAAAACTGAAACTGCAGACACAGACTGGTTGCTTTGTTTCAATAAAGCCTTTTTGGCTGCCACGCAGATTACCTTCCTTCCTTGTCTGTCTTCTGAGAATCCCCTTTTGCTTGCAACCTTTTCTACTTTTTGTCAACAAAGGTGGAATCCTAGGATCTCTTTGACTTGTCCCCGTTTCCTTTCTGTTTTGTCCCACTATTCCATCCATGTAAATCTTTCTATGAGGCATATTTGTCAAAGAACACTGCAAGACCAATGAGAATGACATGCACTTGTCAATTAACCCCAGATTGTGATGAAGGATCCATATTTATGAATAGCTATTATCTTTCTGTGCACAGAGCCAGGAGAGACAGCAACTAGAATTTAGAAAGTTTCCTCTCCTTGTTTTTCACTAACCTTTTCTATCTCTTGCAGCTACTGACTAAAATTTCCCCATTTCCTCTGTTTGCCCAGTTATCAGTAAAGCATACCTCCATCTTGCCTCACACTTCATTCTCCCCTATTGCCGCTGTCTGTCTTCTACAACAACAAGTACACCTTATTATTAAGGTGTATATAAGTACACCTTGATAAGTGTACTTATTAAGTAAACTTAATAAGTACAACTGTCCCAGTGGAAACAGAGCTTAATAAGTACACCTGTCTCAGTGTATACAGAGCTGCAGTTCATTAAGAAATACTATCATTTGCCTAGTCCCACACATCTTGCTAATTTTCCTCCTCCAATTCATGGTCTTCCCCACCAGTTAGTCTTTCTGGTCTTGTCAGGAGCCTGTTTGTCTGGCCTCGAAGTCACAGTCTCTGTCAGCGTCGCTGGAAGGTTCCTGGAATCCTCTTCAGTCTGCAAGAGAAACAAACGAACACTTTACTACAGTATCAAGTTCAGACAGCTTCCCCTGCAAACTCAGTTCGCTCACCAGATTGCACGGTTCCAGAGCAAAAGGGGTGCAAGGTGTTCCCAGGGGAGGCATTGCTGCTAGGTACAGTTGTCAGGACTCAGTCAGGTAGCAGCAGGAAAATAGGAAAAGCCTGAGTCTCTGGAGGCCAACACAAAGCTGGGGTTCCTCTGAGTCTGAGGCTCAGGTGAAGCAGGCTCCAAGAGACGGGTTGTCTTTTAGTGTTTGTCTGCAGCCTTCAGACTTAATTTATAGCCTGGTTTAATTGCTCTCCACCTTCAGCCAGCTGGCACAGATTCAGGGTTTCTCTGGCTTGTTGAACAGCCATCTGCTTCTCCTAAGTTCTTCCACCTGTTGTTGGCATTTCATCAATCTTCTCTCGTGAGGAGGCAGTGGAGGAGTTTCGCCATTTACCTCAGTGTTCTGCTATCTCTGTCTCTGCTGCCTCTGAAGCTTTGACAAGACCTGCTTCAGGTATCTCCTGTGGGCTGAATGCTGGGCTCTGCCTTCTGCCTTCAGGTATCCCTGCAGCTGCTGGAGGACTGCCAGCTTCCTCTACCTTCTCGCTATCTGAGGACGGGGGCATGACAGGTCTTTTCCCCCCAATCACTATCCTTCTTCTGGTTTCCTTCAGAATTGTCTGTTCTAACATTTTCCTTTCCCATAATTCCTATGATTGTCAGCCATTTTAGGCATTACTAAAATTTACCACTTGATTACCTATCTCCCAGAAATCATTGGATTTCTAATGCATTTTAACAATTCTGACTAAATGAATTAGTTTTATCTTGCTAATTACCCACATAAACATTTTGTTTGTTAATCCCCTAATCCAGGTGTATACTTAGATTCTCTTAATAAATTTGAGTGTTTATTAGGAGCTTGTCTCATCTCCACTTTTGTATTGGTTTAGCATCCACTGCAGAGGTTAGCCATAGGAGTGGTGGTCCCAACGTGTTTTGATCATGTGTCATAACAAGGCATTCATGCAAACATGCATAGATTTCCCCCTTTTTCATGTTCACTCATCTAGAATATGTCATGAGAATAGAGCAGGCCTGCTCAGGCCCCCAGCTGTTTTTAGACTACAACTCCCATAATCTCCAGCCACAGTGGCCAATAGTAAGGGATTATGGGAGCTGTAGGCCAACATCTGCAGGAGGGTTGATGTTGAGCAGCCCTGGAATAGAGCGATGGTTACATGTGAGACCTGAATTAATGTGAATTGTAGAGAGCTACGTTTGTACTTACTGTAAGTGTAAGATAAATGTGTGCTAAAATACCACAATTCTGTGTTCCTGAATTTTCTAATCCTTTAGAGTATGGAGTTTTTTGGTTCTTGTTGTATTGTTACAATATCTGTTTACAACTCCTACTTTTTTAAAAAAGAAAAACTTTTTTTATGCATTTCTGTACGTATTGAGTGTCACAGGAAGTATCTTATAATAACAGTTGGTAATTGTGAATATGCCTCCTTTGTATTATGTAGTAATGGTAATGTTTCTGTTATGACCCAGGTAATTTGCAACTGCAGTTGTTATAATGTGGTATTTGCATATTCATGCTGTGGAAATTGTTACAGTTTCAAAATGTTTTTTTCATTGTCTAGCACTAAAACAATAGGTGCATGAGTAGAGTTAATGATTCTGAATACGTCTGGGAATATAGCCATGTCATATTCTTTGACTGTCTGTCAATGATGTGTCCTTCAAGTAGTATGAATGCTGATATATTTTCAGCAGAATGCTCATGGATGGTAGAAGTATCCAATGAAATGGTGGAATGATTTAATTATTTGAGCAACCCCAAAGGGGCTAGAGGTAAAGAGATTTTTTTTCAGTTAAAAATTTTTTGCGTACTGGTGATGGTTGGGATTCAGTCCCAGTCCAGATGGAATTGGGGGGAGGTTCGGTTCGACCCTGAACCATCGAACCCCTGAACTGAACCACTGAATCCCCGAACCATTGAACTGGTTTGCATATCCCTAAGAGCCACTTCATGTGTATCTGGGGTAACCATGTCCATAGATCCTAGTGCATCACTCTCAGGACTATATAAACATTTCCACCCATGTGGTTGGGTTTCTTTGTGTATCTTTATATAACATGCAAGTGCACATAATATTGTTATACACAAAAACATTTATGCAAGTGAGGGCAAGGAAACACTGTTCTTCCTATTTCCTCAGGGGAGTTCTATACATCCCTCCAGTGTCATTGAATTTTTCTTGAAGGAATGACTAGAATTGAACTGGATATTTCCTTAGATGACTCTCTAAGAAATTTTTAGGGAATGAAAAGAATTTTCATCAATCTAGCGGCATGAACCTTTGCATAAATTTAATTGGTTTGCTTTTTATGACAGCAAAAGCAGCATCATTATATTGCAATTGGTCTTGAAAATATTTACCCCGACATTTTTTATTTCCTTTGCAAAAAAACAAACAAACCAAAAAAGGGGCTGGGTTCAGACATAACATGAAACTGGCAGTTGGCAAAACCGTGATTTTAATTTTAAATTGTAATTCACACTGCAGACGTTCATCAAACCATGGCCTGCCAACCTCCAGTTCCAGGAGAGGGGAGCCTCTCCTTGCTGCCCGGCTGCTGAGGTCTATCCAAACGAGCTCCACAGCCAGACTGTGAGCAAAGTATTACAACATCAGTGGAGCAGCTGAATTTGCCATGATCTTGAAGAGAGCGTGTTGAGTGTGATCATGCATTTTCAAAGTGCTCTGCCCACCCTCAGCATGGAAAGGGCATATACTTCCCTTTAAATGCCGTGCTATGCCAACACCTCTTCTGACAGCAATGACACAGCTGCCCCCCCAACAAGCCCTGCACTCACATAGTCCTACACAAGGATGATTTTTGGGGGTGGGGGCCATTATTTCCCTGTTACTTGGAATAGGAAAGGGAACACGGTGACTTCTTAGTTGGAGATATGCAGATGAGGGAGGACAAAGGATACGGGGGGGGGGGAATCTGTTCCACCATGACCTAGGATGCTTTTGTGAGGGATCACCCCAGAAAAGCAATCCATGCAGACCAAACTGAACTCCATCTGCACTGGCAGCTTGCTGCCGGCGGGCTAGTCTTCTCATGAGAGGGCCAGGTTAAACTTCCCCTCCCGGAGCTATGATGGGGTGCCCTGCTATCCC
This sequence comes from Hemicordylus capensis, assembly GCF_027244095.1. Taxonomy (NCBI): domain Eukaryota; kingdom Metazoa; phylum Chordata; class Lepidosauria; order Squamata; family Cordylidae; genus Hemicordylus; species Hemicordylus capensis. Next base: position 327,110,043 of record NC_069657.1, on the reverse strand, counting down.
ACTCATGAGGGACCAGTCTACTGGGGAGGACCATGGGGTGTGAGCCTTAGGTCTCACACCTGCATTCTCACAAGTTGAGCTAGTCCCTAAAAAGGGCCCCCCGCTAGTGTGGGGCTCCCAATTCTCCATGGGAAAGATAGAACTTCAGCACTGAAAACCCCCTTTCCTGTAAATCCTTCCATGCATCCAAAGGTGATAATGACCTGCCATCTGTCAGAGACTGGCCATATGCAAGGATGGGGGTGGGTGGAAACCAGCATCATGGATGGATCTTTAAACCCATTCACAATTCCTGGGTTGAGTCTGGTGTTGCACCATATGCAGATCTGCCAGTGTAGGGATTTGTTGGAATGGGAAACTCCAATTTCCAGCTACCGCAGGAGAGCGGGGTTGCTGTTTAAAGGCACAAACAAGGGTGCACATTTCCAAATGGGCAGACAGGTTTACAGGGGGCCAGCTCTGACAGCAACATGGCCGCAGTTGCCAAGACAGGGAGAGCAGTTGCTGGGGTGCCCATCTCAGCAGCTTTCCTCTATAGAGCATCACTGGCTGGATTTAGAGTCCCAGTGATGTGTCACTCTCTTGGGAGAGTGGTCCGTGGGAGAAGAGGAGATTTTGCCATCAGGCATCATGACTGAATTTGCTCAGCAATTCTATCCTCTCCCCTCTGACGGTGCTTCTCATGAGTTGTAAGTGGATGCCCCCATGACCTGGTACTCTCTTGCGCCTGGGTCGGCATACTCCTTTTGTCCTGCTGTCATTTCTACTGCACTCTGACTGGAGCACAGCTGACCCTGGTGACCAGCTCTGTTCATGAGTGAGCCTATGGAGCAAATATTCCCCCCTGGAAAGGGGCTAGGACCCTCTGCCCCAACCTTTCCGTTAAAAAAAAAAAAAAAAAGAATTTGGCTGCTTGATAATCTCTGCTTGGGTCTACCTCTTAAACCCGACCCTGGGCACACACACCCCCCCCAAAATGTTCCCCTCCTGGCACTGTATGAGGTGCCGTACCTATGTAGGCACCTGGAGTGCTAGTGCTTGTGGACATACATCACTGTTGTTTCCTTCTCAGGGAGCGAAGCTCCTAGTGTCCGCCCTATCATCCTGTCCAATTTCCTCCTGCTTGCCAAATGGAGGGAGGAAGGGATAGAATGGGAAGGGGAAATGCCTCTGTATGGCTGTGCCACTTGACAGGCTGACAAGCCTGTGATGGACGTGGTGGCATTTCTGATGCCACGCAACTCCATAGCTGGATAGGTGATGAGGGAATGGGGCTTATGCTCAGAGAGGCAGCCAGTGAGAAGCACTGCAGGTATGGAGTGGGCACAATCCTGGCCACATCTATGCCACTGCCTCTATGATTGTGATTCCAAAATTGGCACGAAACTGCAGTTATGGCAGCACCTGGGTTCAGATGTAACCCTGCAGCAGGCAAAGCAGAAGTCTCAGCTGCAAACTGAAGGTTCAAACTGGAGTTTGGTGAGGCAAACTGCAGGTTGCTTTCAGGCTGAAATTGTGGTTTTACACATTCAGACATATTGGAGTTCCAACCTCTGCCCTTTTTAACTCCAGTTTAGCATTACATCTGAACCCAGCCAGAAACTCTTTCATTTTGAAGAGATTCAAAATTCTTTCAGTAGACAGATAAATTGGAAAATTGATTAAAGGAACTTTAATAAGTTGACTGCACTCTGACAAATACTACTATCTAGGATGCTCTGGCTGCCTTAAGTAGCTCACTCTGATGCAGATTGTATCAACAACAACAGCAGCAATGCTTTCAGTGTATTTCCATCCACAATTTTCCCATTACAGGGATCATTTGCTCCCACTGGGAGCCATGCATTTCATAATATAATTCATTAAGACACATTAACTAATTGTCTTCTTTTTCCTGCAGTTAATTAAACCAAATTAAGTCAATTATACTTTTTCTGCTCCTGATTTTTCTTCTGCCTAATCTAAATGGAAAAAAGCAAGTCTTAGTTTTTTAAATAAATAAATGAAAACATTATCTGGAGCAGAATGAGTGTCACTAATATTATAGAATGAAATCAGTTTAAAGTAAAATTACCCAAAGACACTGCAGTTTAATTAGCATGAAGGTTCTGTTCCTCAGCCCCTGAACATTGCAAGGGGCTGAGGAACATATCTGCTTTTCGAAACAGATACTGCTCTAGGAAGGATAGAGATATGCACAAATCCTGTTAGAGCTTGAATTGAATAGCAAAATACTAAAATCGATTAATCAAAACAGCTGTCATTGCTGGCTGTTCGATTAATGAACTCAAATTAATTCAAGTGATTTGAGTTATTTGGCCTTAGTGAACAATGGAGACCTCGAATCACCTTATTGTTCAATTTATATACTTATATATATAATTTTTCATTAAATTAATCTCAAATCAGTTTTCAATATAGTTAAAACAATGCTTAATTAAAATACAAAGGTACAGATGATCTCAAAAATTTAAACAATACATAATTAAAATACAGAAGTACAGAGAATATGAATATAAAAATAATATCTATTTAAAACTTTATTAACTCATTTAAAAATAATACATAAAACACAAAGCAGCAGCAGTAAAAACAATGCCTTTGTTCAGAAGCCTGGATGAAGAGTCACATCTTTACTTTCCCCCTAAAAACTGTCAAGGAGACTGAGGAGCAAATTCCAGCTGGGAGAGCATTCCAGAGCCTGGGGGCAATGACTGAAAAGTCCCTGTCCCATGTGCTCGACAACCAAGCTTTTCTCATCGCCTGCACATGGAGCAGAGTCCCCTCTGATGATCTTGTTGAGCAGGCAGAAACCTTTGGGAGCAGGCAGTCCTTCAGATATCCATGGCCCAAACTGTTAAGGGCTTTAAAGGTCAAAAACAGCAGCTTGAATTGAACCTGGAAACCTGGAAACAAATTGGTTTCCGGTACAGCTCTTTCAGAATGCATGTAATATGATCCCAACAGGCAGCTCCAGATACAATCCTAGCTGCCACAGTTTGCACTAGCTGCAGTTTCTGAATGTTCTTCAAGGGCAGCCCCATGTAGATTACATTACAATCCAGTGGCAACATGACTAGGGTGTGGCTAACTGTGGCCAGACCTGGCTTCTCAAGAAAGGGATGATGCTGACGCTCTAGCCGAAGCTGTGCAAAAGCAGCTTTGGCCTCCACCTCCACTTGAGCTTCCAAAAGCAGAGACGGGTCCAGCAGTACTCCCAAGCTGCACACTTGCTCTTTCAAGGGGAGTGCAATCCCATCCAGAACCAGTCGGTTCTCTTCATCCTGATTTGCTCTCCTACTGACCAACAGCACTTCCATCTTGTCTGGATTCAATCTCAGTTTACTAGCCAATATCCAGCCCATCACATCCTCGAAGCCCAGATTCAGGTCATCCACTGCCAGGATGACCAAGGCCACGTAGGGGCCCATTGCACATGTGCAGCAGCCTCCAAAATGGCCACCATGATGGGGAAAAGGCCCAGAAAGGGCCAAAGACCACCCGAACTGGGAGCTTTTTGGCAAAATGAAGGCTGGGGGGGACCTCCATGGACTCCCCCCACAGCCTTGGAGAAGCCCTCCCGGAGGGGGTAAGTTAATTTTTTTACTAGTAATGAACTCCCCTCCACCAATGGCCGGGGTGTGTGTCTTGGTCTAATGACAAGCTGAACTGGGAGGGGGGTATTCAGCTCCACATTGAGCCAAACCCATTCAACTTCAAACCGGTTCAGATTCGAACCTGTTCTCACATTCCTAGTATATTATACTTACTCAGTGCTGAGAAAACCACAAAATCAAATGTTCCTTCTTCTCATTTTGCCTGCCACAGAGAGACAGGAGGACAGAGCAGTCATGGCTTGATGGACCAATGGTCTGACAAGAAACAAAGCTTATCTTCTTACCATGAGAAGAACTCTTCTTTCTTCTCTCCTTCTCCAGTATACCTCCCTGCCTCCCTGTGTCTGGATAATACCATTGCCTCAGATTAGTTCTGGATCCAGGCTGACAGCCTAACACATGGGTCAGGGCACCAGTCCATCTCATCTTCAGCCATGACAGTGGCATGCCTGTGTATCTGCATGTGTCAGCAGCACTGATGGGCAGACTGTGACACATCTGGGGTTGGGGTTGGCAAGGGTGGGGCGAGATGACAATGGTTTTGTAGTGGGTAGGGGTAACCATGGGTGACCACTCACCCTCCATGGCCAGCTCAGGATAGCCTGGCAGGTAGAAGCTGGCCTTCACAAAGATCAGCTGCTTCACCATCTTACCATCTATGCATGCATGATGGGGTGCCACCAGACCCCTGGCCACCCACCCTCTCACTCTGGATGCAAGTTGGTAAGGTGAACCATCTGGCAACTGCTGCCAAGACTGGCCAGACTTGGCAACACAATGCCCAATACTGAATTGGTTCCATCTCCCAGCCTGCCACCCTCTCCCTAACCCTAACCCTAAAGTCCAACAAAAAGTGCTTCACACAACTTATGCCATCAAAACCAGAAAATTCAAAAGAGATGTAGGAACAAAGGAACATAGGAAACTGCCATATTCTGAGTCAGAACATTGCTCTATCTAGCTCAGTATTGTCTTCACAGACTGGCAGTGACTTCTCCAAGGTTGCAGGCAGGAATCTCTCTCAGCCCTATCTTGGAGAAGCCAGGGAGGGAACTTGAAACCTTCTGCTCTTCCCAGAGCAGCTTCATCCCCTGAGGGGAATATCTTGCAGTGCTCACACATCAAGTCTCCCATTCATATGCATCCAGGGCAGACCCTGCTTAGCTATGGGGACAAGTCATGCTTGCTACCACAAGACCAGCTCTCCTCTCCTCTTATGATACCACTTGCCTCTTCTTCCATTCAACTTTCTGCTAAGTAATTCTATCTTCACATGGACCTTTTCCTCTCAAAGAAAAAATTATTATACCAGGAAACACAAGCAATATTCACAAAATGACCTTGAACTGCATACAAAATCAAATTCCAGTGATATACTAGACACCAAGTTTGTAGTAGACCTGACGTCTGGAAGACATTGGTCTGCTTTGGTCATAATGGTAAACCGCAGGTCCAACAGACCAACAGTTTGCTTCCATTCCCCCAATAGCTTCCAGATGATCGCCATCTGCAGTCTGGGGGAGGAATTGGCTGCACAGACCTCCTCCAATGGATGAAGGAAAGCCAGTTACTTTGCAGAGAGGGAGGAGCTTCCAACACTTAACTCTGGTTTGTGCAGCTTGCACAAACTGGATGACACATTGGAGACCACAAGGTGGCAGTTAGGAGTGCTGTCTTAGCAGAGTTCCAGGGCAAGTGAGAGGAAAGGAATGGACAGATGTTGCATATCGATTTTATGTGTTATCCTCCAAGTTCAGTCTATGAGGTGTGAGGGTCTTGAGTCTATATACTGAAAACACACACACACACACGCACACATCCTGACTGTCCAGTCCCCTGGTGTTCAAGATGCTTCCAACTAAAATTAAAATTAATTAAATTGATTAAAACTAAATTGATTAAAACATCTTATTTATTTATTATTTCTCTGGGTAAACGACCCTGAGCCATTTTTGGAAGGGTGGTATAGAAATCGAATGAATGAATGAAAATGCCTCTCAGAAGTGGAGGATTTTCAAGCTCTTTTTAGAACACATCAGGGAGGGAAATTGTCATTCCATGAAGGGCCTCTACTGAAAAGGCTCTGTCCCTGGTCCCCACCGATCAGATTTGTATCAGTGGTGAGGCCAACAGTAGTGCTTGTGAAGAAAAATTAAAGACTTTTTCAAATTAATATGAGTGAATCTGGTGAATATGGTCTGACAAGTGCTCTGATCCCAAGCAATGTAGGGCTTTGAAGGTCAAAATAAGCACTTTGAATCTGGCCCAGAAGTAAACTAGCAGCCACTGAAACTGGCACAGAACAGATGTAACTTGTGTAGCAACCTGCAGCACCCCACAGTGGTCAAGGGGTAGAGCAGGAGTCCTTCAGCACCACCTTCTGAGTGCGGTGTTAAAATAAGGTTTAGATTCTGGGGTTATTCACATGCACAGGCAAAACCAGGCTAGAAAAGCCCAGCCCAGTTTTGCCTGCATATGTGAACCTCTGGGAACCGTGTGGCTCCTGGTGTCATCATGGCAGCAAACCCTGTTAGGTGCTGTTAGCCAGGGCACAAGCTTGCCCCAAGCCCAGGCTAACGGATCATGTTTTGGTGCCACATGGCTCTGTATGGTACCTACACGTGAGTAGCCTCCCAACCAGCATCGGGAGGCTCCCCATAATGCACTGTGCACTTGTGTGATGCATTATGAAGGTTCTGGGGAACTCCAAGCCCCAGAAACCCCCCGCTGATGGCAGGAGCAGGCCATCATCTGGGCAGGCGAGTTGCCCAGGAAGAGCAATCTACCCAGGGAGAGTGGATCGTCTGTAGGGGAGGTAAGCATTTCCTGCAAGTATGGTTTCCCAGAAAGGGCCTTATGACTGCCTCTTTCAACACCTCTCCCTGTTCCAGGAAGGCATTTATCACCCCTGCAACCCAGGTCATCCTGGCTTCTGCCACAACCCACAAGGGATGAGGGATAAGAATGTAAGTGGCAGGTCTCAGACTTCCAAGCAACTTGTCTACCACCTCAGGCAACACAATCTGAAACCTATCCAATATAGCAAAAACAATAATTTCCAGAATGGCCATTTTCTTCCTGTTTACTGACCTGGCATTCAGCAGTGTGGTTCAATACAGTTGAACCAGACTGCAAAGTTTCCTGTCATTGGAACAGTACCCACAGTAACTTGATTAGACAAATTGTCAGGATCAATATGTGTGTGCTTCAGTGTTCTCTCTAAGGTGTGCACATATGCACATGCACACTTTTTTAAAAAAATGTCTGCTGAGTTAATTTTAGTTCCAACTCAGGTTGAATCGGGAAGGCCCCATTCTGAATGCACATGTGCCAATGCTGCCTTGATACTGACACCAAGAACAAAACTAATTCCACACACAGATGGAAAAAAAATAGAGAGAACACTGTTAGTGTGCTTGTTTTGCTTTTATTTTCATTTAATTACCCCTCCATTGATTTATTTTCATTAACTTGATAGTGATTTAATGTTGCAGCACACATTCTATAAAATAATATCGTATTTTCATATATTATATTCCAAGACAATTTAGTATTTTATTTAAAAAATCAAATTGCAAGAAATAATGAAGAGCCCTGACAAACTGTAGACATTGGCAGTGTCACAGAAGAATTTATTTTTTAGGTTATGAATGGGTGGAAAGATGTATAAGCTACCCAACATTCCAAATCCTGTAATAACGAAGTGCACATTGAAAATGAGGCAATTAAAGCTTAAAACATTTCACTAGCTGAAAAGTCTTTCTCCAAAGACAACTTACATACATGATGTTGCAGCTTTCCCTTGTGCATTCATTGTAGGGTGAGATTAGGAAAGGAAAAGCAGCAGTTTGAAATGTTGCTATGGCGGCTGCCCAGAAGGCAGCCAATTTCTTCAGAGAAGCTGGATCTTTATTAAAAGGTAAGCGCCCACTCTCCAACACGATACAATACAACACTGATATGATTCCATATTGTACTGAATTGTCTACCAATCTCAGAGACCTTTTTCATCAGAACTGTTTCTGTGGGGAAATGGCCCAATTGGGCTTGTGTTACCTTGGACCCAATTATCAGTCTAATGAAATGCACAGCCCTGCTCCTATATCCATGTCGCTACAGTCAGGCTGGGAAACAATCTGGCAAGTTGTAGGAATGGACAACCACACATGTGTATGCGTGTGTGCATGTGCACTTGCGTATGCACATGTGCATGTTTTCTTTAATGTGCATACATGCATGCATGGACTGTGCTTATTGCATTCAGAAACATAGTTCATAACCCACATCTTTTCCAGAAAAGTCCCCCTCCCACACAATTCATACTTTAAAAACAACTTGATACGTTCAAAAGATACTTTCTTGGCATAATCTTATGGGATTGCCGCAAATTAATGTAGGGCGAAATGCTGGAGACTATTCTTTTAGAAGAGTGATCCTTTTAGCAGAATATATAATATCTGATGAGACAAAGAAGTATATTTGACGTGCTGATTTTTTGTTTTGTTTTAGGAAACAAACAGCAAGCTCTTAGTCTCACAAGACTTCAGATTCCTTCTAGCTCTTTGCCTTTATTGTTTCCTTGGACAAAGCTGCAATGCATCCATCTTTCTTTGACATGTGACACAAAAGTGTTCAACAACCATCAGGTATTTTATTTTCCACTGAAATAGTTCTCTGTTTTCTTCCTTTGAAGAATAAAGTGATGCTTTTGTGGAAAGGGGAACAGCAAGTCACTGAAAGTAAAAGTAGCAGCCAAGTCATGTCGCACCCTCCTCTAAGTCACCATCTCATCGTGATTCTGGTGTTTACAGTAGACTGAACATCACTGCATATTAGTACACACATGGTTGAATAGGTGGCAGGAGGCACTTTACTGCTGATAAATTCTGCTGAGATCCTAATCTAAGAGCTACTGATTTAAGTCTGGTATGCAGCCATTAGTGTTCTTAGATACTGCTCCCATAAATATAAAAAGCAATTTGCCATAATAATCAAAGAGCATCATAAACTGTCTGAGGGAACGATGATCTCAGCCATACATGAATGTGAGAAGGAATTGTGTCAACATAGAGCTCCAGCAAATGAACACATTTGGTGCTCTAGCCATAGTTGTAAATGGAGTCAATTATTTTTAAAAATTGGGCACACTCATTAGTGATAAAATATAATGAAGTAATGCTTGTGTGATAGTCCTACATAGGATTTAAGTCTGTTACGTAGATCATAATATTTGTACCTCTTCATTACCTTTTCCTTTTGCTCATGCTCTGTTAATAACCTTCTTCCTCTCCCCCTTTGAAAAGCAAAGAACAAAGCCTGATATCCTCAATTGCTGAGTGCATTGTGAGATGTGCCGTTGATGCTCCTGAGTCCCAGACTAACCCAGCAGCAATGCTTGTGTGGGGAATTTGTGGGTGCAGAAATTCAACAACCTTCCCTTTCCTGGGAGGCCCTCGGTGCAACTCAAAAATATGTCCCTGTGGACTACTCAACATTAGGGACATATTTTTATGCTGCACAGAGTGCTTTGTGGGGAAGGAAGTTGTCAAAAGTTCTCCCCTGTGCCAGCACAGGTGCTGTGTCATTGGCACTTCTCCATGTAGCACTCATACTTCAGTAGTCAGGAGGATATCAGGCAAACTATTTTTTCAAAAGATTTGGGTTGTTGTGGTCTGCACACCAAATGCTAGATATTTTGTCAGCTAGGGTTTCCACATTGGAAGCATCTGAAAACTTGAGTTCAAGTGTGGGGATCCAAGAAGCAGGGACTGGCAATTTCACATCGTTGTGTACTATTGAATAACCAAGGAATCTGGTACGAGGGCAGAGCCCCACAAAAAGAGACAGGGGAAAAAATGGGGAGCATATTCTAATTTGGGGGGATGACTTTCCCAATTTTCCCATGGAAACACTGAACTTCCCCCCCCCTTCAGAATGAGTGAAATGTTTTTCAAAGTAGTGTTCTAAACAAATGTGGTTAAAATCAGTTACATTGCTACAAAACTCCTGGTTCCACCAATCCTTATCTCCTTCCACACTAATTAGAGGAGATGGTACAGCTCATCATGAGCACACACTTAAAAGCTATGCACATGAGCAGCCCTACCCATGTTAGGGAAGCCCTACCTGTGTAGGGCTGTTTGTGTGCAGTGCTGGGATCTAGCCCAATCCCAGCGCTGCCTTTCCCGCAAGCCAGAGTTTTGTACCCCAGCATTTACCTGCATTAAAGGGCATGAGTGCACCCTTCACCCCAGGTATGGGGTTGTGTGTATGCTTGGGTTGCACACTGACCAAGCATACAGAGAGGTGAGTGCTTAGAGTGCTAGGGGAATTCCCCCAATGCACCATGCTTTTCGTGCTGTGCATTGTGGGATTCCTGGAAGCTGGGATGAGTCCCACCCTCCAGGGATCCGTACTGCTCCATGCAGCATGGATTGTGTGGGTGCACAGTGGCATGCCAAACAGAACTTTAAGGATGGGGAGGGGAGATAAGTCCATCCCTATCTTCCCCCGCTGCCACCACACACACCCCGGCCATGAGAATAGGTCTTACATGCTGCCTGGGGAGCAGAGAAAGGCAGTTAAGATGGCCCTCCAAAACCTGAGTCTCAGACTGAAAACCTGAGCTCTGGTATCCTAGCTGGACATCCTGATATCATCTTCGAAAAGCAGAGTCTCAGATCTGGCAATCCTATTGTCTGCTCAGTGATGTGAAGCTTTGGATTCAACTCAAGTTTTCGGTGTTTACCTGTAACATGATATGATCTACCCGTGAAAATAAATATAGAGCCATGAAACCTGATATGTACATGTGGTGCATCTTTCTATATTTTTCAAGTTAAAATCCTGTCCCAATTCACTGCCAGTTTTTGAGTGGCATACCTTATTCTGAACTGAGGTATTTTCCTGATTAATTTAGGCTGGACTCTGAAGCACTCTGAAGTAATCCATGAAGTAATCCATCCACATACCACTGTTGATGTAGGCTCCACAGGTGACTTGCTTCACTCGAACTGTTTCAGTGATACAGCATTCATGTGATCCAGATGGATTTTAGCCTTAACAATGAAACCCCATGAATATGAGAAGTTTTTCTGGTGTGGTTAAAAACAGTTGGAATGACAGTCTCTTCATACAAATTATTTCCTTTTCTACACTGAAAGCACCTCCATAATTTAGCTTCGCTGTAAAAATCACATCACCAGCACCATGTAAAGTGATCTCATCATCATTAACATCCTAAACTATGAGGACCCACACCAAAAAACAGGTTGGGAAACAAGACCATTCAGAATAATATTGATGAATAAAGTCAGCCTGCTATATCACAATTCAATTAGGCCACTTACAAATCAAAGCAGAATATTCAGAAGTTTTGTAGGGCACATTAATTATTTTACTCACTTTAAGGTCTTGACTGTGAACTTAACTCACTTTAAGGTCTTGAATGTGAACTTACTGTGAATGGAATACAAGAAGCTGTCTACAAGCCAAATTTAGCCAATACTGGAATAGGGATACAAATACGATGAATACAATGGATATTTATATATCACTATTCAACAAAACTTCCCAAAGCAGTCTACATAGAAATTAATTAATCAAATAAATAAATAAATAAATAATAAAATGTCTCCTTGTCCCCAAAGGGCTCACAATCTGAGAAAAAGGAATATAAGACAGACACCAGAAACAGTCACTGGAGGGATGCTGTGCTGGGGATGGATAGGGCCAATTGCTCTCCCACAGCTAAATAAAGGGAATCACCACTTTAAAATGGTGCATCTTTGCTCATTTAGCAGGGGATGTGCATAAAGCAGATTTTGCAATTCATTTCAAGCTCAAAACGAATAATAAATCCTCAAATTTATTGATTGAAATAGCAGCCAATGATCGCTGTTTCGATGAATCAACATCGGAACACTTAGATTGATTCAAGTGTTTTGAGCACCATTTGGGGCCCTGTTTTTCCAGGGAGAGCTGGTCTGTCAATTGGGTCAGTGGGTAGACCAGTCCTTTGAGGTGGGCTGATGCACTAAATCCAGAGTGGAGGGCTGGTCTACCCACTGAGCCCTATTGGTAGATCAGCTCTCCCCAGAAAAACAGGCCTCCGAATATCACTCGAAACACTCAAATCGATTCACCCTTTATTTTAAGGGTGTTTTGTTTTGAGTGTTATTTATTTATTTATTTATTTATTTATTTATTTATTTATTTATTTATTTGATTTATATACGATTTATTTGATTTATATATGATTTATAAATGTTAAACATCTGAAATGGCCCATTTTGAGCTTGAATCAATCCGTGTTCAAAATGATTTGCACATCTCTTGCAGAAGCTGAAATTAAGCACAAGTTAGTCTTTCTCCATATACTGAAATGATTTTGTGAATTGGCACTTTAGTTTGCACTGTGCCCAATTTATGTTTAAAGCTGGGTAGCTGGGCCATCACATGATCTGAACTACACTAAATCCACCAAGCTAGAGGATTTGCTTCTTTCAGAATAGGTGAGTCTGCCATGAAGGAGCCTGGTATTATCTATCAAAACTGTCTGAACTAGTTTACCCTTAATTAAACTCTCCCTCTCCCAAGCACATGCACGCACACAAACATTCTCTCTCTTACACACACACACACACACACACACACACACACACACACACACACACACACACACACAGAATATAGTAATCATAATTTGCTGGATGATAAACAAGCTGGAAAAAAGAAGCCTTCTACAATCACTGCTTTCTATTTACATTCATTTGCTGAATTAATGACATTGAAATAGCCCCAAGCCAGAAATGAAGCCTACATGAAACATTAATAAATTTGTATTATGATAAGTGACTCAATTTTTAAAGAAAGTATTAAGTGTGTTGGTGCAGAACATACAGAAACAAACAATAACAGAAAATAATTAAGTGAGACTGACTAATCAATAGTATAATGTGTTTTTATAACAACATACTTCTTTCTTTTTTGTATAAGTAGATCCTTTTTACTGCAATAAAGGGCTAGATTTCAAAAATATTGACATTATAGGATCAGAAAATTAATGGAGTTTAATGGAGTTGATCTATACATATATTTTGATAATTTTTCTGAGTATTGAAGCTTTTAATAGGCTGTGGGAACTTAGCTGTTCATAGTGTGGTGTGACTATATGTAAGATGTTTTCTTAGTGAAAATGGCCATGATGGAATGCACAGAAAGAAAGTAAATCTGCACAGTTTAGCTAATCCACCATTCACAACGCACTGAAGCCAATCCAAGTCCTGATGCCACTCGAGGGGACGCCAAGATACCACTGGCCACATACCCTGACACTAGCCCAGCCCCTTCATGTCAACACTAGCATTAGGGGATGGGCCCATCCCCACCTTGCTGCCCTTCCTCATTTCTCTGCTTCTTTACATTCTTGCACAGTGACCTCCTAAACCTAAACTGCAGCTGAACAGTGAGGGGAATGAGAACAGAGCTTCTAGCTGTGCTAGCTCGATGCTCTCTCTCTCTCTCTCATCACCAAACCTTCCATCCACAGGCTTGTGCACTGCATCTGCTCTTTTTGGAGAACAAAGTGCAGTGGATGAGCCTATGAGTAGAAAATGGGTGGGGAAGAGAGAAAGCCTCCAGCTAGCAAAGCTAGAAGCTCCATCCTCCCCTCCCTTACTGTTGCTTGCCACTAATCTGCAGCTTAAAACCACAGTGTGCTACAGAAGGCAAGACAGCTGAGAGATGGAGAAGGGCAGCATGAGTGAGGGAGGTGCCCCCTGATGCTGCTCTTAGTGGCAGCAGGCTGGGCCATGGCATAAGGTGGATGGGGACTAGAAGGGAAGGTGGCAGTGCAGCCGGGGGTAATGATAGCAGCAGCAAGCAGCTGTGATGTCCATTGGCTTCGATGGTGGCATGAGATGCCTTCACTCACTGCTCCATGGCATACGCACTGCCTATTGCCTCACCTTGCCTCATGGATGAGCCACCTCTTCATTGAGGCTTTGTATCTACCAGACCACAGGCTGCAATGGAGCAGGAAAAGACCAGGAAGTCAGCCATGTCAGGCTTCATTATACCCTTGATTTAGCTTCCTGTGCTTGATCTTGGAAAGGCTCCCGATAAGCATAAGACTGAAGGACAATGATAGAACTCAGAGAGGGCTGTTGGAATCCCAGCCTTGCAAACCCTCCCCAGAGGGCTTGCATCCTCTGTGCACTCTGTAATCTGTAGTCTATAATCAAAGAGTTAGCTCCAATTAGACAGCAGGATTGGAGGCAGAAAGGGTCATACCATGTCCTGTTCTAGTCATATATCCTGTTACAGTCTTGGAATGTCAAGGGAGCTCCAGGTGTGTCCCAGGCCCTGGTGTCCAGATGTGGGAGCCCCAGGAGTCCATTTGCATGTGCTGAGGCCTTCATACATTGATTTCTAAGTTTACATCCCATAAACGAGGTCATATCAATCTTAACAGAATTCACAGAAGATGCATCAGTGTCTCCCTCTTTTAGCAGGGAGCCCTGCTAACTGAGCAAAGAGGCACCTTTTAAAAAGTGGTGATTCTCTTTATTTAGCAGGGGGAAAGCAACCGGCCCTATCCAACTCCAGCACAGCATCCCTCCAGTGGCTGCTGTTGGTGTCTTTCTTATGTTTCTTAGACTATGAGCCCTTTGGGGACAGGCAGCCATTTAATTATTTTTGTATGTAAACCGCTTTGGGAACTTTGGTTGAAAAGTGGTATATAAATACTCGCCGTATTCTCTACTCTGGCAAATGAAACACTGGTAGTGTACTAAACGGATAAAATTGTCATTACTCAGTTAGAGGAAATAGTCCCACATCTTACAATTCATCATATAACCAGAGTTTAAGGATTTCTATCATTTCTATTCATTCAAAATTTGTATATGCTTTAATTATATGACAAATAAATTGGCTATATTAACATTCAATTGTCCATAAAGCAACATTTGTTTTAGGTTATCAAGAAAAATATTGGCTGTCAGGATGGGCTGATCTTTATCAATGGTAAGGAGCCACCAGGGCTGCCATATAACTGCCCCAATAGTGTAGTGTGTGCAACAGGGCTTCTAAGGACTCCTTACGTGGATGTCAACAGTGATTTTCAGTCATTCCACAGCAGCTCATTTTGCTGCTCCATCAGGGCTGCCTTTCAAGTTGCACAGCAGCCCCGATGAGTCCCCAAGATCATGCTGTGCTGCCTAAGCCACTGTTTTCATCTATGACGGAACAAAGGAATGGTCTTACAATGAAGATGGACATTCTTCTCTTTAGTATGCTGACATAATTTGAAATCTAAACAAATGTGACTTCTTCAGGCTTCGAATATATAGAAACCATTTCAACTCAAAGGGTAATTCCCTCCCTCCTTAGAATCATAAGTGTATAAAAACAGAGGCTTTATAATAGACGTGCCTCTTCAACCATAGCTATAGTGTTACCAGTGTGATGCTATAATAAATTGAAATTACTGAACCATATTTGAAATGTTATAGATATAAGATGCTGTGTAACATTTGAATTAGAGATGGGAAAACCTAGGGAAACATATAGCTGACCCTTTAAGTTTAGTTTTTAAATGTATTGGTATAAAGCACTGATGAATTCATAATATTTTCATTAAACAAAACATTGAAATTATGTGCTAAATTTTTACCAATACAAATTTAAGAGGCAAAATGGGTGGATTCAGAGAAAAAGCTGATGAAAATCTTTGCTTATATTTTCCACATGCCTTCGTCACCTGTTTACAGCTGATACTTTATACTTTATACTGTCTGCAGCTGTGTGTGTGTGTGTGTGTGTGTGTGTGTGTGTGTGTGTGTGTGTGCGTGCGCATGTATGGGTTTTCTAAGGCAACCCCAGTTTTCTAAGGCAACCCAAGTCTATCAGGGATCATGTATAAACAATATACTATTGTTTCATCACATTCTCAAGCAGTTAATCAAATGTGGCTATGTAATGATGCCACAAATCCAAGTAAGAACAGGAAGTACTGCTCCACTCTAAACAGACTTCCTGACTACATAGTAATAATCACATTTGATAATCTCAACAAGTCAAAGGAGAGTGAGGGCAATTACTCCTGCCTGTGTTCTGAATACAGTAGGTGAACATTTTCAGTACATTTCACAGACCCTACTTCCATTACCAAAACGGAAGTGGATGAATTTTGTAAGGGGTCAACATTTCCATGAAGCAAACCTGTTTCAACTTGTCCTAATTAAAAAAAACAGGAATTCAACTTCAAAAATATGAAGTGACACAGTTGCAGCCCAGTGTTTTAGAAGCTTGTACTGCTTGCTGTTTAAATGGCGTGTCATGCAATAGACAAGTGGGAAACTGAACTATGCAATCCTGATAGCAGCTAACACATACACAAGCAGTTAAATGTTCTTGGGCTGGTGAAATGTAAAATGGTTTCTTGCATGTGTCAGTTGTGGACGCTCTGTAACTGCAGATGAGGGAGCCTGCAGAGGGCCAGGGTGAAAGGCTACTAGCTGAAAAGTGCTTGCCGGATAAAACATGAGCAGAAAGGCCTGCAAGGCTTTGCCAGCACTGTACCAAGAAGATGAACAGTATTATGACAGTGTCACTCATCCTCAGCCCAGCAACAGGAAGGGAGCAAGGAGGAGCAACAAAGGCAAGTAGAGCTTTACAATCACTCTTCCCAGAGTGTGTTGGCAGGAGTCAGCAGCCTTACCAGGGACAGCTTTCCTTTCACACACACTGTATACACTGTTCTTTACTGGACAGCTGTGATCCATTATCAGCCACATCACCAGCTGCAACCAATACTCAAAGATGTGGCAGAGTAAAGGGGAAAGGAGACAGAAATGCAGAATGTGGGTTTCTTCTGTATAAAAGAAGCTGGAGACAGAAATGGGCAGGGTGGAACATAGGAAGCTGCCATATACTGAGTCAGACCATAGGTCCATCTAGCTCAGTATTGTTTACACAGACTGTCAGCGGCTTCTCCAAAGTTGCAGGCAGGAAACTCTCTCAGCCCTATCTTGGAGATGCCAGGGAGGGAACTTGGAACCACCTACTCCTCCCAGAGCAGCTCTGTCCCCTAAGGGGAATATCTTGCAGTGCTCACACATCAAGTCTACTATTCATATGCAATATGCAGGGCGGACCCTACTTAGCTAAGGGGACAAGTCATGCTTGCTACCACAAGACCAGATCTCCTTCCTGCAGAGCAAAGGAAGGAGGAAGCCTTTGACCCTCTTGCTCCCTTAGCAGTAAGTCCCAAAGTTAAGAAATCAGAGGAATCTACCTTGCCTCTACACCAATGAAGACACAAGACATTCATTGGAAGAAATGGGCCACAACTTTATTAATTAATGTCAATAAATGTTATCAAAGAAGGGGATTGGCACACACACACACACACACACACACACCCCACAGTTCAGGCTTTCAGCTAGTGAACTGTCCCAGCTCCTCTAACATGAATTTTATGGGCAGTTAGAGCCTGGGTTTGAGCACCAATACAGCCTTACGGCCAATTGGTACTCTTCTAGCTGACCCAGTAAGATCAAGGCATCGGTGGGAAGATTCACACCTCCTCAAGACAGACAGTCTCTATGGTTAGTGGAGCCTCCCATGAACAGAGAAGTCTCAACCATGGCTCCCTGAGCTGGACAGCCTCTAGGGAATGACTAGGACTCCAAACATGTACCTTAAGGTGTTTACCATCAAACTGGTCTATGCATCCACAGCCCTGCATGTACCTGCTTGTTGTGACCAGGAAAAGACCTATCTGTGACTAGGCAAAAATAAATAGGCCAGAAGCACTGTGACTAGGCAAAAATAAATATGCCAATTATAAGGAGAGCCAAAATTTCCTAAATGGGAAGGTGGAGAAAGACTCCCCAAAGTGCTGGTGGATTTCAATGAATGTATTTATATTACTGATGCATTTCATATGAAAAAGTTCAGTATTGTCTAATGTATTCTGAGCCAAAATGCTCTTCTTCAGAGGCAATTCTTAAGTAATGCTTAAGTAAATAAAGTTGATCACAATAATTGCCTCTGAAGAAGAGAGTTTCAGCTCAAAACATATTAGGCAATACTGAACATACGAGGGTGTGCTGAAAAGTTCTAAGCCTGACCAAGAAGGGAATGACCTAGAGCCATGAAACTTACATGCTATTCCACACATTCACCCTGAAGTTCAACGCACTTGACACATCGTTTTTCAAGTTTCTTTAACTCTCCCAAAAAAACAAAAATTCTGATGTATGGTCACTGAAATACTGCTCTGCTGCTTCTATCACCTCCAAATCATTTGAAAATTTCCTCCGTTTCAAACACTTTTTAAGGTTTGGAAACAGGAAATAGTCAGATGGAGCAAAATCTGGTGAGTAGGGTGGATGGTCTATGCACTCAAACCTCAAATTCTTCAAAACATCCATCGTCTTGCCAGCCTTGTGAGCAGGTGCATTGTCTTGCAAAAGAGAACACCTTTCCACAGCTTCCCTCACTGTTTTTCTTTCAACGCCTCCTTTAATCGGCACAGCAAGTTAGAGTAGTATTCTGCATTAACTGTTTGGCCCCTTTGAAGATAGTCAGTCATCAAAATACCTTCCTTATCCCCCCAAAAAACCTGCGGCTATGACCTTTCCTGCTGAACTTTGGATCTTGGATTTCTTAGGATATGGAGAACCCGAGTGCCGCCACTGCAAGGATGTTGTTTGGTCTCCAGATCATAGTGGTGTAACCATGTTTCAACAGTGATGAGTCATTACAAAAGATTACCACTAGATCACTCAAAATGCTGCAAAATCAACTTGGAGGTGTCCACTCGATATTGTTTCTCGTTGACATTCAAACATTTCGAAACCCACTTGGCTGACAGCTTCTGCATACCCAAATGCTCATAAATTATAAACCCAACGTGTTCCCTGGATATCTCTAGTGTCTCAGCAATTGTTTTAGCTGAGATTTGCCAATCTGCCAAAATCAGGTCATAAACATGATCAACAGTTCCAGGAGTTGACACTGTTGAAGGCCTCCCAGATCTTGCTGCATCTTTGGTCTCAAAATTTCCACGCTGAAAGTTGGCACACCACTTCTTCACAGTTGAGTATGACGAGCACTTGTCACTCAGTGTTTGCATCATATATTTATGGATTTCCTTTGGAGTTTTCTTCTACAGGAAAAGGAACTTCATGACGGCCTGGAGTTCAGCACTTGAAAATTCCACACTTTTCATTGACATGGTTTTTTCAATGATCTGAAAAAGATTCAAAACTTAGCACTACGATCCTGCAAATTGGCACTTTACAATATAAAAGAACGCTCTTTCCAGCTACAGTGACAAAATTATGCTCAGATTTTGGGAAGTGGGTCAGGCTGAGAACTTTTCAGCGCCCCCTCATAGTCACATGAAATGCATCACTAAAAAGATATATTAAATACATTGATTGAAATCAACCAGCACCTTTGGAGTCTTCCCCCATCTTTTCATTTCTGATTGCTGGTGCTGCATCATTGTTCTCCCCCTTCCCTCTTTGTTCCCCAAGAATACCTACCAAAAAGCTACCAAAAGGATGACCAACAAAGCCCACACTGTGCTTCAGGGTCAGAGGGGGAGATATTGCTGTGAGGATGACTGAAGGACTGGGCAGACTCATCTCCCAATGGCCAGCTTGCTTCACCTGCTCAGATCCATCCATCAATCAGGTAGCCTCAATAGCCTTGTGCATTATTTGAAGCAGAAGAGGGGCAAATTCACCATACACGAGACAAGCTCTGGTGGCCAAAAACTAGAGCATTCCTGCTGAAAGTGAAAGTAAGTCAGACATATCACAGCAAGGGAAACTGTTTGCCCAACCCAAAGCTGATGCAATGTGGTGAAAGCCATGCTAAAGAATTCACTCCTGTCATGAAACTTCATGCTATCTCAGGCTAGAAACTCTTGAGGAAATCTCATGAGCTCAGCAGCAGCTTCAGCTGAAAAGCTGAATCCTGACTGTTGTACCTGAGGAAAGAGCCAGTCATATAAAGCAGCCACCCTGCCTTCCTCTGGTTGCACACTCATTGTGCACTCATGCCTCAGATGCCATGGTTAACATGTCCCACCTCCCATGAGGGAATTCATCACCCATCGCCATAGTTCAAAGTCACACAATCAGATAATCATGTTAAATAAATAGGCTTCCCTAAACCCTAAATTCTTAAATGAACAACAAACTATGAAAACCACAGGCCACAGAGAATTACAAGTTCACAAAATCAAAAGAGGATTTTCATGGACTTTGAATGCATTTCACACAATATAATTTTTCTTTTCCATATGTTCATGGTTCCTCTGCTTCTGAAAAGTAAGGCATAAATATGTTGGCCACTCTGAAAACTACCCAACATCTGAAGAAAATATGCTTAGTTCCACAATACTGAAAATCTTCTTCATTGTGTTACTCAAAGATTAGTTAATGTTCTAACACTCTAGAGTCCCTGGTGCTAATCTTAAACACAATTATTCAGTGAAGAAACAAGGACAAGATTTACATAGTTTTGGCCTGCCTCCGGGAAAATAAAAGCCTTTTTGTTAACCTTTCCAGGATGTTTTTGTCAAGTACAGCTTTTAGAATTAGTGGCTGGAATGCTAGCGTTATAAAAGAATACAATCATCATTCTTCTGCTAATGCTATTCAGTGTTAATAAGCTGCTATTATTGCAGTGATTTTAAAAAGAAAGAAATTCTACATCTGAAAACAAAGTTGAGGGAACAGAAGCAAATTCACAGCTTAAAATGAATGTCAAACTAAATATACATCAAAGTAAAATCTTAACTTATCTGTTTTAAAGATTTTGGCATTCATGGTGTAGTCTTTCAGTACTCATTTTATTATTATGTATTTATTAAAACAAATCTCACCTTTCCATTAATGACTCTCATAGTGGTTTAAGAGTTCTTGTATGGGCAGATTTTATGAGCAATTCAGTTTCTCCTCCCCTAATTTAGAGATGCACATATATCTCTTCCTCACCCTCTGCCATTTGTGGTCAGATTAAATGGGGAAATATAGTTTAATGAAATTTCACTTCAAATTTCTGTATGAAATAGCCTAAAACACACATTGAACAACAAAACTATAATGTTTGGGTGTCATCAGTATGCTAAGAATACCAAACTGTATGATACCAGCCAAGAAAATAACCCAATTTTAGTCTTTGAGATCTTTCTTTGAAGGCTAATAACAACAATTTTATTTGTTAGCCTCCCCATAACAAATTGTTCTCTGGGCAGCTCACAACACAGGAATAAAGCATGAAATCACAACACACACACAGAAGGCCTGAGTGAACAAAAAGTGTCTTTTTCTCCCCGCCTCCTTTCTTTACCTAAAAGAACGAAGCCAAGCAAATCTCACTGGGGAGGCTATTTCATAAACAGGGTGCAACCACCAAAAAGGCCCCCTCCCTGGTAGTTACCTACCTCACCTTGTTTGGCAGGGGTCCGAGTCGGGACATATGGGGCAAGGTGCGCTCTCAGGTACCCGGTCTCAAGCCATTTAGGGATTTAAATGTTAAAACCAGCACTTGGAATTCAACCCGGAAAGAGTCTGGGAACCAGTGCAGCTGATGAAGCACTGGTGTAATATGCTCAAAAGTCCAATCCCAGTTAATAATCTTGCAGCTCTATTTTGTACCAGCTGCATTTTTGGACCACTTTCAAAGGCAGCTGCATGTGCAATACCTTGCAGTAATCAAAGCGAGAGGTTACCCAGTGCATGAGTAACTGTGGCCAAGCTTCCTCTATCCAGGTATGGTTGCAGTGGGCATATCAGCTGAAGTGGATAAAAGGTGCTCCAAGCCACAGAGGACAAATGCAACAAAGGAATCCTATGACTAGAGCTCTTGATGTCTTTAAAAAGCAACAACCAAAAAACCAGCCAGGGAAGACAATTTGTCTTCTCTGCTGCAACCCCAGGACTCTGGAATGCACTCCCTGCTGAAATAAGAGCCTCCCCATCTCTGACCACTTTTTAAAAGTCTTTCAAGACACAGTTATTCACCCAAGCTTTTTGACTAGATCTGCAAAATCTGTCCCTTAATGAGCAAAACTCAAGCACATGTCTAGGAATGATGTACCTTTAGGCATTTCTTTCTTGAAATACCTCCACATTCACCAATAGTTAAATTCTTGTTATAGCTGGAGAATTGAGATATTATTGATTTTTCTATGCCAAAAAAACAACAACCCAAAGACCTCTGCCTTAAGGCAAGGGGTACATATTGGATTGCTGTATCTTTTGCTTCCAATCTCCGTTTGTTATATTGCAAACACACTAGGTTTGTTCCACTTTAAATTGTTTAGGTTTGGTGTGCTATACACACACACACACACACGATGCATCTTCTGCTTGCATTGGTAACAACCCCAAAGTAATATGCTCCAGTTCATTTGTACCAGGTTTTGCAATGCTCCTATAAAACTCATAATCCCCATTTACATTTTAATTTATAGAAGAATCACAACATAAAACTCCAAAAATAAACTGCTGCCATTTATCTGGAGCTTCAAGTGTGCACAGCACAGCAGTATCTAGGGAAATAGGCTGAAAATGGTATTTTAATAAAAGGAGCATAGTGTAAACTTTATTTCTTCAAAATCTCAGGTGTGTAGCCCTTAGCTTCAGAGCTGTGAGCAATTCTTTAGAACTTTCTCTTCTGTTCTTCAAAAATAGCAGTTTGAAAAGGCTTATCATATTTTGCTTTAAAAAACGTTAATTCAGAGTCCCTGCTCAGTTGGGGAGAGTAGTGCTAGGAAGACATCAGGTGGTAGCTTTTAATCTGAGGATCCTCATGGTATTCTCCATAGTCTTTACTGGCAAAGAAGGTGAATACAAGTTGCCTTTAGGTCTGCAAGTAGATTCAGTCTTTGTGTTGTCAGCCTCAAACCTGTTGTCTTCTTGATTATGGACCACATCTTGCTTCAGGTCCAGAGACTGCCCTGTATGACTGCCCTTGTCACACTCAAAAGTCCATTGAGGAGACTTTAAAATTCATAAGTGGTACGAGTCACACCAGTTTTCACACTGAAGTCTAACTCCAAATAATCAAGACCTCACCCTTTTCTATAACGTACCCTCATGTATAGGACTGCTAGTCACATCAGTAGTTCTTAAAGGTAAAGTGTGCCGTCAAGTCGATTTTGACTCCTGGTGCCCACAGAGCCCTGTGGTTTTCTTTGGTAGAATACAGGAGAGATTTGCCATTGCCATCTCCAGCACCGTATGAGATGCTGCCTTTCAGCATCTTCCTATATCACTGTTGCCCGATATAGGTGTTTCCCATAGTCTGGGAAACACACCAGCAGGGATTTGAACCAACAACCTCTGGCTTGATAGTTAAGCATTTCCCTTCTGCACCACTTAAGGTGATTAGGCATGTGCAAAATCAGATAGGTAAATCAGAGGGGTTCAGAGAGAGTCTGAACCTGAACTTGGCCAGCCCAGTTCGGATTGTACTTCTCTGACCTCTTTTGCAAAAATTCAAAGCTTTCCAGAGCTCCAAATGGGCATGAGAGCTAGGTTTGGCTTGTGTTTTTTTAAAGCAATCGTGGCCTGACCAGGGGCAGGAGCATCTTCTGCCCTCTCTCTGCCACATGCCTGCCTTCCTCTGCATATCTAATGGGTTGTTGTTGTTTTTTTAAAAATGCAGGGTTTTATCCTGTTTTTCAACTCACAAGCAGCCACCAGCCAATTTCCAGGTTTCTCTTGCAATTCTCTGGTGTGAGGTAACTTGTGGTCCACTACAGTGAGTGTAGTCCATCAGGGGTGCTGGCAGAGGGAGAACTTGAGAAGCATCTCCTCAATTAAATTTTTGGGGGGGAGAGGAGTAAAGGCACTTTTTGGCTGAGATATAAGTTTTAGATTTGACTTGGACTTTCAGGAAATTGAGGGGGGCACTGCTTAAATGCTTGGTGAGGGATCTGTACCCCAGCAGTCCATTATCCACACATTGGGCCAGTTCAAGCAATACTTTGGTTTTTTGCCCAGCCATATGTGATAAGATTCTCTCTCTGTGTGCATATTCGATCCTCCTCCAGGTATGCCAGAGAGCTTTTCTCAAATTACGTGGGGGAGAAAATTAGTCCAAATCATTCCTCTACATGGACTACAAATCTTTGTTCAACCTAGGATATCCGTGCATATAGAAGGATGGTTTGGGAATTAACTAATGGCACCCTGGTACACCAGCAGGGGGAAAGGATATGTACACTCATGTGGTTCAACTATCATTATCATATGTGGTAAGGATAGTATCATCCAAAGACCAAGTATCAGCCAAACTAGTCTTCCCCTTTTTGCAGAATCAAGCTGGGGTCGGGACAGAATGTTTCAAAAATCCCTAGTGGGCCGCAATATATGGCTGATGTACAGCATTGATTCAGCTAGGTGGGTCACTAGGTATGAAGGCTGGCTGTAACTATTGAATGGCTTTGGTGCCTGCAGAGTACTTCAGGATACTTCCAACAATATAGAATAGCAATCCCAATCACTTCTTTCTGGAAGTACCCAGTTTAGGCACAATCAAAATAAATTCAGCCTTCCATTTACCACTCTTGTAAATACAGTGATTTAAGCCTATACAGTGATTTAAGCCTATGGTACTGAAATCATCTCAGAGATATAGTAAGATCGATAGAATACTATGTCCCTTCTGGCTTTCAAGGTCCAGATGAAGGTTGTTTTCTAGGAGCTTGAGAGCAAACCTCCCCATGACCTTTTCTTTGCTTAAAAGCAGCAACAGGGTTCCAGTTTGAACCAGGAACACATTGCTGGGGAAAGAGTTTAAGCTCTTAAATTTTCCAGTTACAGAAGATATGAATGATCCTCCATGATGTGTATTAAAGATGAGTAACAGAAGTTGTATATGTGATACAATAGCTGCTCATGGAGATAACAATTCTAAATGCATTTGGAAGACTAATCTGTGAAGAGCAGACACAGCTGAGGAGGTGAGCAAGCTTTTTTAAACATCTAGCCTTTCCCCCCTTCAAACTAACTAAAAGGAAGAGGGGAGATTTTCAGGGGCTGGTTTCTCTTTAAGGGATAAGTGTGTGTGTGTGTGTGTGTGTGTGTGTGTGTGTGTGTGTGTGTGTGTGTGTGTGATTTGCCAGGGCTAGCATTTGCCAGGGCTAGCAAACACTGTGTTTGAGTTTGTCCCTGCCTGGAGGGGGTGGAGTCAGCTAGGGCTGGGGGAGGCCCCACATTCTTTTCACATTCCTTTGAATTACATCCTGTGTCTCAATGGGAAGACTATTCTCTACATAAGAGGGGAAGGCCCAAGAGCATAGCAGACAGGGATAGCAAACAGGACGGTGTTTTGCGGGAGTTTAGCGGAAGGTGTGCGGGGGAGCCTGGAAAAAGCCCCAGTGATCACAAGGAGCCTGGTGGAAAAGAGAATGTAAGTACAAATCCCTCCCTCATATCCCTCATATTCTTGGGAAAGGCTGTTTGGAATGTTAAATAGCTGACCATTACAGCTGAGACCTATCCTTCTAATAAACTTTCACTAAATACCGTAAACAGCCAACAAAAACAGTATGAAGATAGAAAGTCAGCAGGGGAGGGGGCACTTCCCAGTGTATTGCACAGAGTGCCACATGTATGGCTATTTGTCCCATGGGCAGAAGTCATGGGTGTGTACTTGGTGCAAGGAGCTCTTGTATCCAAAGGAACAAACTCGTTCCCTCAAGACCAAGGTGGTGGATCTGGAGAACCTGAGAGAGACAGAGAGGCATGTGGACAAGATCTTCAGGGATGTGATAGAGACATCCCACTCCAGGACTAATAGCTCCTCTGCTGTCAGGGAGAATGGAGGTCTCGGGCATGGAGGACATCGGTCTGAGGAAGAGGGAAATGCTCCTTTAGAAGGTACCCCTTCCATGGATGATGAGCCCATATCCTCTCACACAGGGGATAGTCCTCCAGGGGGTGGGGGCCTGCTTGTAGTGGGTGATTAGATCATTAGGGATATAGAGAGAAGGGATTGTGACCCACGTGTTGACCGCAAGGTGACTTGCCTTCCTGGTGCAAAGGTTGTGGACATCACGCAGTGTCTAGATAGGCTCTTAGGCAGTGCTGGTGTGGAGACAGCTGTCATGGTGCATGCCGGCACCAACGATGTGGGGAAATGTAGTCAGGACATCCTGGAAGCCAAATTTATGCTGATAGGTAGCCTATTGAAGTCCAGGACCCCCAAGGTAGCATTATCAGAAATGCTACCTGTTCCATGCACAGGTACAGTGAGACAGGCAGAGCTGAGGGGTTTCAATGAGAGGATGAGATGTTGGTGCCGGGAGGAAGGGTTTAGATTTGTTAGGCTCTGGGATACATTTTGGGGCAAGCAAGGCCTGTACAAAAGGGACAGGCTGCACTTGAACCAAGATGGAACCAGACTGCTGGGGCTTAAAATAAAAAAGGTTGAAAAAGGTTAAAGCTTTTAAAATGACACCTGGGGAATAGCCGATGGGAGCTGGGCAGTATCCTGTTTGGCAAAAGAAATCCTTTAAAGTGCAAGGGTGCAAAGGATTCAGATAAAACAGAAGGGGACAGGGCAGAACCACATAAAGAGCAGACAGGAACTTGTGCCAGCTCATCAAAGAGCCCAAAGAAAGATAGCATACATCAGGTGAGAGATTCAGCGTATCGGTGCTTATATACCAATGCCAGAAGTCTCCTAGCCAAGATGGGTGAGCTGGAATGCTTGGTTGCTAACGCAGAAATAAATATAGTGGGCATAACACTATAAACATACTTGGTGGAAACACGATGAAACAGTGGTGGAACAGTGAGAAACATAGTGGAACAGTGAGAACCAGTGGGACACTGTTCTCCCTGGATATAAACTCTATAGAAAGGACAGGGAGGGGTGCCTTGGAGGTGGAGTAGCACTGTGTGTTAAAAGAAGGGATAGAATCTAACAAGCTAGAAAACCTAGGTGGACTGGAGTCCTCCACAGAAACCCTGTGGGTGACAGTACAAGGCTTGAAAGGGAATGTGCTATTGGGGATGTGCTATCACCCTCCGGATCAAAATGCTGACAGTGACTGGGAGTTGCAGGAGGAAATCAGGGAGGCGTCAAGGAGAGGCAGCGCTGTAATAATGGGTGACTTCAATTACCCACACATAGAATGAGTATATTCACAGTCAGGTAATGACACAAAGGTCAGATTTCTAGATATGCTGAATGACTGTGCCCAAGAACAGTTGGTCTTGGAACCAACCAGAGAGAAGGTGACTTTGGACTTACCCAGGACCTTGTGTATGATGTCCGTATCATCGACCCTTTAGGGAACAGTGACTGTAGTGCCATCAGATTCAGCATACATGTGGGGAGAAAATCACCAAGGAAATCTAACACAGACATTTTCAATTTCAGAAGAGGAAACTACCCCAAAATGAGGAGTATGGTGAAAAGAAAACTTAAAGGGAAAATGAGGAGAGTCACTATGCTCCAGAGTGCATGGAGTTTACTCAAAACTACAATGCTAGTATCCCAGTTAGATTGTATACCCAAAAGGAGTAAAGGTACCACTAAGTCCAGGAGGATGCCAGCATGGATAACGGGTACCATCAAGGAAGCCATAAAAGTGAAGACTTCCTTCCGAAATTGGAAGGCCTGTCCAAATGAAGAGAACAGAAAGGAACACAAACTCTGGCAAAAGAAATTCAAGGTGACAATAAGGGTGGCCAAAAGAGAGTTTGAGGAACATTTAGCCAAAAGTATCAAGGGGAATAACAAAAACTTCTTTAAATACATCAGAAGCAGGAAATCTCCCAGCGGGGTGGTTGGACCATTAGACAATGAGGGAGTGAAAGGAATTATTAAGGAGCATATGGAGGTGCAGAGAAGCTAAATGAGTTCTTTGTGTCCATCTTCACGGCAGAGGATACTGAGCATATACCTGTTCCTGAACCAGGTTTTTTAAGGATGAAGGCTAAAGAACTGAGTCAGATAGAAGTGACAAGAGATGATGTTCTAAACTGTCTGGAAAAACTGAAAACTAACAAATTGCCAGGACCGGCTCGCATCCACCCAAGAGTCCTCAAAGAACTCAAATGTGAAATTGCCGACCTCCTTGCTAAAATATTTAACTTATCCCTGCAATTGGGCTCTGTACCAGAGGACTGGAAAGTAGCCAATGTAACACCGATTTTCAAAAAGGGATCCAGGGGCGATCCGGTAAATTACAGGCCAGTTAGCTTAACATCCGTTCCAGGCAAATTGATGGAAGGCATCCTCAAGGATAGAATTGTAAAGCACATAGAAGAACAGGCCATGCTGGGAATGAACCAGCATGGCTTCTGCAAAGGTAAATCTTGCCTCACAAATATCTTGGAGTTCTTTGAGAGTGTCAACAAGTGTGTGGATCAAGGTGATCCAGTTGACATGGTATACCTGGACTTCCAAAAAGGTTTTGACAAAGTTCCTCATCAAAGACTCCTGAGGAAACTTAGCAGTCATGGGATAAGGGGACAAGTACATGTGTGGATTGCTAACTGGTTGAAAGACAGGAAACAGGGTATGGATAAATGGAGAGTTTTCACAATGGAGGGAAGTAAGAAGTGGGGTCCCCCAGGGATCTGTACTGGGACCGGTGCTTTTTAATTTATTCATAAATGATCTAGAAGCAAGGGTAAGCAGCTAGGTGGCCAAAGTTGCAGATGATACTAAGCTTTTTTTTTTTGGTAGCGAAATCCAAAACGGATTGTGAGGAGCTCCAAAAGGATATCTCCAAACTGGGGGAGTGGGCAACAAAGTGGCAAATGCGGTTCTGAGCTGTTGGTGACTGACCAGGAGAGGGATCTTGGGGTCGTGGTGGACAACTCGTTGAAAGTGTCGACTCAATGTGTGGCAGCTGTGGAAGAAGGCCAATTCCATGCTGGGGATCATTAGGAAGGGGATTGAAAAATAAAACAACTAATATTATAATGCTCTTATACAAAACTATGGTGCAGCCACACCTGTATTACTGCCTACAATTCTGGTCACCACATCTAAAAAAGGACATTGTAGAACTGGAAAATATGCAGAAGAGGGCAACCAAGATGATCAGGGGCCTAGAGCACCTTTCTCATGAGGCAAGGCTACAACACCTGGGGCTTTTTAGTTGAGAAAAAAGACGACTGTGGGGAGACATGATAGAAGTCTATAAAATCATGCATGGTGTGGAGAAAGTGGATAGAGAGAAATTCTTCTCCTCTCACATAACACTAGAACCAGGGGTCATCCCATGAAATTGATTGCTGGGAAATCTAGGACCAACAAACGGAAATACTTTTTCACACAACGCATAATTCACTTGTGGATTTCCTGACAAGACGTGGTGACAGCCAACAACCTGGATGGCTTTAAGAGGGGTTTGGATTACTTTATGGAGGAGAGGTCTATCATCGGCTTCTAGTTGGAGGGTTAGAGGCCATCTCCAGCCTCCAAGGCAGGATTCCTCAGAGTACCGGTTGCAGGGGAGTAACAGCAGGAGAGAAGCCCTAAACTCCTGCTTGAGGCTTCCAGCAGCATTTGGTGGGCCACTGTGCGAAACAGGATGCTGGACTAGATAGGCCTTGGGCCTGATCCAGCAGGGCTGTTCTTATGTTCTTATGTACGTTTGGCCATTTTTATTGGAACAATTTGATTTCTAAGGCTGAATGAATTTATCATCGTGCAAATTAAAAAGTGGTACTGTTTATATTTGAATTTATATCAATTGGTTTGATCATTTTTTTCTTTAGTTTCTGTTGTATGTTTGAATATGGATATTATATTAAAGAGAGTTGATGAGACTGAATTTATCAGACCAACTGTTTGTGTATTATTCAAAACCTTTTGTGAATACATTTTATTTACAGTCTAAACCAGGACTAGGGATGTACACGGAACTTGGAAGGAGTGGCATGATGATGGGTGTGTGTGTTCACTATAAGGTTGGGGGAGGGCGCACGTACCCCTCCGTTTACTTTTCCACCACTTACGCCCGGTATATCTAACAACCTATGAGGTGGCGGCATACTTCCCTGCTACCCCATTCGCTCCTTGGCCAGAAGTAGCTGGAAGTAACTGGCACTTATGCGTGCACTGGGTGCATGAGCGTGCACATAGTTCTTGTGCTCGTGCATGCTGGGCAGGCTCATGCGTGAGTGCAACATGCGCAGCCCACAACCGCCATTGTCCAACAGTGTCCCACTATGATGCAGAAAATCAGTCTGTGCATATGATAGTATGATCACATAACAAAATGCTTGACGTGATCCTAAAAGAATATTACATTTAAGTGTGCAGCTAGGAAAGGAGAAAAATGGTGTTAGAATCTAAAGAGCATTTATACCTCGTCTCAACATAATTCAGTAGCACTCTATCTAGAGCTAGTAACTAGGAATGTGTTAGCAGGCTCGCTTTGAGCCAGATTCGGCATCAAACCAGCCCGGTTCAGGCAGTCTGAGTTTGAACTGGATGGGCCCCCAAAGGTGGGGTGTCAGTCTGAGTTCAAACTGGACTGACCGCAGATTCAAAGAACTGGCTCAGGTTGACCTATGGTGTATACTTGTAAAGGAGAATCCAGTGAGGATTCCCCTTTAGAAGTACAAGGGGATTGCCTACAGTATTTGGGGTGGGGGTTTGAGAAAAAAGGTAGTATTTACCTTTAAAATTAAGGCGGTGGGGTGGTGGGGGTAGCGGAGGTGACCACAGTGGCAGTGGTGGTCGCGGCAGCAGTGGACACATTGTTGGCAGTGGCAGGGGCTCCTACACCCCCCCCCCCCAGCCTCCCAAATGATAGCCTGGGTCAGCTGCAGCCCGATTCAGGCCTCTGCACATGCATGGAGGCCATTAGAGTGATCTTCATGCATGTGCAGAGGCCATTTGCATCACCACACAAATACTTCATAAGAATATCCCCCGAGCCAGTCCACATGCAGGTCTGGCCTAGCCTGATGGCCAAACTGGACCGGACCCAGTTCGGCTGAGTCCGAGCCTGGACTAAGCCCGCAGAAAAGCTGGTTCTCACACCCCTACTAGTAACATACTGGCTGAGAGAATTAATAACTAATTTAAAACTCATTATGTGGCATTAGGCAATCCAAATCCTTAGCCTCAGCACCCAATCTTAATGGAGGTATGGAATTGTATAAAGAATTCTGAAATAATGTATGTACTTAAGAACCCTTAAGAATATTGGCTGACATTCTGGGCACTGTTAGAAGTACACAGCAGGAGGTGCATCCATGGAAGACCCTGCTATGGTGTTCAGCCCAGCAAGTTGCCAGAAAAGCAAACATGTGGAAGGGTTATTTTAGTTATTTTTGCTGCTTTTTTCTCCTTCTAAAAGTACATTTTTACTTCATAAATATGTCCACGAAGTCTGCACAGTTTTAGAACCCAAGGTGACATATTTTCAGAATGCAGTGTGGGTTGCAGAAGGAAGGAAGGATTCTCTGAAAATCACCCTTCCCCTGTTGTACAAAACCATGAAAGGGTTTTTGGTGTGTGCATTGTTAGGCTGGATATTGGTTGACTGATTAAGTGCCATCAAGTCGGTGTCAACTCTTAGCGACCACAGACAGTAGACAGATTCTCTCAGGATGATCTGTCTTCAACTTGGCCTTTAAGGTCTCTCAGTGGTACATTTATTGCTGTCATAATCGAGTCCATCCACCTTGCTGCTGGTCATCCTCTTCTTCCCTTTCCTTCAACTTTCCCCAGATTTATGGACTTCTCAAGGGAGTTGGTTTTTCGCATAATGCGTTCGAAGTATGATAGTTTGAGCCTGGTCATTTGTACCTTGAGTGAAAATTCTGGATTGATTTTTTCTATGATCCATTTGTTTGTTTTCCTGGCTGTCTATGGTATTACCATGGATATTACCTACTAATAAAAGTAATGATGATAGCTTGATTCGTGTTATACACACAAAACATTATTCGGCATGTAAAACGTTTGCCTGTGTGTCCGCCATTATTGTTAATATTATTGGCTGACATGCTGTATAGCCTTATGAATTTGCAGCAAGAGCTCCATCCATGTAAGGCATGACTTAGCTAACAGTGCACAAAGTTTGCCTTGCAGTGCTAGATGGGAGGAGGGGGAAGTGATTTTTGCTTCTCTCCCTACCCTGCAAAACATATTTCACCTCCAGGAATATGTTTCTGAGGTTTGAATGACCTTCACGGACATATTCCTGGACATGAAGAGGGCTTTTGTATGCAGGAGGGAGAACTGAAAATCACTTTGCCCTCCTGTTCCCCAAGCACTGCCATTGTGAGGCAAACCTTGAGCACTGTTGTTTAAGTCAAGCTCTTGCTTGGTCCTTGTATGGCTGTGCAGCAAGTCAGCCAAGCCTTTGTAATTATTTGATGGTGAATCCAGTTGCATTCCCCAGATCTTTCTAAAGAGCTTAAGATGGAAAAGCCTCTTTAACTGCCACATGTGAGATGACATGTTTTATGTGGAGAAGATACCATAAAGTGTTTTTTGTTTGTTTGTTTTTGCTGATGAAGTCTAGTTGCTTGAATGCTTTGGCATGTCACAATCAGAAGGAAAGAGTGAAATTCAACTGTACCCTGGAAAATATATGAAATCTGAATTTAGTCACAATGATTGTCAAATCCTCCCTCATAGATGACCCTTTTTTGTGGCTTTCTTTGAACTCAGTTGACAAATGTTATGCAATTATTTAATATAAGACTCACCCAAATATAAGTGTGTGTGTTTTAAGCAATCTCAAAGCCCAAAACACACACACACACACACACACACACACACACACACACACACACACATTTAATTATATACCGTGAGTTTCCCATTCCTGAGACACTGAGTGGCCCAGAAGTTCTGACTCTCAAACCTTGAAACTTGTAGAGATATCCAATTAAAAAAAACCTGTTACATTTGGTGTTGACTTCATCAGCATGAAAGCTCAGTGAATACATTTGAAAGGGGTGTTATAACAAGGAAAGGAAGGGAAAATAATATGTCACACAACTACTGGCATTCATGTCTGTTTCCTGGTGTGTTCAAGCATTTTTTGGTTCTTTGTAGGAACGTTGCACATGACAGTCTTTGGGAATAATACCTGACCTAGAACTGAATGTGCTACATAATGGCAAACACCAAACCACTACTACATCTACTGGGGAGAGGGGAGGGATCCAAAGCAGATAACAAAACCATAGGTTTTTTTTCCAGTTATAAACATGAATATTTGCTGGTTAAAAGTGGCAAGACTTTCCTCCCCAAGTAAATGGCCCCAATCAAGACAGTTACTTGTCATGGCTAAGTCCTACTGAATATCATAACTAAGTCTCACCAGTTCCATAGGTTTTGAATTAGTTGCAACTAACTTATTATGTTGGTTTCAATGGAGTTTATTGAGGCGAACTTTACCTGAACTGGGGGCCAGGCAAATATTTTTTACTGTACATAATTGTACTGTACACATATGTTTTACTGTTACACAATTGTACAAAATACAAGTACCAAAGTATTTTACCAAGAAGAAAAACAGAATCCCCAGATTTTGTAATCTCTTCATTGCAAATATGTGGAGGACACAGAGAGGGGAATTATACTGATTTAGGATGTAATACAAGTTGTTCTAGTAAGAACTAATCTGCCAACTTTCCTTTCACTATCTCTACAACTGGACTAAATTTGGTTCAAAATGGTTAGGTGACCCACAAGTTTGCTTGCTTGCACCTCTTGTACTCTTCCACAAATGTAAGATTTGTGGAGTCTTGCAATGGATAGCCATTATTTCTAATGGCCATCCATTGTGTAACTCTGAGCAGTTTTGCACATCTACGCAAAAGCATTCTTCATTACAAGACAAATGAAAGCTTCCGCAGTATGCCAGCCAGTCACATTATTTTGCAGTTCAGATCTGGCTCAATCATTATGTTACTAGAGTCAAACAATGCTAATTCAGAATGAAGGCATTGGACCGTTCTCCCTTGACCTTGCTCAGCATGGGCTATGATCAGGCAAAAGCAACCATCAAGCAGCACATTATAGACATTGAGCGCCAAACCAATCTCAGCAAGGTCCCAAAATTTCATATCAGTGATGGGCTTAGATATTCTGCTTCTCCAGCAGCATACCTCACCCAACTGAAGGTTCCAAAGCACAGAAGGGCGTTCATTTTGGCTTGCTGTCATGGCCTCCCTTCAGCAGGGCGAGAAGACTGTTATAGAAGGACCCCATTTGCAGAGCGACTATGCCCCTGTGGCCTAGGGCTGATCGAAACTACTGAGC
Source organism: Hemicordylus capensis (assembly GCF_027244095.1). Classification (NCBI taxonomy): domain Eukaryota; kingdom Metazoa; phylum Chordata; class Lepidosauria; order Squamata; family Cordylidae; genus Hemicordylus; species Hemicordylus capensis. Next base: position 327,076,132 of record NC_069657.1, on the reverse strand, counting down.
ATGTTCTCTTCTACTGCTTGTTCTATAGAGACATTCGTGCCTCCCTCATCCTTCCATTGCTAAGCAAGTATTTAGGTCATTCGAGCCAATTCTACAGCTCCTTGCTACTCTCTGGCTCTAAGCCTGCCATCACATATAGCATTGCCAGGTACTGCGCAGCTGCAATCAGCATACGTTGGCAGATAACAGGCAGATTATCAGCCTTAATCTGACCCTCGGTGACTCTGGGCAGGCCCTTCAATTGCTCATGCACCTCCTTTTTTACTGTTACTTATAACCTTTAATCTGGCTGTTTTCCAGTTCTATTACTCAGACTTTTATGTATTTCTGTCTTCTCATGTCTTTTAACTTTATTACATCCATTTTTATGCCTTTCATGGGTTTTTATGACTTTTACTATTTCTCAGGCTTTTAGGACCTCATGCTTTTGATGTATTATCTACTATTTTTTGTATCTTTAGTCCTTTTAGTATTAATATGTACCATTTTATATGTAATCACCTTTTATCTACTCTCACTTTTAACATGTAATCACTCTTATACTTTATGCTGTTCTATGACCGTAATAAAGATTGATTGATTGAATGAATGAAGGCATTAGTTATGAGGACAGCTGCAGAAGGAAGTGCAGGAAGCTATATGGGGTACTGCACTCCCATTGCAGATCCTTTTGTACCCTTTCGTGACCTCCAAAATACCAAATATGTACTTTTTTTTGCAAAATGAAATGACTCAACCCCCAGTCATACCTGTGATCATAAATTTAACATGCAATAAAGCTTAAGGTAGATTGTAAACCACCCAAATGCTGCTAGTGACACATCCTTGTGGGTTTGCCCATGATAATGCAATAAAGCACAAGTTGTTCTGGTAAGAATTAATCTGACTACTTTCCTTTCACTATAATCTTAATGGATAATTACCATCCTCACTTTAGCCCACTTAAGCCTTAAACATTCACACACACACCATCTTGAATTGAGGTGGATGACATCATCACAAACTATACCCTTGAGCCATCCCTATGTGTAGCTACACTTGTAGCAAACTTAGTTCAAATGAGTTAGACAATTCACAAGTTAGCTCACTTGCACCTGAAACATTCATGCATATCACCATCTTGATAATCCACCATCTTGAATCAGGGTGGATGACATCATTACAAACTATACTCTTGGGCCATCCCTATGTGTCCCTATACCTGTAGTAAATATGATCCAAAACAATTAGGCAGGTCACAAATTAGGTCCTGTGAAAATTTGCCTCAGAAAACATTTTGAAATTAGATACCTAATCCAGTAAGTTACTTTGCTGCCAAAATAAATGGAATGTGATAATTTTAAAAATGGAGCAGTGGTGCAACTGACACCAAAAATCCATTCTATTCTATATAAAAAACTACTTTGAGAAACCAGAAGACAGAAAGTATGCTTATGTTGACAGCATACGTGCCAGGGGTGGAGCCACCATTGAGCGAATGGGTTCAAAGAACCAGGGCTGCCAATGAAAAGGGCCGCTGGAGCCCCCATTGCACATGACATCATGCGCAAAGGGGGCATGGCCCGGATGCCAGAAGGCCCACCCCAATCTTCCCCCTCTAAATTCCAAGCAGCACTTGCTGCCTGACAGTATTTAGTTCCCTTTCTCTCTCTCCAGCAAGGGAAAAGAAGGGAAATAAATGCTGTCAAGCAGCAAGCACTGCCTGAAATGAGAGAGGAAGAGCTCACTGGGGCTATCCCAAGCCCAAGCCACACCCCATGTGTGTGATGTCATATGCAAAGGGGACATGGCCATGGTGTGGGATATCCTGAGTAAGCTCTCCCCCTCTCATTTCAGGCAGCATTTGCTGCTGCCTGAAATGAGAGGTGGAAGGGAAAGCTCGCTAGGGGCTCTCCAGTGCCGAGCCGAGCCCCTGTGTGCATGACATCCTGCTCATGGGGTGTCACTGGCAGGGCCTCTGGGTGGGGCAGGCCACTGTTCGGCTGCCTTCTCCACTGATACTTGCTGTCCTTATTTCACGAAAGAAAGATCCTTTTGCCATTTCTACATGAGATATATTCCCATGTGTGCATTCTTATACATGCAAAATGTCCAGGTTGAAATTTCTTATGTTATAGATGAAATCATCCCCCAGTAAAATGTCTGACAGAAATGGGGAATGGGAGAGTGGGGAGAACATCTTAAATGTAAAATGTGCTCTTGCATAAACAGGCTGTCCAGTGGGCTGGCTATAGATACATTATTTATTCTGACTCATTATAGATGACCTTTATTATCTTATAGCGGTTCCCTTCTTCACTCATGAGATAAAAGTCATAATCAATAACTTTTAGCAATAAATAATGCATTTTCTTTCACTCCTTTGGCCTACCTTTCAGGCAACAGTAAAGAAGATCCTTACACTCTCTAGGGGAACAGGTACCTTAAGGAACATCTGAAAATTCTATCCTTAACTTGTGTGAATACGGCCTGCCTTGAACAGTAATTACTATTGAATTAATCCATTATTCTGCTGTATAGATTCCTGCTGTGCTTTGTTCACCTCCTGCCTTCTTCTAGGAGTGACAGGCTTAGTGTTACATAGTAGGAAACTGATAACACCAAAGGATTTCCTGAACAAGTGAATGTCTATAAATAATCATGCTTACACCATGCATTGTAAACATTAAAAGGCAAAGGCAAATGCCCTCTCGCCGCCCCCCCGCCCCCCCGAACAAGCTTTTGCTAAAGCATTGCTCAGAAGCATTTTCCGTTGTTCAGTAAGATGCAGAACAATAGGATAATTCCAGAGGCTTTTTACTCTTATTTTTGTCTTTCATTCTGTTTGTTTTCATCCAGGAAGCTGTAAGCTTTTCCATGTACGTGGTTCTAGAATATCGAGGCAACTACCGTGTGTGTGTGTGTGTGTGTGTGTGTGTGTGTGTGTGTGCATATGTGTACACAGTAGGATCCTTAGGCTGCATAGTGTCTGCATAGAAGCATAGTGTCCAGATCATGGAAGGTAGCAGTTCCACTCTATTCAAACCTAACTTGGAATATTGTTTCCAGTTCTGAACACTGAAATTTAAGAAGAACATTATCAAATGAGACCATTGCCTCAGATAGTATTAATTATTCCTAATTTTCAGGTTTCTAGATGGCCAAAAACACAGACTTATTATTTTGTTTGGGGTAACAAATAGGGATGTGCACAAATTGATATTTTAAAATTTGATTTTTGCACAAGACAAATCACCCCTGATTTGTTTTGTATTCAAATCTACCCCCTCCAAATCATTCTTTCTATTCATTTTGACCCCACTGGGGGTGGGGGTGGGGAATTAATGGCATCCCACGTTCCAACTACCCCTCAACCCACAAGCTACTGGGTACTCAGTTTATATTTTAGGAATTTTTGAGGTGTTTAGACTCTTTGGTGTATAATGATTCCTCATAGAGATTCATTATGAGTAACCAAAGAACCTAAACACATGAAAAAAATCCTAGAACATAAACTGACTTTTGGTGGGATTTTGAGCACGAGTGGGGGCGGGGCTTGATAATTTATCATTCTAGGATACATTTATAAATCATATCTCAGAATACATTTTTCTATCGTGATTTTTTCTCTCCACTGTTTCCACGTAGAGGAATGCACAGACCTGTATTGCAGGAAGATAGGATGTTGGGTTCATCTTATTTGGCTTGTTGGGGCAGCCATGCACACATAATGGGTTTGGGAAGCCATATTGTAACTTCTCTGCATACAGTATAGTAAAAGTGAAGTATGAAATGGAGTGGGGCAGGGCTATGGATAGGATTTCTCTGTTGTATGTGATTTGCAGCTTTGAATAATCTAATTCATCTTTGAATATAACTGCAAATATTGTAAGCACTGACACTAAAATACTCTGTTCTCATGTTTCAAAAGATCTGATATTCCACCTAATTGTGAGGTATTGTAGGCATGATGCAAATTACTGTGGGAATCAGTGCATTTAGTTACTCTTGAGAAGGCAATAATTTTCATCACACTTATTGGGTATGAACAGTAGGACTACCAGGTCTTACATCTTCATAAGTTAATTGACAACAAAAGAACCATGTAAATTAAACTCATGTCTCCTGCTTAGTTCTGAAGCTTAGCATATCGTATATTCAACATAAATTACCTGCATCAACTAGGGAAATTGTAAACACTTAAATCCCTGACCATTTAACCATGTATGTTATCATTTGTAAACTACAGTTGGTATGAAGTTCATAATTTTGCACAAATAAAAGCACAAAAGCAACAATATATAATGACATTGTTGCTGGTCAAAGGATCAGAACAATTTTTTTAACAAAAAAATCCATTTCCTGTGAAAATCAAATAGCTGACTAAAGGCTAGACACACATCTACACCTGTCTTCCAGTGAATTTTCCCTGTTTTAGGTTATTCCAATGTCATTTGAATCTGAAATTTGTCATGCTTTGTTTGTGACACAATGTATACCAAATGACTTGTTTATAAAGTGCAATCATTTTATTGCATTAAATTGTCTTTTCCCATTATGTTGCTGTCAAAGAATGATGCTAGATATAAACCATCAAACAATAGCAAAATTTTGTTTTCATTAGGAAGCATTTCAATTGTGTTTCTGTGTTGTTTCTTAATCTTCTTATGTGTAACCTCTAGGAGTTGCAGGAGATGAGAAACACTCAGATTGCCTGGCTGCTTTGTGTTTCCTCTCCAGAGAATTTTTCAACTGCTTTCAGTCAGCTTAAAATAATCTTTACACAAACAAATCTATTTCTTTGTCTTACTTAGCCTTATCTATCAAGTCCATTTCAAGAGTGGGGATATGAATAAAATAATGATATGCATTCAGCAGAGAAGCTGTAAGCTACTGAAAAGACCAGCATGCTAACGTGCTCTATTCAGGCAGAAAAGTTGAGCTGTGTTTGTCTTTTTCATTTCCTTTCAGACTCAGGAAATGGATTCACAAGGTTCCAATGTTCCTGAGGAATCTACAATTTGAACTGATAGATGAAAGATTTTGTCCTCACTCCATCCAATACTTCTTACCCCGCCTCCAGTCCCACTAAAGTAGCCAGTGAGGCTGTTCTCATGCGTACCTCAGTCCAGGCTACGGAAGCCCCGTCTGAGTTAGGTTGGGTGTGAGAACCACTGGGATGGGGCTGGATCCCAGTGGGGCAGCACCACCTAGCCCAGCATTTTAGACCAGCCGTTAGCCAAGGTTACAAGAACGAGCACTCCCTTAACCTGGGCTTGCTGCTCGTGTGTGAGCTTGGGATGGTTCTAGCCCAGCTGCACACAGAAATGGGCACCTAGAGTGCCCATCTCATGGGGGAATCCCCCAATGCACTGCACTCAGTGCACAATGCATTGTGGGATTCACAGACACTGGGACATGTCATCCCGGCCTCCAGAGCTCTGCGCTGCAGCACATGAATCCTCTTCTGGGAAGAAGATGAGTTTAACTAGCCCCCCACCTCCCCTGGCTGCCCACTGCACCACCTGCCTGGTCATGTGAAAAACCTCAATATTTTTAAATCAAAAGTTGACATCTCCTTCTATGAAAGTGTGAATATGCTCAGAGGTTGGAACTGGGAGTGCTGGACGTGTAGGGCAAATCAGCTAATGTGGGTTGGCCTTCCAGTTAATTCTCATGGGAGTTAAATGAGCAGGGCCCGGGATGGTCACCCTGCTTGTCCCTAAGGACAGTTCTGTGGACCTGGTCTGGACTTTAGAGGAGCCACCAGTGGCGGTGGTAAGGTGCCCTCTTGCTGGCCCCCCGCCACAATTAGAAATATTTTAAAGACAAGTCCCCCCCCCTTTGCTTGTAGAGGGGAATCTTCCCTTTTACAAGCATATCCCTAGAACCACAGGTTCCGAACTGGTTCCATTAGTACCAGGGTCATTTTGGTTTTAACTCAGACTGGCACCCCCTTTTTTGAGGCCAGACCAGTTTAAGTTCAAACTGGTTGAACCGTCCTGGTTCTATTCTAACCTGGTTCAAATAGAAGCGGTTCTGCACATCCCTATACCTCTGCCTACTGGCATATTTCACAATGGGACCGTCGTGGATTTTGTGAATTCATGGGTTTTTTTCAGTTCTGTGCTGTATTTTTAAAGGTTTCAATGAAATGTTCCATTACCATGCTTTTTCAGTAGTTTTTCAGTCCTGTTCCCGTTATTCTCCACCATGGGAGAATATTTATTTAGTTATTTAGTGATTTATTTATTCGATTTTTATACTGCCCTTCCAAAATGACTCAGGATGGTTTACAATTAAAACAAAACTATTAAAACCAATAACAGTTAAAACAGAAATATAAACAATGTAAAACATCAATTAACAATTAACACCATTTTAAAAAAGCAAACAACCAGAATAACTAAAACCCCGAAAACCAGGTAACAGTATTAAAACAATTAAAACTAATTAAAAGCTCTGGAAGGCTGGGCCAAACAGATAGGTCTTAAGGGCTCTCCTGAAGGTCAGCAAAGAATTCAGATTACTGATTTCTGCTGGGAGTGCATTCCACAGCCCAGAAGCAGCTACAAAGAAGGCCCACCTCTGAGTTGCCACCAAAGGAACCAGAGGTAACTGGAGATGGACTTCCTCAGACGACCTTAATGTGTGGTAGGGATCATGTAGAAAAAGGCGCTAGTCTCTAAGATAACTCGGACCCAAGCTGTTCAGGGCTTTAAAGGTAATAACCAGCACTTTGTATTTTGCCCAGAAACATATCGGCAGCCAGTATAACTGTTTCAAAACAGGCAAAATATGGTCTCTCCAGAGACCAATCTGGCTGCCGCATTCTGAACTAACTGAATCCGGGAGGTTACCAGCTGATGCACCACTGTTTTGAGGTCATCCTTTTCGAGGAATGGGCGCAGCTATCGAATCAGCAGAAGCTGATAGAAAGCACTCCTGGACATGGCCTCCACCCAAGATACCAGAGTGAGGCCTGGGTCCAGGAGTACTCCCAAGCTGCACATCTGCTCCTTCTGGAGAAGTGTAACCCCATCCAGCACAGAAAGATCTAACACACCCCTCAGATTCTGAGTCCCCACAATGAACACCTCCTTCTTGCTTGGATTCAGTTTCAATTTGTTCTCCCTCATCCAGCCCATTACTGCCTGTAGGCAGGCATTTAGAGAATGAGTGCCATTTCCTGAAGATGAAAAGGAGAAGTAGATTTGGGTGTCATCAGCATACTGATAACATCCAGCACCAAATATCCCGATGACCTCACCCAGTGGTTTCATGTAGATGTTAAAAAGCATTGGTGACAGAATGGAGCCCTGAGGGACTCCATATAACAGCTCCCGTTTTGAGGAGCAACTGTCACCAAGCTCTACCATCTGGAATCTACCCGAGAGATAGGAGCAGAACCACTGCAAAGCAGTGCCCTCTATCCCCAACTCCCCCAGGCGACCCGGAAGGATACCATGGTTGATGGTATTGAACGCCACTGAGAGATCCAGAATAACCAGCAGAGTCACACTCCCTCTGTAGATTCCCCAGTAAAGGTAATCCATCAAGCTGACTACGGCTGTCTCAACCCCATAGCCTGCTCTAAAGCCAGTTTGAAATGGGTCTAGATAATCAGTTTCCTCCAAGACTGACTGGAGCTGGTCGGCCACCCCACTCTCAATCACCTTGCCCAACCAAGGGAGATTGGAGATTGGCCTGTAACTATCCATTGCTAAGCGGTCCAGGGAAGGCTTCTTTAAGAGTGATCTAACCATTGCCTAACCACATTTGAGCACCCAACTCTGTTACCCTTCACACTTCAGCCTGGAGGGCAGAGGATTTCAATCATCAAACTCCTCTTCCTTGTAGATCATTCACAAGCTCCATTCTTCTCCAGGAACCACAGTAGTCAACTGTGTCAATCCACCCTCATCATCCTTGGCACTCCTTTAAATAATCCCACACTGTCTATGAAGTCTCTGGAATCCCTTCATGCTTCCTAGAGCTTGTCTTGCAAGAGTCATTGCTTCTCTTGCTTTGCCTCTCTTTCTCCATCTGCTTCCTTCCACCCTCCCTATGCTTTCCCCACACCCTCATTCTGCTGCATTACTGCTGGCCATCAATAAAGATCCCACCTGTCCTTGCCCCTGTCTATCTATCTATCTATCTATCTATCTATCTATCTATCTATCTATCTATCTATCTATTTTTTTCTGGATGGTCACTGTGAGTGGAGGGGGGGGTGTCCAATACTGCCAAGCTGGAACCTGAATCTAGGGGGTTCCAAGCATCTGGCTACTTTGTGGGCATTGGATTCCATGATGGCTTTGTGCCTGATATGTACCACAATCTGAGTTTGAGGGCAAGCACAAAAGCAAGCACATGGCTGGGAGTCCCAGGGCAGGGCATCTACCAGCAAGACCACACTTGGAAATTCTAGGTTCTAAGCTGAATGTGTGCATGGCATGTGCTACAAGCCAATTCTAGGGAGCAGGGACTGCATGGAGGCAGATGCTCAGTTTGGAGTTTCTAGGACAGTATTGGACAATGACCACCAGCACACTCACTTCTGAAAGCATACCAAAAAGCTTGAATCAATTATCAAGATGCTGTCGGCGTAGATCAGTTATCACACTACAAATTAAAAGGGGGGGGGGAATCAAGGGGTATTTGAGGGGGGAGTTTCCAAAATCATGGGGTGGGGGGAGGGTTTATATATGAATAGCTTATTGAGTCAGAGAAACTGAGCACTACCAGGTAGAAACATAAAGAAGACAAAGCACTGGGCATGCCAATTCAAGCAGAGGCCATGAATTGTTCTGAGTGCATTAGAATGAGGTCAGGAACAAAGCCAGCCATGCTGCCTGAAAAGGACAAGGAAGCACTTACTCAGGGTTCTTAGTAGCCCGAGTGTGAGCGGGGGGGGGAGTTCGCAGGGCTCTTCCGGAGCCTGAGCCATGGCCCCCTGGGGACTTCAGCGGCCCCTACCATTGGCAGCCCAGGTTCTTTGAACCCATTCACACAATGGTGGCTACATCCCTGAATCGGGTTCGGTTAGTTGTGGGGGAACCTATTATTGTGGGACCCTTACTTGCTTGCTTGGCAACTTAGCTTCAGGAAAAGAATACTGGGTGCAAATCCTGCCTTTCCCAGGCTTAGGACACAAGCTTCTGCCTACAAAACCATCTCACTTGCCCACAATAGATGCCAGTCCTCAAAGTACAAGCTCCGGTCCCTGTTGCAGTTTTGCTAGGCTGAGATGACGAGAGAGAGAAAATGTAGATACTCTGGCAGCAAGCCTATCTTTGTATAGCAGTGCTTCCAAAGTGACCTAGTTATATCCCTGCACCCATCTATACAGTTCTTGGCAGCCTAGTAGATTTAAGGAACACTGTAAACAAGCACATGTATATTCATGCAGAAATAAACTATATTTACTTAGGGATGAACCACAGATGTGGTTTTTAAAAAATATATATTATTTCATATCACTCTCTTTGGGTTTTTTTAAATTTTTTTAGTGCTTATGAAAATGAGAGATTTACTGTCATGGCTTGTCAAAGTGCAGTGTTGACAGCTGCTGTGCTTCACCTAATCTTTACACCTTTGCAAAGGCATTTTGCTCCTGACTTATGGTATCACCGCTGCTTTAGTTCCAACTGCCTATGTCTCCCCTGAGCAGAACCTGTCAAGTTTGTGTTAGATTGTATGGTGGTTTGGGGAGCTAAACAGTAATAAGACCACCAAGCTGGAGAGTCTAATTTGACCACCAAAATAAATTCCCCTTGTCTAGTAATCAAAAAGGTAAAAACCATCTCCCAGGAGTGTAAGCACACACATACATTGGCTAAATCTATGACATTTTCAGTACAATAATGTACTAAACGAAATTTATATTCACTGAAAGAAGATGCTCTATGATTTTCGCATGCTCCCTTTATACTTCCACTGTGCAAAATTATGGGCTGGAGACAAGGAAGACACATGTTCTTCCCATGTCCCCGACCCCACCGCCTCTTCCCACATATATCAATACAAATTTAGCAAACAAAGTTGTACCTGAAACAAATTTCAGGTAAAGTGAAATTGGAGCCAAATTCTAATTGTTCTTCTTAGGCAACAATCATAAAAAATCTTGAAGGAAATTGAAAATGTTTTGATAAGACTGGTGAAATTTGTTGAATGCATGGTGGTCATGTATTCCAAGATGTAAACAGTCTCTCTTTAAAAAATTCTTTACACATTTCAATAACTATATTGGATTTTCACAGGCCAGAAAAATGTGCTAATATTGGAGAAGAAATCCAAGCAGAAGATACTCCCTGCTAAACCCACAAATACTGGAAATCTTATGCTTCTGTTTAGAAAAGCCAGTCTCTGATGCTACTCAGAGTAAAATAGGTTTCCCCATGTCTCATTCTTGGAGGCAAGGGACCATTTATCCATTGGTTAAAGATAATGGACTGAACTTTTGTTCTCAGTCCAAGATGTAGGAATACCCTGTGGGAGTAGTGGATAACAGAGCACATGGTAGAGATGACAGCTGACCTATAACATACTTAGTTTTAAAACTTAAATTATTATAATGTTTTAACCTGTTGTTGTTGTTGTTGTATTGTTTTTTTGTAAACCACCCAGAGACTTGAGTTTTGTGTGGTACACACACACACACACACACACACACACACACACACACACACACACACTTTCCTGGAGATGCTGCCATGCCAGAAAGCTACCCAGATGTGCTCAGTGACTTGCATGTACATGGATTGCTTCACAGGATGAAAACAGGAAACAAAAACAAACAAATAGTAAGGTTGCAGGCCAAATGCAGACAATGATGTCCCCATATAACAGGTTCTTGAAGTAGCCAGTAAAACTATGAAGATCTACGTTCATATCCATGTGGAACTGCAAGAGTGTGTGGTCAGTCAAAGCCACACTTCTGTAGGGATACCAGATGAATGAGGAGATGATCCATTGAGGAAATGCCCCGTGGGCAGGACAGGCAGCAGTGAAATAGCTTGCAATCTATTGTATATCACAGAAAACTACTATGAGAATTTGTAGTTTGGGAATATTACATTTCCCTCATCACAGAGGAACATAGCTGGGGCTGGCCCTTTAATGGGACCACTGATGGTCTTTAATGATCATCTCAGATTACTGGGGTAGTGGCAGGGTGGTGGGACAACACTACTACACCTACTTTCCTCCATAGGGGTGTGCACGAATGGTTCGGCACTGAATTGGTTTGCCTTGAACTGATTTGGTTTTGAGGTTCAATTGCAGATTGAACTAGGGGCTGTTTGGTCTGTGATCAAACTGAACCAAGCCCATTCGGCCAGACTGGTTTGGTGCCAAACAGCTGGCGGGGTGGTAGTGAGAGAGATAGTAAAAGGATCTGCTTACTGTCTAGTGTGCTGCCTGCACCGCCGCTCCCCCAACCCACCGGCACAGCCCTTAGCTAAAGCAGGGGCTCTCCTCCCTCCTTTACCAAGCTGTCCACTTGGCAGCAGCTTGGTTCCAGCCTCCGCACTCATGCAGACACCATTTGCATGGTGTCTGTACATGCATGGATGCCATGCGAATGGCATTTGCAGATGTGTGTAGGCCAGAACGAGCCGCCAATGAGAGGGTGGCTTGGTAAAGGAGGGAAGAGCACACCCGCTTTAGCTATGGGTTGCACATGGGGCGAGCAGCGGTGCAGGCAGCATGCTTGGTGGTAAGCAGACTCTTTTACTACCTCTCTTTCTTGCAATTGAGCCGCCAATGAGAGGGTGGCTTGGTAAAGGAGGGAAGAGCACACCCGCTTTAGCTATGGGTTGCTCGTGGGGCGAGCAGCGGTGCAGGCAGCATGCTTGGTGGTAAGCAGACTCTTTTACTACCTCTCTTTCCACCCACCCCTATCCCTTCACAGGAGCTAGTGTCCCTCACCCCCCTGTACATGTAAAGGGGAATCCTCACCAGATTCCCATCTACAAGTATTAGCTGCTGAACCACTGAACTGTTTCAGTCAAACAGATTGGTCTGGCTGGTCGGTTCGGCCAAACTGGTTCAGCAGCATGCAGTTCAGCTTGAATTTGGTTCCAGTTCAAGACAAACCACGATTTTTGGTTCATGCACACCCCGATTCCTCTTGCTGCTGTTTCATTACATTTGGACACCGCCACTTTGGCAAATTACTGCTCCAAATTCTTCTCTTGTGAGCTGCAGCTCACAGGAAGGAAAAAAGTAAGAGGAAAGGAAACAAGAATGGTGGGCCCCCCAGTGTTTTCTTCTTTGTTTTTCGTCTCCCACTCCTTCCCCTGCCCTCCTCCTTTTCATTGCCATTGGCATGTCAAGTCAGGTGCTGAATGCTACTATCTCCCTCAACAGCAGCAGCAAAGAAAGAAAGAGGAGGAGGGAGTAGTAGGCAGCATTTAGCAACCTACCTCAGGTGCCTCAGAGGTGTTGGGCCATCACTGCACATACTCCTTCTAAAAACTCAAGAGTATTAAGAGTTTCACAGCTGGTCTTGACCCTAGCACCTCTCTTTTTAGAAATTAAAGAATGATGGCCTCCTATCTATTTGCTTCTTTAAATGCTTCACTCATTCAAATGGTTGCAAAAATCATGTGTCCAAATTCAATGCTGTGAATCAAGTATTCATTATATAAGCTGGCCATGTGCTCAGTGATCCAGTGATGCTGTCGTAAGAAATGCTTATCACATAAATAATATGGGCCATGACCTATAGCAGAACAGGTAATGATGAAGCAACAACTGTTGGCATCATGGAATGCCTCTTGAGAAATGGAGTGCCAAATGGGGGGAAATGGCAAAATTTTGGGCCAGTTTTGTCCTATATGTGTGCTGGTCCTTAATCACGTGTGTGGGGGAGGAGCATAGATGTGTATGTTTTCCTCTGTTGAGTGCATCATCTTGCTGCTGCTTGATCACATGGTTGAATAAACTGCACCTTTTATCATGTGATTAAGCAGCAGCAAGAAAATGCCTGTACTGAAGGGAGAAATCTTTATACTCACACTCTTTGCCCATGTATTTGGGAAGGACTGGTACGTGCATCATATGAACTGCCACTTTGATTTGCAGAATGCATCTGTAATTTTTAAAAAGCCTGTTGAACTCAAAAGGCTCTTATTGAAGAGCCTACCTTCTCTATATAAGACCCAATAAATCATGTTAGCAGTCCCCATGCCCTGCTCACAGATGGGTTCACAACCAGGTGCTCCTCAAACCAACCCTGCAATTTTCTCCAGTTGATGCATTCTAAACTTGCTGTTACTTGATTAATCAGAATGCAAGATAAGCCAATTCACAAGACCTGGTCCATGATGAGATACTGAAGGATTGCTTCAGTATGTGCCTAGGCCCAGGTTTTTCCAATGTGTGTGCTGTATGTTTATGTTCTACCACCAACTAAGTTTCCTTCAGAAACTTTTCCAGTGCCTTAGCAACATGCTGAAACAGCTACCACATCCATATTCTGGAACAGTGAAGGTGCAAAAGTGAAATAAATTCTTCCTGCCAGCAGCTTAGTCTATTGTAAAAGATTTCTTTCCCCTAAAAGCAAGAGACATGAAATATTCCCTGCCTGTTCCACGCCATCCCTTATCCATCTTAAGTTCCACTAGCTAAAAGCCCTTTGCTGGAACTGCTGGCACAAAATAGTGCTGAAAGGGAATGTGCACAATATAGTGCTGAAGGGAATTGTGACAAAAAATCTGTCACAATTCACCCCAGATACATGAATTTCAGAGTAGACTAGTTCTATGGATTGTTCCATAAACATGTGTCACTCTTGAGTACATGAGTGCTGCAAAACATGAACCAGAGGTGAAATTTCCTTCAAAAACATTGAGCAGAGGTGGTCTTTTCATGAGATGAGGTGATCACTGGATTTTAGGGATACCAAAGAACAGCAAGATGCTTGCACCACATCACCAGTCTCCCTCTGCTGCCAGCCACCCACTATCATTGAAGTAGCTCTTTGGCAAGAGGAAGCATAGCCATCACTCACCAAAGACCCACTCTGTGATGGTTCTCAGCTTCTCCTTCTCCTTAGGGGACAACAACATTTGTTCCTTCCTAAATTGGTGTGAACACTCCTGTCTGTCTTGTATACCACTGCTCAGCTGGTAATGAAAAGGGGAAGCAACTGGAAGATGAAATGATGAAAAGGCAAATGATGAAAGGGCAGTACAGTCTTCTATAGACCATGTCCTGTATTCTTTTATAATTTCTTCTTCCAGCTCTTTCTCCTTTTCATTACTAGCCCAGAAGCAGCACATGATAGCATCAATTAGCACAGTGGTGGGAGCAGCACAATGTCATTGCCTCAAAGAAAGAGAAGAGGAGCCAGAGGATGGAGCATTCACCTAGTGAGCCTTGCAAGGATCATGGGAGATGAGAAAAGACTCTCTTGCACCCAGACACAATGAAGACATGACACACTAGAATGGAATTAAACAAGGCCACAACTTTATCAAATCAGAAGAAGAACTGGAGGATTGGCTCTCCACCCTCCCCCCCCCACCCCCACAGTGCAGAAACTAAATATTCACTGATCACAGTGAATCCACCTAAAGAGGATGGGCAATACACCTTGGCTCCGGCCAGCATCAGCCCTGTGGTTAACGCTGCCATCTTAGCCAACCTATGTAAAAGTGGCCTGCCTCAAGATCACCCCCTTCAAGCCGTGGGGTCCTATAAAGAGGGCGATCCCTTGGCAGGAAGGAGTAAATCCAGGGCCAGTGCTCCTTGAGCTGGGAAGCCTCTAAGGACTGCCAAGGACTCCTCCTGATGCCAACGAACACCATGTTTTAAGGTGCTCACCAGAAAAACTATACTGCCCATTTGTTACCACACTGTGCCTGCCATTGTGACCGGGGCGGGGGACTAAGAGTTGCAGTGAGAGGTAGGTGGAACCCCACTCCTGCCCCCAGCAATAGCCAATCAGCAGGGGAGCAAAAAATTCCTACCCCCCCCCCAAAGGGCGACCAGAAAGACCCACACTGCACCCAGGGATGCGAGGGAAAGGGTTGCTGCTCAAAATGGACGGAGGGAGAGGCTGCCATGCACATCCATGTCCAGCCTAAGGTCCACCCCTACAAATCTTTCAGCCAATGGCCTGCATGGTAATGCCTCAATCCTCATTCAAATGAGGCTGGGGCAAAGAAGTCACACTCCGAACAGGTCAGGAGCGAGCAGCTACATTGTCTCTTCACATTACTTTCAAAGCTTGCAAGAAGAGAAAAGCTGCTGGCAAACATCCCTCCTTCCCACCTCCCTTTCAAAGCTTGCTTCTTTTCTTTTTTTGGTGTTATTTTAATTTTGTATCGGTTTTTGAAAAATAAGTGATTTTTTAAAGTTTCAAAATTCCCTGCTCTTACTCCAGAATCTGCCCCAGCAATCACTCCCCCTCCTCCCCCTCCCAGGTTGGTTCCAAACCTTGCAGGCTCTGAAAAAAGGAAAGCCCCAAGAGCAGGGAGCATGGCAGCATTTATTGGCTGCATTGGCACATAACGCAAACTTGGAGGTAAACAGGGCAGAGGTTGAGACTCCATTACAACTGGATGTGTGCAACTGCGGTTTTATGGCAAAAATCACCTGTGATTTGCTTTGGCAAACTTCAATTTGAACATTCCGTTTGTTGTGAGTTTTGTCGCCGTAACCTGAGGTTTTCCACTGGCAGCGTTATGTCTGAACGTGGATGGCACCATAACAGTGGTTTCATTCATTTTCTGGAGCCACAATCATAAAGACGGTGGCACAGACCCATCTGGGATTTCACCCGCTCTATGCCAGTGGCACATCGCTGGCCGCCTCTCCAAGCAGTTGCTCTGTACCTCCTATCCAATCCAACAAAATAGTTGCCCAGCAACAGGGATGCTGCCTCGTGACAAGCCTGTCAGCCTGTCAAATGGCAAAGTCACACAGGGGCATGCTCTCTTCCCACTCTTGATCAAAGGGGCATGCCACCTTCCCACCCCTTGCTCCCCCCCTCCTGGCAATCATGAGAGAAAGGGGATAGGATGGCAAGATGGGCATTAGGTGATTTGCTTTCTGAAAATGAAGTTACAAAGATATATATTCACAAGCACATGCACTCCGAGGTGGCAACATAAGCAGGACAACCCCATTAGAGCACTGGGATGGCAACATATGGCAGTGTGGTGATAGCCAGGGCCGTGTTTAAAGGGCAGTCCCATCCAGGAATTCTTGAATGGCTAAGGTCTATTTTTGGTACAGTGGTGTTGGGGAAGAAGGGGCCCAGCCCCATCTCTTGGGGGAATGTGTGCAGTTCATGAGAAGGGCCGTTTTTCTTTCTTCTTGACTACAGTTATATCTGGTGTATTGTGTGGCAGATGTTTGTCTCTTTGTAGTCGGAAGTCCCATCATATTTTTACATCTTCATTTTCTTCAACTTTTTCAATTTTATGGTCCCACCAATGTTTGGCTACAGGTAGCTTGTATTTTTTGCAGATGTTCCAGTGTATCATCCCTGCTACCTTGTCAGGCCTTTGTTTGTAGTCAGTCTGTGCGATCTTTTTACAACAGCTGATCAGGTGGTCCACTGTTTCATCTGCTTCTTTACAAAGGCGGCACTTGCTGTTTGTGGTGGATTTTTCAACTTTGGCTCTTATTGCATTTGTTCTTAGTGCCTGTTCTTGTGCAGCCAGTATTAAACCCTCTGTTTCTTTCTTCAGGTTGCCATTCTTAAGCAATTGCCAGGTCTTGGTGATGTCTGATTTTCCACTTATATTGTGCAAATATTGACCATGCAGTGGCTTATTTCTCCATTTTTCTGCTCGGTTATTGCCTTGTTCTTTCTTGTAGGCCTGCTTTGTTTCATTGGTGTTGAATAGTTTCGCATTATTGACCATTTGAAGTGCATCTTCTTCACTGTCCTTGATATATTCTTCAAGGCCTCTTTTCTCCTCCTCTACTGTTTGATGGACTTGCAGCATTCCTCTTCCACCTGAGCTGCGAGGGAGGTAGAGCCAATCGACATCACTGCGGGGGTGCAGAGCATGATTGATGGTCATGATTTTCCTGGTCTTACAATCTAGCATCTCTAGCTCTGCCTGGGTCCAATCTATTATTCCTGCAGTGTATCTGATAACAGGTATAGCCCAGGTGTTTATGGCTTGTATGGTGTTCCCACCATTGAGTTTGGACTTGAGGATTTTTCTAACTCTCCTGATGTATTCACTTCCAATTTTTCTTTTAACTTCAGTGTGTGCGATGTTATCAGCCTGGAGAAGGCCCAAGTATTTGCAATGTTCTTTCTCTTCCAGGTTCTTGATCTTGCTTCCATTGGGCAGTTCTATTCCTTCTGTTTTTCTTATTTTCCCTCTGTTCATTATTAATGCAGCACACTTGTCTAGTCCAAACTCCATTGCTGTATCGCTACTGAATATACGGACAGTGTTTAGCAGTGATTCAATTTCTGACTGGGACTTTCCATACAACTTCAGATCGTCCATGTACAGCAGATGGTTGATTTGACTTGATGGTTTAGATGTTTGGTATCCGAGGCCTGTTTTGTTTAGTATTTGTGAAAGTGGGGTCATGGCGATTACAAACAACAGAGGGGATAGTGAGTCCCCTTGGAAAATACCTCTTCTAATGCTAACCTGTCCAAGTGTCTCGCCATTGATTGTTAACTGTGTACTCCACATGCTTATTGCTTTTTTTATAAATATCTGAATGTTTTTGCTGACACCAGCTGTTTATAAACATTTTAGTATCCATGTGTGAGGCAATGAGTCGAAGGCTTTCTTGTAGTCAATCCATGCAACACTTAGATTGGTTTTTCTTCTCTTGTAATTTTCTAAAATCATTTTGTCAATCAGCAGCTAGTCATTTGTGCCTCTGGTGTTTGGGCAATTTCCTTTCTGCTCAACTGGAAGCTGTTTGTTAGTTAATAAGTGTTGCATCACTTCATCTGCTATTATTCCAGTTAATAATTTAAACATGGTTGGCAGACAGGTTATCGGTCTATAATTACTTGGAACTGCACCTTTTGCTGGGTCTTTCATGATGAGATGAGTTTTCCCAGTTGTTAGCCATTGTTCAATATCACCTCCTTGCAAAATGTGATTGAACTGTTTTGATAGTTGTTTATGAAGGCTTGTTAGGTATTTAAGCCAAAAGCCATGCAGTTCATCGTCTCCTGGAGCAGTCCAATTTTTAATTTTCTTTGCTCTTTCACTTATTAATTCTGGTGTTATTATTAGATCTTGCATTTGTTGGTTACATTTTTTGACCTCTTTCATCCAGCCTGCTTTTTTTATTATAATCTATTGGATTGTCCCATAATTTCCCCAGAATTGCACTCTTTCTTCTTTATTTGGTGTTTCTATGTTTCTTGCAGTTTCTCCTTCTATGCTTTGGTAGAAACGACTCTGATTCGACTGGAATTGGAGATTCTGCCTGTGTTGTGTAGTTCTGGCTTCATATCTGCTAATCTTCTTTGACACTGCTGTTATTTGCTGCTTTATTATTTCCAGGACTTCTCTAATTTTCCTTGAATCTAGGTGGTATTTTTGGATCAGATACTGTTTGGTGTTTTCATTCTTCAGCTTCTTGTCTTTCATATTTTTCAATTTACTAGCATCTGATCTAAGCCTGGAGATTTTATTTTCTAATCTAATCTTCCATTTAGGTGATATACTGCTTTCTTTTTTTACAGGTCCATTGAACTTATATCCGAGCTCTTGTGTTGTTATTGTTGCTGCACTGTACATTAGTTGGTTTGTTTCTTGCAAATTATTGGTTGTTATTTCTTCAAGTGCATCATTGACATCTTTTAATGCCTGAGCGAGTTGTTTTTTGGTAACTGTTTTTAGAGCTGGAAGTCGAACTCTGGTGGTTGTTTGGTTCATGTGCTCAGTTATTTTTTGCTTTAGTTCTTGTTGCTTTTCTGTTTAACGGCATTTGGGTTTTTGAGGTGAAGGCAAAGGGGTGGTTGCCTCGTTTTGATTTTGAAACACTTCAGCAACAGTGGCATCCTCAATTTCCAACACCTCCTCCACCTGCGCCTGAGCAACTGCTTCAGTTGGTGGTAATTCTTCTTCCATATCTTGAGCCTGTGTTGTTCTTTGCAGTTCTTCCAGCTCAACTCCTCTGAATACTTTATTTCTCATTATGAATCTTCTCTGGTCTGCTAGCCTTTGTTCTGTTATTTCTGTTTCTGGATGCTTCTCTTTCCAAATTTGGTACATTCTTTTTAAATAACCTCTTCTAGTTGGACTAGACTTGTAATAACAGATCATTATTTCCTTTTTGGCATTTTTCGTATATATTTTTCAGTTAAGCGACGTTTCTTCCAGTAACCTTGCAGTCTCCAGCCCTGGTTGCTCAATTGAAGATCCTGAGTCCTGTTGCCCACTTGCCACCTGATGTCCAGGGACTCCAGCACCTGGCGCGGTCCTTGTTGACCTGGGTGACGACTGATCTGGTATAGATTTATTAAAGTTACGTCTCACCATATTGTTGATGGGAGAGGCACTCTTTGTCTGTCTCCTCTGGTGAGACCTGTCCAGTATGGTTGGACCTCTGGCATAGCTCTCACCTTCCTCAGAGCACACAAGCCCCACAACCACGCCAAGGTAGTGCCTCACTGGGGGTTGTTGTTGTTGTTGTTGTTAATTTATTTGATTCATATACTGCCCTTCCAAAATAAAAATAATTAAAATCAATTAACAATTAAAATCAAAACTAAATCAATTATTAAACAATTAAAATCATTCAAACATTAAAATCATTAATATTAAAATCATTTAAAACCAACATTAAAAATTTAAAACCATAAATCTAATTAAAAGCCGGGGTAAATAAATGTGTCTCCAGTGCCTTTTAAAAAGTTGTGGGAGATGGGCGGTGGGGTTCATGGTGAAGAAGACGTTCTCTTAAATACCCAGGGCCTACATATACCCAGGGCCTATAGATATTCTTACAGATATTCCACTAAGCAGAATCTCTGAAGCTGAGTTAAATTTTTTGGCAATTCTATGTGATGCTTTTCCTCACCATGTCGCAATCCATGACAGAAGTTATTATAACAGTGTCAAATTATTATGTTCTTTTAAGCAACTTGTTCTGTGTTAAAACATAATTTTAGATAGCAAATGCCAATTCAACTTGTCATTCTTGGATATAAGAGATATCCTTAAAATTAAATATGTGAGATGAGGGTGTTGTTAACAGAAGAGCTTGAAACATGCTGCCTCACAAATGCATGTAAAGATTTTCAAATGCAACTTTTTATTGCACTATTTGAGAAGGACAGACTGTGGCATCCTGCTGATAAAAAGATGCAAGGACACACATTTTCATTTACGCGGCTATTCTTACAGTTCAGCAGTCTACAACTCAATTAAGCAGCAGAGAGCATATGTATAGATTCTAAGAGTTGAATTCTTAGTGCCATATGAACTTCCCCCCCCAAAAAAACCTTTGTAGAATATGATGAGATCCTGATCATTTAACAGAAGTATATTCATTCAATTCTTTGTCAACCTGTTCCTCCACTAAAAGTTTGATCAGAAGGGCTTTTATGTGCTCTGGTACATAAAACTTGTGGTACATAGAACTCTCAACTGTGGTGTAGTGGAACATGTGTTGTCAACATATGGAAACCATTTCCCCCCATAAGGAGAATGCCAATGTCCATCTAGTCCAGCACCTTGAAACGGTGGCATCTGGAAGGTGATTTAGGTCAATGGTACAGCATGTGCTTTACTTCTTTAGGAAGTATACATAGAGAACCACATGTAGACAATGCTGAGCTAGATGGACCAGTAGTCCAATTCAGTATATGACCGCTTCATATATTCAGCAGCCAAGATACAGACTTCTTCTAATGTAGCTCCCAAGTTACTTGTAGTTTCTAAACCCATAGGTGACATATAATCATAACTAATAAACATGGGTGATTGATCCTATGTGAATTTGTGAGATTTTTTTAATCATCTAAACTATTATCTATCATTACATCTTGTGACAGTGAATTCCATAAATTAATTATGTACTGACTGAAGAAATACTTTCATTGGTCTGTCCTGAATATACCACCAATCAATTTTATTATTGGAATCTGAGTTTCTAGGATTATGAGAGAGGAGATAAACATCTCCATGCATAATTGTACATATATCTATGATTTCCCTTCCTCTAATGAATCCTAACTCCAAATACTTTACTTTTTTCTCAAAGGAAGCATGTTCCAAATCCCTGATAATTCAGCTTTCTTTTTCTGTACCTTGTTCTGCATTATGCTTTTTGAGAAGTCCTGATCAGAGCTCCACGCAGCTTTCCATATGTGTTTGCATTATCAATGAATATAAGGACATTGCAGGTAGTTCAGTCCTAAGAGTTCTTTGGGGGGTTTAATAGCCCTAATAATAACCATCACCTTGAAACATGCCTGTAAACAAACTGGCAACTAGTGCAGTCAATAACTGCTTGTGTCCATCTCTTCATACATTTTGTGGACCTATCATATGCACAACTTTAAATTTACTCAAGAGTCTTTGTGAGCAGACTGTCATAATATTTTTGGAAGTCCAAAGTATATGTCTATCAGACCATTCCTATCCGCATGCTTATTGGATCACTTAGCAGAAGTGCAGAAGCAATGACCCACCAAGCCACATGCAGCCCACCAATCATGCTTGCTAGGCCACAAGCGGCTCAGTGAAACCCATCCCTCAAGTTCTCCTGACTAACTGGAGCCACAGAAACAGTGGTATTGTCAAGCAAGTGTCAGGCCACAAGACAAGATATTTTGCATTTGGCTTGTTGGATCACAGGTTCTGCTGGACCATCTAAAATTAGCACTAAAGGTTTTTTGCATTTAACAGAAACTGTTGCAATGAAATGTACAACCCTGTATGCATGACCTTTTCCCAATTCTCATTTAACATCCTGGTTAGAGGAGTCAGTTCATAGCCTTTGTGGTGCACTTATATCCCTGAATGTGGATATCTTTATTTTCTTCGACAGTCAAAGATCCATAATCTTCAACAGATATTAATAGAGAACCTACTGCATTTATATTATACTTAGTATAGCTTTTAACATGGCACTTAATGTAAGAAATGTAAGAAAGAATGTCTGGGCATTCTACAGAATATTGGCCTTGGTCCAGCACGCAAATAGCTACTTGCATCTTAATAATGTCAACAGAATGTGCACAATCTAGCTATTGTCGCCTGATCGAGCTATTGTCACTACCGACATGATGTGCAAGGATAATGCAGATGAGAGGGTATTGCAGTGGTGCTGCTGTGGACACAAAAGCAGTGGTGCCACTGGGGAGGACAGCAGCTGTGCTACCAGCATTATCATAGTCTCTCCCACTGTGGTTAATGGGCAAAACTATGGTAACATTGGTAGCACAGTCACTGTACTCTTCAGTGGTGCTTCTTTCTTCCATGTCCACAGCAGTGGCATTGCAATATGCTCCCATCCTCATTACCCTTGCACATAGAAACATAGGAACATAAGGAGCTGCCATATACTGAGTCAGACCATTGGTCTATCTAGCTCAGTATTGTCTTCAGAGACTGTCAGTGGCTTCTCCAAGGTTGCAGGCAGGAGTCTCTCTCACCCCTATCTTGGAGATGCCAGGGAGGGAAATTGAAACCTTCTGCTCTCCCCAAAGCAGCTCCATCCCCTGAGGGGAATATCTTACAGTGCTCACACTTCTAGTCTCCCATTCATATGCAACCAGGGCAGACCCTGCTTAGCTAAGGGAACAAGTCATGCTTGCTGCCACAAGACCAGCTCTTCTCTCCTCAATGCCAGTCATTGCCTTTAAAATGGATCCTTTCAGTTTATGGGTACAGAATGATAGAATAAATTACACAAAGCCTTGGTTGTATTTTATTTAAAAGAATTTGCTGCACACACATAACCAAGGGTGCCAACCAGAAAAAAATAAGCTTTTAAAAATCCCATTGATTTCAGAGGAAGAATGAAAGACATGATTAAATATTTTCCATGGAAATCAATGAAGCATGCAGCACAATGCTAAGCATGTTTACTCAAAAATAGGTTCCATCAAATTAAATAGTACCCCTAGGTAAGTGTGTTTAGGATTGCAGCCTTATGGCATAACTCTAGCAGGTTAGTGTCCTTAATTTGCATTATTAACTGAATTAGGGATACTGTATTCTTTTACTGACAATATTTTATGGTAATTCATTTACATTATGAAAACTGGAATGTTATAATTTTTAGTTTTATGTGGAGATGGATCTTATTTGGGGTACAGATATGATAAGCATACAGGGAAATGTAGACTGAAAGGAGACACGGAATTGGGTAAATTGTTCTGTTGCCATCAATTTTGAAACTTCAGAGTATTGTTTGGACAGAAAAATGTCTGGTTATGTTCAGGCAAGCCGTTGCATCAATTACTTGAAGACATTGCCAACATAAGAATGACACATTGTAAATGCTTTTATGAATGATAGAGTAAATCTTCATAGTTTTGAAAAATAAAAATGAATTTTTAAATATTGCCACTTTGATCGGTTGCCTACCATCCTTCTGGATTAAGCATGATAGAGGATGTCAAGCAAGTTGCAAAACAGAAGAGAAATGTGGATGGGGTATGCCAGTTATGTGTTCCTGAGTTTGCTGTGGTTTAAATTGGTGCTTTTTGGACCTCTTCAACTCATTGAACTGTTGGATGGAACTTCTGCAGAAGCTCTTAGATCCGGGCTACACAACCTTGGCCATCCTGCAGATATTGGACTACAACATCATACCTTACAATTGGCCACTATGGCTGGGGATAATGGGAGCTGCAGTCCAAAAACAGCTGGAAGGCCAAAGTTGAGCAGCCCTATTTTGGATAAAGAATTTGACTGCATCCCTCTTTGCAAGCATGAAGACCAGTCAAATTGGGCCAATCCAGTTCAATCCTAACTGGGCCCACTACAGTTCAAACTCTGACTGCCCCCCCCCCCACCCCATTGCATGGCTGGTCCAGTTCAAGCTCAAACTGGTTGAACCAGTTTTGCACATCCCTAATGAGAGAGGAGCTTCCTCGCATCGCTTCTCCAAGGACTTGGCCTGTGCAGTTTGTGGCAATGGTGGCAGCAGCCTTTTTGGCAGTGGTTTTCACTGCAGTGGTGGTGGGAAGAGGTGGCAGAGAGGTGGTGACAAGGCAGTGGCAAGGAGGTGATGGGAATAGGGGCCTGGAGGCCTCATGGTTTGCCTGCTCCCCCACCAATTGCTGATCAGAGCCTGTGGCAGCCTCATTATTTTTCCTTTCCCCACGGGGCTTTTGGTGCCATTCGGGATGCATTTTGGAGAGCAGTGGTAGGGTGGCAGCTGGCCTAGGAGGCCTGCGGGTTTGGGGATTGGGACCATTCCTCTTCCCCATGCCTGGGTTTGGGTTGCCAGCCACATGCATTGGGGGTCTCATGTGCTTTGTATTCAGGCCAGACCTTTCACCTCTCACTTCAGTTTGGGCTATAGCCAGGGCACTTGGGTGTGTGTGTTTTTGCTCTGTCCTTGTTGAGCCCTCCTTTGGGTGATAGTATGGGGGTTAAGGGCTTTACCTTGCTCAGCCCTCACCCCCTTACATAGTGGGCCCTTCATAGCTCTCTTTGAGTCCCTGCCCCTTCCCAACTTGTGTATTTCACCTTTGGGGGTTGTTCCCAAGAAGTCCCCTGGTGAGCTTCAGTTGTATATCATCTGCCATTCCTCAGGGGTTCCTCAGTTAATGACAGAATAACAACTGGACATTGTTCTGTTCAGTATATTTAGTTTGATGAAGCTGTGTACATTGTGCGCAGTGGTAGACCAGGGGCACTTTTGGCAAAATGTGACATTGAGTCTGCATTTTGTCTCTTGCCCATACATCCTCTGTATTTTGTGATGTTGGGCTTCTCATTTCAGGACCTGTACTATGTGGGCCAAGCTTTGCCTATGGATTTTTTTGTCTCATATGCAGCCTTTGAAATCTTTAGTTCCCTGTGGGATTATGTGGGACCTATGGCCTTGCGCCATAGAGTGGGATTTCTTATCACTACTCTTTTTTTAGATAAGTTCCTGTTTGTTGGTCCCTGTACATCTGGACAATGTGCTTTTTTTGTTGAACAAATTCAACAAATTCAATGTGCTTTTTCATTGAACAAATTCATGGAGCTATGTCAGGAGTTAGGGGTGCCCTTGATGAAGGATAAGAATGATGGTCCAGATGTTTGGCTTACTTTTCTGGGTATAGAATTTGACACAGTGGTGGGCTGTGTGAGGCTGCCTCATGATAAGTTTCAGGATTGTTTGACAGTTAGGAAGGCCACCCTATGGCAGTTGCAAGTGCTACTGGGACCTCTCAACTTTGCCTGCCAGTGGTCACCCCGGCCAGGCCTTTTTGTGGTGTCTTTGTGATGCCACTAAGGGGCTCAAGGGAACTCATAATAGGATTAGGGTATCTGCCCACAGAAGAGAGGATCTAGAGGTCTGGGCTCAATTCCTGGACACATTTAATGGGGTCTCCTTTTAGCATACTAAGTGTCCCTTTGGAAGCTGTACTCCAGGTGCACTCAGATGCAGTGGGTGGTTTTGGCTGTGGGGTTCAATTCAGGGGGCACTGGTGTGCTAAGACATGGCCTGAGGATTGGCACTGTCGGGGGCTTATTAAGGTCTGGGTCTTATTTTCCCCATTGTAGAGGCTGTTCAAAGCTAGGTGGCTTTTTTCCCCCCTAAATTCCATGGTTAAGTGTTGGTGTGACAATCTAGCCACTGTTCAGGTTATAAACTCACAGACCTCTAAGTCCTGTAGGGTGATAATCCTGCAAACCAATGCATTTGTTTTGCATTGCTTGTCCTACAACATGTTGTTTGTGCCTAGGCATGCTCCAGGGCTTCAGAATGGCATTGCAGATGTGCTGTCTCTTTCACAGGAGGAGCATTTTCGTCAACTAACCTTGGGGGCAAGGCAGGACCAGGACAAGATGCCACCATGGATATGGAACCTTGGCACATAGGAGCCCAAGGGCAGTGTGGGCATTGCTAGCTCTGAGCACCAGGGGAGCTTATGATAGGGAAATTAAGACTTTTCAGTCCTACATAACACAGGTGGGGTTAGCGGAGGTATATCTTGCTCCAGTAGAGCATCTGATGCAGTGCCTGGTGCATCTTTGTTTCGCTGGACTTTCCTCCACAACATTGGCAGGGTATCTTCCTGCCTTGGCATTTTATTCTAAGGTGCAGGGATTGAGGGATTCTACACAGGATTTCAGGGTCAGGCGGATGGTTGTAGGCTGTTCTCACAAGTACCCCTCTCAATCAGTTTCCAGGAGGACTATTATGTCTGAAATCTTGGAGTCCATACTGGACCTCCTTCCATCCCTAGGTACATCCACCTATGAAGCTGCCCTGTTTTGAGTGGCTGCTGTTGTGTTTTATGGCACATTCAGGGCATCCAAATGTTTTTCAAGGGGAAGGACTGGGCCTGTGTCAAGGGTGGTGCAGAGATCTGAGGAGCAGTTGCAGCCTCTGCAAGTCACCATTTATCTCCATTTTCCTAAAATTGATCAGTGGGGTAAGGGCCAGATAGTCACGCTCTGTGGGGCTGTGGGTATTTCAGGGGTGCTTATTCCACCATGAAGATGGGTCTCCATTGACCCAATATCAGTTTTGCTCCATTATTCGGCAGGCATTGGAGAGCAAATGTTGGCTGGTGGGTGCTTTCTCTTTGCATTCTTTTAGGACTGAAGAGGCGTCTGCAGCTGCATGGCTTGCTTTTCCCGACTTTGCCCCTGATAACTGGGCAAAGAGGCACCTTTTTAATATGGTGAAGTGATTCTCTTTATTTACCAGGGGAAGAGTAACTAGCCCTATCGACCCCCAGCACAGTACCTCCAGGGACTGTTGCTGGTGTGTATCTTATGTTTCTTTTTAGACTGTGAGCCCTTTGGGGACAGGGATCCATCTTATTTATTTATCATTTCTCTGTGTAAACCACTTTGGAACCTTTTGTTGAAAAGTGGTATGTAAATATGTGGTATGTAAAAGTGGTATGTAAATATGTTTATGCAGATCGAGCACTGGCATTCACAAGCTTATAAACACTACATATGCTAGTGGGAGTCCCTAACACTGTCTTTTTCCCTCTATCTGGTAGGTCCCAATCTGCCTTCCTGGTGAACCAAGGTGCTAATTGTTGGGCACTCCATTGTATTTTGGGCTCTCTAGTGGGCAAGAGAGATCAAATTTGGGACCCAGCTTGGGCTGAGCCAGCATGCATTGATCTCATGGATCAGTAGGAGGGGCATGGTCTCCAATCAGCTACTGCCTGTGGTATGGGAGTTTCTGGAGGATAATCCATATCCTAGTATTCTTTTGGTGCATCTGAGAAAAAAATGATCTGGGAGGCAGGTTAGGGATGGCCATTTCCTGTCAGGTGATGGGGGATCTGGTTATTAGCAGTTTGGTTCCTGGTGTCTTCCTATGGTCTGATTTGTTACAGCGCCATGTATGGCGGGGTGCCAGGCAGCCCAGTAAGGGCCCATAAAAAGCTCAATAGGGACCTTGGTCAATTTGTTTCAGCACTGGGTGGGGGATTTGTTTCTCACCCCAACATTGTTTTTCTCTGCTCAGACCTGCTGTGGGTGGATGGTGTTCATCTGTCCTCCCCCACACACAGAGATTGTTTTTTGTCACATTTGGAGAGAGTATTGGCAGCAGTTTGTGATGGGTGGTGAGCCGTGAAGGGGCCAAGCTAGACTGATCCCTTCATGTGGCAGGTACAGTATGGTTTATAAGGGTAATTTAGGGGTTTGGTGAACATCTTCAGGCACATGTTTGGCATAGGGAGGAGTCCTTGCCAGCCCATAGGAGCATGGGAACATAGCAAGCTGCCCTATACCAAGTCAGATCATTGGTCCATCTAGCTCAGTATTGTCTACACAAACTGGCAGTGGCTTTGTTGCTCAGGGAGTACTGGATGAGGAATTACTCTTCAATTTACTATGGAATCACCAGCCTTAAATGCTTGGTGGCTTGGGGATGGTGAATCCTAAGGCAGGTGCTTTCACATTAGGTGGGCTAAGATAGGCAGCACTGAGCCTTATGATTAATGCTACAGGCAGCCAAGGTGTGTCACCCTATGTGTTTAGGTTGGACTCACCTGGCAGCAAGACATCTTTAGCTTCCACATGGTAGGGGGTGGAGTGCCAATCCTCTTCCATTATCTAATGATAATCAATAAAGTTTTGGCCCATTTTACTCCATCGCTGGTGTCTCATGCCTTCATTGGGTCTGGATGTAATGAAGATCAGTTGTGTCCGAGGCCTGCTGACTTGCGCTTCTTCCTGTTATTAACACAGTACCAGGAAAGCAGATTGCCTCCATTGCCTGTTATTTGATCACAACATCTGTTTGCTTTTCATGCTTGCAAAGTTGATTTTTGAGTAATTCCCCTATTTTGGTCTCAAAATACAAGTGCACACATGAGTAATATTAACACTACTTATGTGTACATTTGTGTTTTGAGACCAAAATGGGGCAAATTACTCAAAACCAACTTTGCAAGCATGAATAGCAAATGGATTGTAGTTCAGATAGTGGTACTTTTGGTAAGGATACCCAAGAGGAACAAACAGACTCAGAAGCAAGGCTTTTGAAAAGAAATAAAGTGTTTATTTTGTACAGAGGGACAATGTGAAAATGCAGTATTGGACAACTTCAGTGCAATTTCAATTGCACAGGGAGTGAAGGCAACTGAGAGAGAGGAAGGGGTGGGGCAGTAGGAAAGTGGAAATCCATTAGAGGCAACAGGCTTTACGTCCAAATATAGTTGGTGGCTGGTTGGGCACTGATGGATGGGATACCAACTTTTCAGGAGGATTGGGGAGGTGCACCCAGTCATTAAGCAGAACTGGTGTGAAGGCACAATGAGGAAAAAGAGACTGCCTAGCAACTAGGGAGGGGAATTCAGTAATTATATCTTATGTACTCTGTATTGTCCTGCTTTTGCAGCTTTATTAGGAAATTTATAGGGGGGAAACCTTATTAATATACTCTTACATCTCAGAGTGTGTTTTCCTCACATGGAAGAGTAGCAGTCACCCTGCTGCTATGGACCCCATCTGATTAGGTGTCCTGTTATTGTACTCTCCTTTTCTAAGCTTCCCTTTAGGAATGCTCACACAGTCGATGAAAGGGATTCTGATGATTCAGGACAGAGAAGGAAATTGATCTCTGTGTCCTACATGCACAGAAACCCTGGGCCACAGAATTCTTGTTTAGCTGGAATTCAAATGTGGGCTTTATTTCTGCTACAAACGAGGTGTGTAGCAAAGTAAACCTGAAGACCTATGAGACCTAAAGGGACATACAGATCATACAGAGAGCCAGCATGGTGTAGTGGTTAGAGTGTTGGACTAGGACTGGGGAGACCCGAGTTCAAATCCCCATTCAGCCATGAAACTAGCTGGGTGACTCTGGGCCAGTCACTTCTCTCTCAGCCTAACCTACTTCACAGGGTTGTTGTGAAAGAGAAACTCAAGTATGTAGTACACCACTCTGGGCTCCTTGGAGGAAGAGCAGGATATAAAATGTAATAATAATAATAATAATAATAATCTCTCTCTCTTACACTTACACACACACACACACACACACACCTTTTGCTATCTGTCTAATGCCATTTTGACCACTATAAGAGGAAACATTACCTGTTATAGTGCATCTGTTCATTTCTATCTCCCTCCTCCAAGTTACAACTAAAAATCCCCCAAAATGAAGCTATGTATGTGCAAGTATTTCTATGTAAACCATTCCAGATATTGTTATTTAATCAATGCTGTTGATAATGGCTTTTACAACTGATGAGTTTTTAACAACTGACTGTTTTAGTGCTGCTATTTTATATTGCTACTTTAATGTGTTGTCTTTTTTACTTTGCTTTTATTATCTTGGTTTTATCATTTCAGTGTTCTACAATGGTAACTACTGACTGAAAGACAGCCCACAACTTTATAAAATAATGAAATACATGAACATAATAGTGATATTTATGCAAAACATTGTTCACAATTGAATTCCTAATATCAGTGCAGTGGATTCCATAGAAAATATTTGGTTTCAGTTCATTGGAAGATGAGCTGCCATTGCCCTGATGAAATTCATTACTTCAGACCATCTGAATGAAAAGGGACAAATTGCAAGGTGCTTTTCTGTAGCACATTCTGTTGAATGAGCTTAAAGTAGGTTTTGAGGATGAAGTTAAATGACAACATACAGCAAGACAAGAAGCTAAATACTGGCACATTGTGATCCCCTGCAGATATTGATTACAAGGTAGGAAGATCCATATTGCTAGCAAAACTGACAGCTGCATTCTCACGCACCACTCGGTATTGAGTACCATACAGCTATTCGTCAAAGCAGAGAATATCTTGTCTAGGTTCTGTCTGCAAGATCTTGCCAATGATTATCTGTTTCATCTATGTCAATGCTTCGAAGGGTAGTGAATTTAGTGGAAGACAAAGACAGATTGATGGAAGAGGAGGACATTCCCTACACACCAGCCAAAATATACAAACTCTACTTACTTCATTATTTAGAAGCAGTGAGACAGTGAGGACTGGGGGCCACCCAGTCCCCAGAAGTCCAAGGCGTTCCCACGAGTGCACGAGGCATTCTGTGGAGACCCCCGAGGCCGGGAGGCTTGTTGTAGCCACCCAGTCGGGGGGTCTACTAATGTGTCGCTGTGGCACAGAGCTGCACTGTGGCAGTACACGATCAGTAAAATGGGGTTAGCGGAGCGAGCACTTGGCTAACCTCGTTTTAGGGGAGGGGTTCTTCAGCGGGCTAGCTGCCATTGAACCATGGGACTCGCACGTGAACCCGGTGGTTCTCACAATGGAGGGAAACTGGGCTGGGCTCCCAGTTTCTCTCCATCATGAGAATAGCCTCCCTGAATATCAGGATAATTATTCAACATATATCCACAAGGGTGTGGCAATGCATTACGGTTTCTGCTATTGCTGACACAGGCAGTGCTTCCCCCAAATAATTAATAAGCATTTTTTATTTTAAAAAGCTATCTAAATAAATGGTCTTCTATTTGAATCAGGACCATATTTCAATGAATCAGTGCAGGTCCCGAATGTGTCCCAAACGGTAGTCCTTACTGGCCTGAAGTCATACAGGCCAGATAGTAGCTTACCATCTCAATGGGACCCAGGCCACAGTGAAATTCTAATCGCTGATTTTCCATTTCTTTAGTCTGTATTTCATTTCCTCATTGTAAAAGACTGTCATTTTATCCAGAAAAGTGTCAGGCAGCTTCTGTATGTGGTGCCATTCAGTACTGTTGAGACTGTTTGAGAAATATCTTCATTTGGGAAACTGGATTTTAAGAGATAATATTCTGTCATTTGTGATACATTATAAAAAGAGGTGGAAATGAGGCAGGGTTTACTAACAGCCTACTCCCTTGTAATGTCCAGTGGGTGTTGAATCCAATTAATGAGAATTCTTGGCATTTTCATAATAAAATGAATGGTGTTTATGAGAGCTAACTATGAACAATTGTTAATATCAGTGGTTAATCATTATTTATTGTACATATAAATATAAGTAACACAGGTTGTTTTCTACACTGCTTAATTAACAGACAAGGAAAAATAAATGTTCAACATGCTGCTATTATGTGCCCTAGGCATATATGACACTATCAATTAGCTGAACATTTTTTTAACATAAACAATGGGAGGAATAACACTAGAGTAATACAGGATTATTATTTTTAATAGGAAAAAGCATCAGTTTTTTACTAATATCCCTGATAACTGATATCATATATAATGGTGGGGGAAAATATTTTTTGTGGGCTACTCCCTTCTGCCTCCCTTAGACTAGGAGAAACCGTGCTGCAGCAGTCCTGCCAAGGAGTGTTTAGAACTTTGTATATCAATCAAATACAATTGTTATCAGTGAATTGTTATCAATTTTTTATATATACACACACACACACACACACACACACACCGCTTTTCAAAAAAAAATTCTGAAAGCAGTTTGAAGAGAAACAAACAAATAAAAATCCTCTGCTAACTGGGCAAAGACGCACCTTTTACCATGGTGATTCTCTTTATTTAGGAGGGGGAGAGTAACTGGCCCTATTCACCCCCAGCACAGTACTTCCAGTGACTGTTGCTGTTGTGTGTCTTATGTTTCTTTTTAGAATGTGAGTCCTTTAGGGACAGGGATCCATCTTATTTGTTTGTTATCTCTCTTTGTAAACCGCCCTGAACCATTTTTGGAAGGGCGGTATAGAAATCGAATTAATAATAATAATAATAATAATAATAATAATAATAATAATAATAATGGCTCACAATCTAAAAAAGAAACTTATGCTAAACACCAGCAACAGCCACTAGAGGGATGCTGTCAGTGGTGCTTTTTGGACTGGACTTTTGGGAAGAGGTCCAGTCCCCTGTAGGCCGGGGGGGGGGCCCTCCAAATGCTGGCCTGAGCATGTTTTGGTGGAAAACATAGTGCATTGCAGCTTATCTGGTGGTGGGGAGGGGTACAAATGAGGCTCTTCTCACATGCAGGCAAATTTGGGCTAGCGAAGCCAAGCCCAGTCTTGCCTGTGCATGAGAACCAGCAGGATCATGCCCAATCCTGGCAGTTCCTTGGCGGCAAACCCACCAAGCCAGCAACCCTCTTAAACTGGGTTAAAGAGAGCACGCGCTCTCTTATCCCCATTTTTCTGATCATCTGCCAGCCCCAGCTGCTTGGCTTGACTTCTGGCTCTGATTTTTGGCCTGTCTTCTTCTCCTGGTTCTTGTTTGCCTGTTTGAATTTACCTCTGGCTCCAGCTCTGACTCATGGCTTGTCTCCTGATCCTGGATGTCTGCTTGGTTTTGACACTTGGCTAATTGATTCCCAATTAGCTTCCTGGTCACAGTTTGAGGCCTGTTCCTCACTCCTGGTTCAGTGATGGAATCTTCCAGTCTTTTTACTTCAGATTCTGACCTACCTTCCAGTGGCTGATCATGATCCAATGTGGAGCCTGAATTCAATAGTCAATATTTAACAGTCAGCAGAGTTGTTTACCTTCCCATCCCCTTCATCAGAGATGACTTGTGATAGAAGATGAATCAGCGGAGCGCCTTCTTAGGACAGACTCTGCTTTCCTGTACTTTCTTCTACCCTCAGAGAATTTAGAGTGCCGTTGGGCCGGTTCAAATTATTACTAGCCACTGGGGGAAATGGGAGTACTGAGGACGCTGCCCCAGGGCCAGTGTTTACCATTGGCTCCACAAACATCTTGCCCACCATCCCACCAACCAGCTGGATGTTCCACAGCCCTTGCAAACTGCCTCTGTCCTTTGCTGGCTGGCTGATGTGGTATAATGACTTCACCACCTGGCACCAGGAATGGGCTTACACTAGGCAGTGTCCTCATTATACTGCACTGGACAGCAAAGGAAAACAGGTGGCTGGTGGTGGCATTTAATAGGGGGCCATAGATTCACTGGCTGGTTGGCAGGTGTGTGAAGGTGTGGCTAAGCTGGTAAATGGCAGGGCCAGCAGTTGGTGAATGGAGGGCAGTGGCTGGTGGGCAGGTGAGGGGCTGAGGCAGCAGAGGAAGTGGCGGCAGCAGTGGTGACTTGCTGCCTGCCAAAAGAAAAAGTCCTTCCCAAAATATTTTGGCTGCCCTGCTCTGCATTAGAGGTTCAGAAATCAAGCAGGCATTTCCCCAAAGAATCAGCAGATTAGCTTGGAAATAGCTGAACCACTTGACAGTCAGGTTTGTGCTTCAGACCTCCCAACTGCTGGTTGTCAGGAGCTACATTGCCGGCATGAATCCTTTGACACTCAAAGATTGGGGATGCATGTGTCATGCGGACAGATGTTTTTCTGGCCATGTGAAGAATTTGGGGTATACAAGCGGCACCCTTTAAAATGGCTAGTAGAAGGGAATGGCCAGTGCCAGACGAGTCCTCTTAGCCCTCTGTAGAACTGATGTGGCTCCATTGGAATCTATAGGAGGATGTAATGGGCCAGAACCCCAGAAAACACATGGAGGAATATCAATGGCATTGCAAGCTGGGCATGCAGGAAGCAAACGTGTGTGTGCCTGGTTATACTCAATGACATGTCCAGATCCTCTCAGGACAGGGGAAATTTTCTGAATATGTCCTTGTTGAGCAATTTTACTATGCTACTTCTCCACACATCCCTTTGTCCTTTTTTTAATGCAATCTGTTAGCAGATATGAATTCCTTTTCAAGCATTTCACTGCAAACCTTTGCAAAAAAATAAAATAAATCAACTTAAAACTACAAGGGGGACAAAGGCTGGCCCAGGAATCCAAAGGGACTACACATCAATAGAGGCAGAACATAAGGCACTGCTGCAATGATGTTATTTGGTTATTTTCAATCACTAGCTTATATTCATTAGAAGGCTACAGCGAGTGGCAGAATTCTGAAAACCGTTAATTAATTACATCAATGTTATTACAGCTGGGAATGTCTTCTCCCTTATATGGGCTTGCTACATGCATTTTGATGAGAACTACAGCAAAGTGTTAGCCATAGTTGCTAATTTGGGGAGGAAAAATATCCCTTTACAGATCATGTTAGCTATACTCTGCCCAGAAGCCCTGATGCCTAGACAGAATACAAAATGAAATATGATAGATTTAGGACATAACCTTGCAAATGTCCAAAGCGTGTAGAAGAAATTGGAAAACCAACATCTCAGGAGTAGACTGCCTGCAATTCCCATTGCTAGAATGAATTTTCCCATCTTTGCAAGGGGCAGCTGATGAACTGAAGCAAATGTGGGGAGGGCGAGCGGATCACAGTATTATGATGAAACACTATAGCCCTATTCACACTACGCATTCAACATACAGACAAGCTATATACAGTGTATGAACATGCAGATCTGTATGCATGTACAGTTATTGATGCATTTGTGCTAGCCTGGCACCATCACTATGTTCTTTTAGACACCAGATGAAGACTTTCTTGTTCATCCAGGCCTTTAAAATATGTTTAAAACATTTTTAATGTTTCTGTATCTTATTGTAGCTTTTTGTTTTTAATGTGCTTTTAATTGTATGTTTTATTCCATTGCTTTTTGTTTGTGAGCTTCCCAGAAAACAAATATTATGGGGCGGCCAATAAATAAAGTTATTTTTGTTGGGCCAGTCCAAGCACATGTGATAAGGATGTATCACATGCATGTCTCTTCCCCACTCTGGCACACCAGGGCACCTTTCTGTAATTGTGTGGCTTTAAATAGTATTTGTAGTATCTGTAAAGGAGTGGTTCAGACAAACCAGTCCCCCTACCTAATTAAGGAGAGGCACACTAGCACACTGGGAAGGAAGAAGGATGTGCATCCTCATGGCATGTGCTTATCCTTACGGCATGTACTAAGGCTGGTGGACAAAGCAACATCCCAATCAGTCCATCATGTTCAATGCACATTCAACAGTACACTTCCTATCTTACCCTGCATTTGAGAGCCGGTACCCTTGTTCACTTTTAAAATCAATGCATGTGCAGTTATTCTACCAAACATGTGTACATGTGTGAAAACACTTGTATGCATACACAATGTAATGTCTGAACAGGGTGTGTGTGTGTGTGTGTGTGTGTGATGGACCCCAACCTGTCATCACATCTGTCGGAGTCAAAACTTTGTCTGAGGACAAAGTGCCACATTGGACCCCAGGTTCCCAGGAAACAGCTACACATCCTTGCTCTGAGACTCTGTCCAGGAACCTGGTTATATCACCAGCAGAGTATAGGCCGAGAGATGAGAGCTCTGAGGATAAAGAATACAAAGAGACACCTTATCTAGAAGAACCATCGCCTGCACCTCACTCAGAGGATACCCCCTGCCCATGTCCTCAGACTCAGAGGATGCCCTGGAATCACCTCCAGTGGTTGAAGACTCACCATCTCGCCATTGGAGCCTGTGGTTACAAAATAGAGTGCAGCCCCTTTAAATGGCTACAGACTTTGGAAGTTGGGTGGGGCTTGAGACTGTACCTTAGAACAGGGCTATATAAGAGCTCATTCTTCGGTGAGCCATTGCTAAAGCAACATTGTTGCAAAGTTGCATTGCCTGATGCGCCTAGTTTGTTTTAACGTCTGGTTTCTGATCTCGGCTAGGGGTGTGCATGAATTGTGATTTGAAGAGTGATTCACAGCACATCCTCGGCACCTTTAAAAGGGAAGAGAGCAGGTCTATACCTGCTCCTTCTCTGCCCATCACAGCTTCCTGTACAGGTGGAGTGGCATGCATAGAGGACACCATGTGTGCCACCATTGCACAAGGGCAGCTGGAGAGAGCACTGCCTGAATAGGAAGCTGCAGCAAGCAGCAGAGAAGCAGGTATGGACCTGCTATCCTCCCTTTTAAAAGTGCTGGGGATGTGATGAGAACTGCTCTTCTAATCATGATTCATGTGCATCCCTAATCTCAGCTTTATTTGACTATTCTCTTTGCTTACACCCGTGTGACCTTGTACTGACTCATGGCTTTTGACCCATGGCTTTGTTTGACTATACTCCTTGTTTGCTCCTGTGTGGCCCTCATTGTGACTCCTGGCTTCAGACTCTTTGACGACACTCCTTGCCGGCCCATGTGTGACTCACTCTGTTCACTCCTGGCTTCAGACCTTGGTTCTGTTTGACTACTCCTACTCCTGCCTTGGCACCAGATCACCAACTGTGGACCAGAACATGACAGTGTGTCTTCTAAAAGTATTTTCATTATAAAATGTTCAGAGGGCATGTTTTGTGTTTATTAGACATCACAAGAGGAGAAAGGAGAAGGAGACACAGGACTCTGTATTTAACATCTACCACATGACTTTGTTAAATCTACTTCCAGCCTGTGGAATGAAGCCTACAAAGTGAAGACTTAATTTTACAACACTCACATGTTGCCATACTTTTGGAGGGTAGGAAAAAGGTCCAAGAGGTTGGTTAAAATGTCTAGGAATTCAACCTTTAATTGGTTAATCAGTTGATTTAAAACACTTCTAATGACCTAAAACATGCTCTCGATTGATTGGGCAGTGGATTTTTTTTAACATGCATAATTTTTGAATGCAATAACATATAAAAGCTGCAAATGGCTGCAACCATCGTAAATGCAGCATTCTCCTTTTCTCACACAGAATAAATAATGCCTCTTCAAGATGATGCCTCTGTGACAC
The DNA here is from genome assembly GCF_027244095.1 of Hemicordylus capensis. Taxonomy (NCBI): domain Eukaryota; kingdom Metazoa; phylum Chordata; class Lepidosauria; order Squamata; family Cordylidae; genus Hemicordylus; species Hemicordylus capensis. Next base: position 327,038,923 of record NC_069657.1, on the reverse strand, counting down.
ATCTATGCACTATTAAAAAAAACACAAAGTATTCTCTTACTTCAGAGCAATTTATTTGCCTACATGCACACTAAATAGTTCAATTGATTGACTAAAACAGATTCAATTAATCAGCTAAGAATGTTTTAACTGAGTTTATATGAAAGTTTGTAATTAAACAAACCTTAATATAGGCATTTCTTAATTTTTCTTCCATTAGCAAATCTCCTTCCACCATTCTTCTTTTTTGGTGACTGAATATTTCTGCTGCTCAACACTGTTCCCAACAGAGAGATTTGCCTAAATAGCACAATTTACCCCAGTGAAACTATAAAGTTATCTTTACAAACTCATCTTCTGTTAGATATTTTTATTATGTTTTTAATGCTGCTCATGGGTGGGAGCAACATTATGTCCTTGTGTTTCTATAATTACATTTTTTGAAATTGCACACAGGGCTATATAAAGTTTCTTTTCTCACTTAATTATTGCAATGTACTGCAGTCACTGTACTGGGATAGGGTAGGATAGGGTAGATCAAAAGACACAATTTAGAAAGCTGTGATAAACAATGGACATACAATTACAGGCACTGATAATATTCACTGCATTTACTTGCACCTAAACTAAGAATATGGTGGATATTTAGCAGCTGTGTGCTGCTATGACTATGTTGGCTGATATGATTAAAGTGAAGAAACAGAAGTATGGGCTTATTTGCACCATAATATAGAAAGATATATTGCATATATATCATTATCCAGGATCTCTGTTAGACAAACTCAACAGAGGATGTCAGATTTTCTACAGATCTTTGTTAGTTTGAATGATGTGTTAAGTCCCTGGATTTCAGGCTGGCCTAATTTTAGACAGAATAGAAATAAATATTCATTATAATACAGGTGACCCTCATTATTTGCGGGGGTTCCCTTCTCACCTATAGGTGCAAATACAGAAACCATGAATAACAAAACCTTGAGTCAATGGGAATTGTGGGGTTGGGTTCCTAACAGCAAAAAAGGGGGCAAAAATAAGAAAAGAGAACAGTGCCTTGGCCATGCCCCCTCAAAACCCCAGAAATGGTCAAATATTCACCTTTTTTTAAAAAAAGAGCCATAAAATGGCTTTCTGCTGGAAAATGGCAGCTGGAAATGATTGGAATCATTGGAAGTCATTTCCAGCCACTCAAAACTGTGGGGAGGTTAATTTTGCCTCTTTTTCTACTCACAGATAATGAAACGGGGTCTCTAAGACCCCATCGTAGATAACGCGAAACTGTGGATATGGAGTCCACAGATGCTGAGGGCCACCTATTTATAGCAACTTGTTTTCTTTTAGGCATTTAAGAAATAATTAGCATTTGTAATTTATCCTGGAATTTGTGAAATAAAAAAAAATTAAGAAACCAATGAGAAGCAGGGCTAACTTGCATTGCCTTAGAACCTGTTGTTGTTGGGGTTTTTTAAAAAGAAAATACTGCAAACCATTTACAGCACTTCAGGAGCCCCTGGATCCTGAATTCCCCATCTCATATATTAGTTTGGACTATTTTTCTCTGTGCTGCATAGTTGGCTGTGGAAAAGAGTGCCTCCAAGCATATGTCCTGAAAGTCAAGGCTAACATTTTGTGTTAAAAGCAAGACTTTAAAGGCAGAAGATTATTGCTGGAAGCTCCAACAACTATCTTTTTATAACGGTGTGACTTATTCCTGTTCTTAAAGCATCATTGAAGTTGGCTGTTTTGATATACAAGACTCCTGAAGGAGAGATGGCATTACATTCATATATTTAGTTGAGATTTGAAGAATATTCTGAGAGTTGTGAATTTTTCACTGCTTCCTGCCAGTGCTCCTATACACAAAGTGCACTGAGGGTTACATGGGAACATAGGGAGCTGCCATATACTGAGTCAGACCATTGGTCCATCTCGCTCAGTATTGTCTACACAGACTGGCAGTGGCTTCTCCAAGGTTGCAGGCAGGAATCTCTCTCTGACCTATCTTGGAAATGCCAGGAAAGGAACATGGAACCCTCCATCCCCTAAGGGGAATATCTTACAGCGCTCATACTTCTAGTCTCCGTTTCATATGAACAGCTCTCTTCCCAGCTCTCTTCCCATCACTTAGCTCTTTTTATCATTTCATCTATGTAGATTGAATGCACAAAGGGTATTTGGGGACAGGCCCAAAATAAATGAAATTTCTGAATGTAAAGCTGATGTTAAAAATAAAGGTAAGGTCACTAAAAAAATGTTGGCAACCTGAGTCCCTGTATTATTTCTCACTCTTGCCAATTTACAAGAGGGAATGAGTCCTTCGGAACTCAGGGTATCCCTAGAGCTGCAGATAGGGCTCGTCCCTCCATTTGCAGGTGCCAAAAAAATCAGGTGGCTATCCTAGTAGGGAACTGTCCCTGGAATTATGGCTGTTGGTCCACATGGGCTAAGGCCAAAAAATCTTTGGGTCAACTTCTTGGTCTTGACTCTTCCACCTTACATATTAAATCAATGTTCTGGCTGCCAAATGGGGGATTTTATAAGAGACTGGTAGTGGAGTTCTTTCAGGATATCGTCCCTAACAAATTACATATGATTAAAGTCAAGTTAGAAAGTTTTCATATTTATACTAGCAGTCTTTTGCGATGAAACCTCACATCCCCTCTTTGAGAATGGCAGAATGCCCCTTCTTAGGGGAAAGAGGGGTCTGCCGAGCATAGAGCAACTATCATCAGGAGACCCTGATTCTCAACATCAGGGTCCAAAAGAAGGTGTGAAATCTACATAGCTAGCTCATCTCCAGAATGTTTCTGCTAGCATAGAAAACCCTAAGATACATCAGCCTCTGTTCGTCCTGAGAGTGGCTTTACAAGATTTGTCTAAAGCATGGTTTCTCAACCGCCGGTCCGCGACGAGTTGAGTACCAGTCTGTGCCTTGGGAAGCTAACACCCTGATCCCCGCTGTGAACCTCCATGTTGTAATGAAAAATATTCTTAAATAGCAGCTGCTGTGCGGCCGACGGAATGCCTGACAGGGGGTGTGAGCCAGTAGTCCTTCCACACACACTTAACTGCGCAGACGCGCCTCGCAGTTGGGAAGCGATGCCGGGCCAGACGGCAGGCCACAGCGTCACTCTGGTATCCGCCGCTGCAGCTGCCGCTGGGGGTGTGTGTGGAAGGACTACTGGCTCACACCCCCTGACAGGCATTCCGTCAGCCGCACGGCAGCTGCTATTTAAGAATATTTTTCATTACAATATGGTGGTTCGCAGCGGGGAGTGGGTGTGTGTGTGTTAACTGCACTCAACTTGTGTTGAAGTACTGCATGTTGCTCCACTATGAAGGCAGCAGGCTCCAAGAAGAATCACTGCAAGTTCCCTTTTGATACAAGTACTTCTCTCCTCTGTTTTTGTCTCATTGATATAATATGAATCAAGTTATTTGTGGGTGACTAACTGTTCCATTGGTTTTGCTTGACTTAAACCTGACTTATCTTATCTGTATGTGGCCAAAGTCTCCTCTGTGAGTAAGATGTAAATCTCCCATTATTTGATATCTCAGTGGAAATCTTCAAGTCTTTATTTCCATAAGTTGCTACAAATGCAGGCTTAAATGAATGTTGCCCTCACTATGCTGCTCAGATAGACTGCCATTTCCACAAACCCTAAGCACCATCAGTCATGATTTGTCCTGGAGTTCTTACTTATAGGATTCTCAAACCTAGCCCAGGGGCGGAAAGACACTTCAGTTGGTTGCATGGTGATAAAGAACAGAGAGGAATTCAGATCTTGTATCCAACATCATGTTCACATAGCAAACTTGGGTAGCAAAGGCTTTTGTGCCACTTAAACCTCACTCAGGGCCATTTTAAGTGGTTTTACAGGCTCTCTGTGGGCTGATTTTTATTCCCAGTGATCCTAGAAATCATGTTAGTAAGTGCATAAAGAGTCAAAGAACAAATCTGGCTTAGAATTCTTGATCTGTGAAACATCAAAGCCCTGACTTCTATGAAGAATGCAGCTATTCATACAAAAAGGAATGGCTTAAAATTTGTTTAGATCTTGTGATATTAAATTTACATGCAGATGTGTTTCATAAGAGAATTGCACCAGCCAAGGCATATTTATGGCACCCCAATGAAATGGCTAAACATCTCGCATAACCCAAGGATATGGCAAGTTAACAAATATAAATACTATAACTTCAGGAATTTAAACAAACTGATTGTAACATGCCAACCTTCAGTAATATAACAGGAACATAACATCTAAAATATTATTTGTAAATATTGCCTTTACAAGAAATTCAAAAGTTAAATTTTGATTAAATTCATTTTAATTAATTTCACTTTAATTTGATTTAACTAATGAATTGATTGATATTAAGTGCTACTTTAATAATCTGCACCCTAAAAATTGACCTCGGCCCCCATGAGCCAAGTCACAGTCAGTTTTGGCCTACCAGGTCATTTGAGTTGTGCAGGCCTGTAGTATGGTACTAATAGATAAACTTGAAACCTTTTTACTAACTGCTGGTCCGGGAAACTATGCACAAAGAACGTAGCAGTCCTTGAAACTCAGCGCAAAGAATTTAGCGGTCCTTGACTCCAAAAAGTTTGAGAAACACTGGCCTAAAGAAACAGAGGAGGTGAAGGAAGCAGTTGCCTCTATTAAAGATCTCCAGGCTTCATGGACAAAGACTCTGGAATCGTGTCATCCTACTTTAGGTGTGAAGACCTTTGAGCATAAAACAACCAACTCCTTGATTGATTTGGATATACCAGCCAACTGCACCCTAGGACGTGATTTACCCTCCACCTCTATGGTTGAAGTTCCCTTGGTGGGAAACCCAATGAATGAGGAAACCATCACCACACTGAAGGACCCCTCCCCCCTTCTGTATATATTGTTGCATCAGCCACTTTGGTGGAGGGATTGGATGGACTGTTGGTTGGGGAGGTAGGGAGGATGGAAGTTATGGACCTTACTCCATCTAATATTTCAGCTCAATCTGTTCAACAATAGCCAGTCACAGATTGTCAAACACGTAATGAGGGAGGTGAGATTACGGCTCTCTCAGGGAGAATGTATCACTATGAAAAAGTCCCCCAGATGATTACATTGACTATAGTAAAATGCCTACCTATCTATCTATCTATCTATCTATCTATCTAATTTGTACACCGCTCCAAACTTTCATCTCTGGGTGGTTAACAATAGCTTACAATAAGTTAAAAACATATACAAAAACTTAAAATAATTTAACAATTTAAAAATAAACCAGAGATTAAAACCTAAAAATTTAAAACCTAAAAATTCTTGTTCCTTAATTTGATTTTAACTAGCAAAGTTTCTTGGGAAAGTAAAGTATCAGTGAACAAAAGTCTTATTTTGTTACAATGAACAAACAAATGAAGTTGAAATAGCTCTTTAGGGGAAAATGGTAATTTTGATGTGACAAAATCAAGGAGTCGAGTCCAAAGCATGAGCAGTTAATTGTAAGGAAGTGCTATAGGAAAAGCTTTCAAGAAAATAAGATTTTTGTGACATTCACCACTGAAGATTTATCTTCTCCATAAGATCCTGGCAAGATGTTATATATGGATTTAATAAATGTGTTTAAAAAGCATTATGTATGAGAAATGGATTTTGCAGGTGAAAGACATGCTTCAGCAAAGAAACCTAATGGCTGAAGAAAATTTCTGTGATTATATAGCTGGTCTATAAAAGCTTTGCCCGACCTGTCATTTTTGTACATTTCTGAAGTGAGCAACTTGGTTTTCTGAGGTAAAAAGGCAAGAACACACATAGAATGCATGTTGGTGATCAGGGGCATAACTAAGGGAGAGAGGGCCCATGTTTGTCCCTCTGCCTGGCGGCCCTTCAGAGTGAGGGAGATAATGAAGAAACGAGGGAAGGAGGGAGCGCAGGGGCCCCTCAGGAGCTGGGGGGCCTGGGTTCTTGGAACTCATCTGCTCAATTCTAGGTACACACCTGTTGGTGATATGCATTCAACTTTGGTAAACTATATGGCTGATCAGAGGTCAGTGTTGCCTTGGGATTTGGGGGCCATCAGGCATCAGACTAACAGGCCACCTTTGGGCCCGGACTTAGATGGAAAAGGCAGGCAGGTAGGTTGTGACTGTTGCCCCCCCCTTTTTACTACCAGCTTCCTGTTGCCCCGTCCTTTGAATCCCCTTTAAAAGACCATTTTGCTCCCTCTAAGCCTGGATTATACAACCTTAACTTCCCTGAGGTTCCTGGTTTGCTTTGAATTGCTTTATTGACTTTGAGGCTATTCACAGGATGGGAGAAAATTGGGCTAGCAGAGGCTAGCCCGGTTTCCTCCCATCGTGTGAACCACTGGTTCACAGCCCGGGCTTGCAGGTAACCCGCCCAAGAACCACTGCCCTTAAACCAGGTTTGCGGAGCGAGCACTCAGCAAACCTGTTTTTTTAAAACTCATGTGTTGCCACGGTGCAGCATCGTGTCGTGGCAACTCATGAGTAGACTCCTGACTGGGGGGCTCAAAAGCAGCCTCCTGGCTTGGGGGTCTCTCCAGCATGCCCTGCGCACTCGCACAGGGCATGCTGGAGCTTCCAGGGGCTGCGTGGCCCCCGAACTCCCCAGCTCTCACTGGCTGCAGCCACCCAGAGCAGACTGCTGCTCATCTGCGGGGAGAGTGGACTAAACCCACTCTTCCCACAAACCCCCTAGAGGCTCTTCTCACTAATCTTCTCACTTTGTCTATGTTCTTTACAAACAGCTGCTTGTTAGACCCATTTTGGGCTTTAAAAGGGTGTGTGTGTGGAAAGGATGTACATTCCTTAAAATAAATTAAAGAATAGGCAAGTGCTTAAGTTTGAGCACTTGCTTAAGGCAAGTGCTCAAGAAAATGCAAGCCAACTCATAGTTTATCTGTATATACATATAGTATAGAAACACATGCATACACAATCTTTTCAGCCCCAGTATATTGTTTTCATGGGAAGTAGAAACATATATACTGGGGCTGAAAGGATTATGTATGCATGTGTTTCTATGCTGTATGTATATACAGATAAACTACGAGTTGGCTTGCAGTTTTCTTGATCAGCTCTTATTATTAAAGAATGCATTCCTTTCCCCTTCGTTTTTAGGGTCTTGTTTTGTGATATTGCATTTATGAAAATGTGGCATAAGGACTGGTAGTAATTACTTGACACCATATTTTTGGTAGCCATGTTTAGTGCTGCTTTCATTGTGTGCTAAAAGGGAGGGGAGAACGAACCCAGCAATTGACAATTGTGTGTGTGTACCATATTCACTGACATAAGCACCTGAAGTTTATAGAGCCAATTATACCTGCAATCTATCTAACGACAGCCTTGGTATGTGAAGGCTTTGCTTGTTGTTCCCATAGCAGCTCAGACAGTTTGAGATGCATGCTGGCACCAGCTTTTTTCAGAAGTATAACACATTCATTCATTAGGGACTATGAGGCAAGACTGTCAAGTCCACTGGGCTTTTGACTGTGATAGCCTGGTTTCACAAGCTCAGGAAGGCATTGTCAGGGTTAGAGAGATGCCTATAGAACCATATGAGAGAAGTAGCAGTTTGGGCTTTATGATCGTGTGTGTGTGTGTGTGTGTGTGCAGATAGAAAGATAGATAGAAATATATAGCAGTTTGGCTCTTTGTGTGACATGCTGAAGCAAACCAAATAATCACATTTTAATTTCAATCAGAACTCATGTTTGGGGTGGGGTGGGGTGTGGAGGAAGGATGGGGCTAACATATTTTTTATTTGTTTATAAAGAATATTGGCCAACACATTGCACTGCCATAGAAAAGTACAAGAAGGGCCAGGTCCTCACAGAAAGGTTGAAGCACGCCTTGGCAAAGGTTTGTTCCACAGCTGGGTGAAAGGGCATGGGAAAATGATTTCCGCCTCTCTTCCCTCCTTCCAGAAGTCCCTTTCTCTTGCAGACACAGGTAATTTGATAGCTTATTTGAGAACAGTTCTTTAATTCTCCAGTGCTTGCATGTCTCTTGTGTTCTCTGTTTCTCAGTTAACAAAAGCTCTCTCCCGTGTACACTGTGCAGTTACAATGGAGTGTGCTGCTCCAACAAGCTAAAGTGCTCTTCAGCCGCATGCCTTGTGTCCAAAAGCCCAGCATCCATCTGCAGATATAAACACCGTTCTGGGTGAGAGCTTCCTCCCATGCTTCCACATGGGAATGCTGGGGTGTTGTATAGTTAAAAAATGCCTAAAGAAGGCTAAAGCCAATGGTTTTATTTCTTTTTCAATTTCATTGTTTCCCCAATCAACATTTTGAGCAAAATAGTGTGATCATAGCACCTCACCCGAACCCATAGAATTATATTTATTTTGCCTAACCATGCTCTTTTACAGGAGAGGCTTGTAGTCACTTTCAAACATTTTGTTTGAATCAGAGTAGATTCGATCAAGCTGAAAATTTGATTTTGAGTATTCCCATAGATGGGACTGTCAGGTGAACAAATTGTGAGTCCTATCTGTTACAGAAACATACATTTGTGGGTTGGAATTGCCCTGAGGTTCATATTCTGGGAATGTGATGCAGAAATGGCCCTTGCCAGTCCCAGCTTCCCCCAAAGACCAAGTGAGGCTATGCTGTGGTGAGTGCAAAACAGGACAGCAAGTGGACACCCTGCCATGCTATTCCCCTGGGTTTCATCTGCCTACTGCTGCTTTCCCTGCTTCCTGGCCTTGCCTGCAGCCATCTGACTCCTCAGATGCTGATAAAACCCTCTTCTCCTCACTGGCCTCTCTGCTCTCTGCTCTGGCTAGTGGTGTGGCTTGCTGTAGCAGCCAGCAAACACCCATCCTTGCTGACCAGTGCTTGCTGCACCACAGTGCTAGGCTGCTCCATTTTGCAGCAGGTGGAAGGAGACAAAGTGGAAGAGACAAAGTAGACAAGTCTGATGGATGGATGGATGGGAGGCTGCGAGAGAGTGAGCCAGACCTGTGAGAGCCAGACCAGTTAGTGAAGGTGGATGTCCCTTGCCTACTTCAGCAAGCAGCAGAACTGGCTGGAGGAGAACAGAGCACACCACCAAATATATCAGTGAGGGGAAGAATGGCAGCAATCAGTGCTGGGCTTTCAGACCAGAAAGCAGTCAGTCAGTCGGGTGGCTGGGCAGGGGGGAGCAGCAAAGCAGAGAGCAGGGCAAGACAGTGTGTTGCAAGTTGCCTCAGGCAGCAACTGGCAACATGCCACCTCTGACCCTTGAAGAGCAAAACTGAAGATTCCCTGCTTCAAGATACAGCATTCCTGTACTGCCATATATTTCAGGGCAGAGGTGCAAAAGGAAATAATCCTCTCTTATGGGAAGAGAGCGGGTATTGTGGTAGCGAGCATGACTTGTCCCCTTAGCTAAGCAGGGTCTGCCCTGGTTGCAAGGGTGTAGCCACCATTGGGCGACTGGGTTCAAAGAACCCGGGCCACTGCCCTTCAGGGACTGTGCTTCATGGCCATGACACCATGCCTGACGTCAGACGCAGGTGGGGCTGGATTATCTCCTGAGCAGGGCCACTTGGCCTGGTTCGGGAGTTAAATGGCCAGCGTTGCAGTCGCAGCGCAACCAGGAGAGGCTCTCCCTCAGGAATACAGCACTGGCCTGGATCTAACTCCCAAATGGGGCCACAAAGCCCTGTTCGGGAGCCAGACCATGCCCCACTGCATCTGATGTCAGATGCAGGGGCATGGCTAACCCCCGCATCTGACGTCAGACATAGCGGGTGGGGCAAGCAAGGCCGCAGCCGGACATGGGCCGCCACTGGCCTGGCTTCACTTCTGCCTGGTTGCATATGAAAGGGAGACTAGAAGTGTGAGCACTGTAAGATATTCCCCTTAGGGGATGTATGCCAATATTGCAGTAATTCCAAAACCAGATCAAGATTTAACACAAGTCAAGAACTACAGGCCAATCTCACTCTTAAATAATGATTATAAACTTTTTGCTGCCATTTTGGCAAGGAGAATGAAGGTTGTATTAAGACTTTTTATTCATGAAGATCAAGCAGGCTTTTTGCCAAAACGGCAATTAAGAGATAATGTGAGAACAGTTCTGAATGTATTGGAATATTATGAAAAACACAATGATAAACAGATAGCTATGATCTTTCTGGATGCAGAGAAAGCATTTGATAATGTCTCCTAGCAGTTTATGTGGAGCCTACTGGATGTAATGGGAGTTGGTGATAATTTTATTAGGGCTATTAAGACAATATACTCGGAGCAATATGCTAAAATTATTATAAATGGGGAACTATCAGATAATTGTAAAATACAAAAAGGAACTAGACAAGGCTGTCCACTTTTCCCATTACTTTTTATATTAGTACTGGAAGTGCTTTGTAGAAATATTAGAGAAGACGATCAAATACAAGGCCCGAAAGTTTGGAAACAGGAGTATAAACTTAGAGCCTTTGCGGATGATGTGGTGTTTTTTCTAGAAAATCTATTAGAGAAGATCAGAAGACTTTTGCAAAAAATACAGTAATTTGGCCAACTGGCTGGGTTTTATATAAATAAGACTAAAACGAAGGTGTTGACAAAAAATATGGACCAGAAATCTAATGATAGATTTTTTGAAATAAGTGAACTGAAGGTGGAGAAGAAAATTAAAATTAAAAATTAAAATTTTTAAAAAGGAAACATATCGGCAGCCAGTGTAACTCCTTCAATACAGGAATAATATAGTCTCTTCTAGATGACCCAGAGACCAGCCTGGATGCTGAATTCTGGACCAACTGTAGTTTCCGGACTATGTACAAGGGCATCACCTCATAGAGCGCATTACAGTAATCCAGTCTGGAGGTTACCAGCAGATGTACCACTGTTTTGAGGTAATCCATCTCAAGAAACAGACGCAGCTGACGTATCAGCCAAAGCTGATAGAAGGCACCTCTGGCCACTCCCTCAGCCTGGGACACCAGGGAGAGACTCGGATCCATAAGCAGCCCTAGACTGTGCACCTGTTCCTTCTGGGGAAGTGTTACCCCATCCAGAATAGGCAGATCAAAATGGTCTCTCGAGTTCTGACCCTGCACAATGAGTACCTCCGTCTTATCTGGATTCAGTCTCAGTTTGTTATCCCTCATCCAGCCCATCACCGACTCCAGGCAGGCATTTAGGAAGGTTATGCCCTCTCCCAATGATGCTGACATGGAGAAATAGATTTGGGTGTCATCAGCATACTGAGAGCACCCTGCACCAAATCTTCTGATGATCTCTCCCAGTGGTTTCATGTAGATATTAAACAACATCGGAGACAATATAGAGCCCTGAGGGACACCATACAAAAATTCAGATGTTGAAGAAGAGCAGACTCCAAAGGACACCATCTGGAACCTGCCTGAGAGGTAGGAGTGGAACCACTGCAAAGCAGTGCCTTCCACTCCCAACCCCCTCAGATGTTCCAGAATGATACTATGGTCAATAGTATTGAAAGCCGCCAAGAGGTCCAAAAGGACCAACAGAGTCACACTTCCTCTGTCAATTTCCAGCTGGAGATCATCCATCAGGCCTACCAAGGCAGTCTCCACTACATAGCCAGCCCAGAAGCCAGTTTGAAATGGGTCTAGATAATCAGTTTCCTCCAAGATTGTCTGGAGCTGGGTGGCCACCACTCTCTCAATTACCTTGCCCAGCCACAGAACGATCCAAGGTAGGCTTCTTCAGAAGCGGTCTAATAATTGCCTCCTAAAAGGAATCCTACCTTTCCTCAGAAATGCATTTATAATCTCTACCAGACCTTCTACAACAAACCCCCTGCCAGATAGTATAAGCCATGTCAAGCAATGGCCAAGAGGACAGGTAGTGGGCCGCACCATTCCAATCAGCTTGTCCACATCCTCAGGAGCCACAAACTGGAATTTATTGTATCTAACCACATAAGGGGAGTCACTTGACACCTCCACATCAGACACTGAAGTAATTGTGGAGATGGAATCTATGTCGGCCCGAATACAAGAGATTTTCCCCACAAAGAATTCATTAAAAGCATCATAGCGGGTAATTGGTGGTTCCAGATTCTGTTTCAAGGGGCACATACTAGCCCTCTCAACACTGAACAACTCCTCCGGATGTGAACTTGCGGATGCAACATGGGCAGAAAAGAATCGTTTCTTTGCCACAGGTATTGCCAGAGCATAGGTCTTCAAATGAGCTCCATGTTGCAATCTGTCGGACTCAAGCCGAGTCTTTCTCCACCTGTGCTCCAGAAGTCGCCTCTTCAGCCCCCATAGTTCTTCCGTATACCAATGGGCCAGTTTTGAAGCAGGTTGGAGAGGATGCTTAGGAGCAATCATGTCTACTGGCCTTGTGAGTTAGCTGTTCCAATTCTCCACCAGGGCATCAACAAGATCATGGGCAGAGCCAACACTAAATCTCTCCAAGGCTTCTTGAAATCCTATGGGATCCAATAACCTTCTCAGGCGGACCATCCTAATAGGTCCCTCACACCTGCGAAGGTGGTGTGGGACTGTGAGGCCAACCTTAACCAGATGGTGGTCCATCCATGACAATGGGGAAATCACAGGAGTTCCCACCCATGGAACACCAGTCTGATCAGAGTGAAAGACCAAATCAAGCAAGTGACCTGCAATGTGCATCGGTCCTGAGACCACTTGAGATAGGACCATAATCATCACGGCCACTATGAACTCCTGAGCCACCCCTGACAAATTGGTCCCGAAATGAACATTGAAGTCCCCCAGCACCACAAGCCTGGGAGACTCCAACACCAGACCTGAAACCAAGTCCGTCAGCTCAGTTAGAGACTCTGTTGACCAGCGGGCCGATCGGTACACCAACATAAGTCCCAGTCTATCCCTGGTCCCCAAACTTAAGTACACACATTTGATATAGTCCAACACTCTAACAGGGATACTGATAAGGGAGATAATATTTTTATTGACCACAGCCACTCCACCTCCCTGCCCCCGCTGCCTCACCTGCTCCTCAACAGAGTACCCTGGAGGGAGAAGCTGGGACCACACTGGGCCCCCAGCCTCCCCCAACCAGGTTTCTGTAATACATGCCAGGTTGACACTTTCATCCAGAATCAAATCATAGATGGTTTCTGATTTGTTCCGGACTGACCTGGCATTAAAAAGGAGCAAGGTGAGGTTCCAAAGGTGGTTGGCTCTGCTCCCCAAGGTCAAAGAGCTGGCAGGACAGCCAGAAGGGGAAACAGCTATTAAATTTCTTAGTCCCCTTCCCCTGTAATGGCCCACTGACCTGCCAACGTTACTTCTTCTGTTCCCCACCACCACCAGAATTGCCACCCCACAGTGGACACACCCCCTGTCGCCCCATCTCCAGTTAAGCCCAGACACATTCTAAAAGATTCTCACCCAGGACTAATTAAAACAGAATCCCTATTATTAAATGCCCACCACATACAAATACCTGGGCCAAGAGGCCTGGCCCTTGTCCTTGTTTCCCCCTGAAGTGGCTCCCCCCAAAGAGGCAACCCCCTTTGGTGTCACCCCTTCGGTGGTGACCCCACCACCACAGGCAGCGCTCCTATATAGGGCCAGAAATAGCCCCTCTGGTCAGCTGGTAAGCAAGAACTGCTGACTCACTCCTGGCCCTGATCTTGCAAAGCAACCACTGCCAAAGGCCACAGTTCTGCAGGTCAGGCAGGGGGCTGGCAGGTGGATTTGCCTTCTCCCCCACTCCTTCAGGCAGATGTTCAACACAGCAGCAGCAACAGACAGCCCACACCAGTCTCTCACCCTGGGGGCTCGCTAGGAAGCAGGTGGCCTCTTCCAGTGCTACAGGGCTTTTAGCCAGGATAGCAGCTCCACAGCTGCAAACAGCTGGAGGAATGATAAGTCAGGGGGTGGAGTTGGGGAATGAGCCCCCTTTGGAGGCCAGGGATTGGGTGTCCAGGATACGTGCCTGGCCAGGGAAGATGGAGCCAGTCGAAAGTGGGGAGGAGTGTCCAAGGTGCAGGGCTTTATTTAAGGCAGAGGCTGCCAAGGATAAGCAGATCAGTTGGGACAGGGTTTGTGGGCCTGACAGTCTCCCGGAGAGGAGCTCAGGCTTTTGGCTCCCACTGATAGGGGGAGGAGGGGAGTGAATAAACTTACTTACTTCCCCAACTCTGAGGCAATGACTGCACCTATAATTCACTGTGAGAGAGCAGAAAGGGCACTTGGGAGAATTCCTCCTCCCAAAAGCTGGACAGCAATGATATATTTGCTTGCACCAAGATTTTTTTTTTTTTTTTACTGTGTTTCCCAGTATAGCTGCGGGGCGGGGGTGGGGGGATGAAAAGTACTGGAAACTATTGCAAATTATGCATGTGCCAGTTTCAGTTATTTTCTAGTAATGTTTCCACACAATTACACTGGAAGAAAGGCAAAGCAGACAGCTGTAGAAGTTATAAAAGTTGAACAATAATTGAACAGAGAAAATACACTAAGGCCTTGTTTGGGTTATCTATTGATATACGTATAGAAGTGTGCACGGAACCGGCTGGCCCGGTTTGGTTTGAGTCCAGACTGGACTTGAACCAGACTGGCCAAGTTCGGACCAGCCACCATCACCCCCTGCCTGGTCCGGTTCAGTCTGGCGGCGGGGGGGGGGGAGGTTTTGCAATGTTGTTGTTTTTTTTTTTAAAAAAAAATGAAATAAAAGTACCTGTAGCCCCTTTGGGAGGGTTTCCTGTAGGCCATGGTGGGGGTCTGCAAGGGTTCTCCCTCCCCCTGCCAGCCTCTGATATCATCGCCGTGGCCAGGTAAAACAACTCTTTTTGGCCCATTCAGGACTCTGTAACTGCATGCGGTGGCCATTTTGGATGCTGCCACACATGTGTAAATGGCCTCTGTGAGTCCTGGCATGGCCCACGGCCTCTCAGAGGTCATTTGCGCATGTGCAGAAGCCATTTCGGGCCAGTTATGGAGGCCCAAACAGGCTGAAAAGAGTTGTTTTACCCAGCCGTGGTGGTGATTTCTGAGGCTGGCAGGGGGAGGGGGAAACCTCGCGGACACACACACACACACACACGTGCACGGCCTACAGGAAGCCCCCCAAAGAAGCTACAGGTACATTTATTTCATTTTTAATTTTTTTTAAAAAAAACTTTGGAAAATTCGCGGACTTGTCCAAAGGTTCGCTTCTGGTCTGAACGGAACTGGGGTGGGGTTCGGTTAGATCCCAAATCCATGAAACTCCAGACCAAACCCCCGAACCTCGGAACCTCCGAACCCCCGAACCCCCGCACCAGCCCACACATCCTTATATATGTATGCCTAACATTACTACATATACTTAGAAGTACAAACTATTTATGATAAAATGGCTGCTATGATGGGTGAGAGTTAGGCAGCAGCAGAAAGTTGCAAGGGGACACAGTCAAATGTCTGTCATTGCCAGGAACAGCCTTACTCCACACTGAAGTAAATTTTTCACAATTTGAGTGAAGATGCTGGCCCTTGCTCCCAGCTTCACCTAAGACATGACAGCAATGGTGGGAACTTAGTGATGCTGATCTTTGGTAGTGGCTACATAAGTAAAAGGCTCTCCTGCTATAGGATCAGTCCTACTAAGACAGCTACATGACTTAGTCTTGTAAACTGTATCATCCTGGAGAGTATCTATCTATGGGTTGCTATGAGTTGACACCAACTTGATGGCAATCAATCAATCAATCAATCAATCAATCAATCAATCAGGAAGTAACCTATTCAGAGAATCATTTGAGAAATTATTTCTTTCCTGGTGACACTATACATTGGTATAGAAGTTCAACTTGACCAAAAAATGAAAAGCAGTGAATTCTCTCATTCATAAGAACTTACTTAAGACTGAACAGTATATCGAAAATAGTTTCTAGAGCTGAACCATTTTGAGAGCTGGCCAAAATTAACCTTGGAGGAACCCAGATTTCTTTCAGAAATCTTCAGAATATTCCCTGGGGATATTCTTCCAAGTGTGAAAGATAGGTGCTGAGTAACTGGATCAGCTGCTGGCTAGATGCTGAGTAACTGAATGCTGGATCATCTAACCACTGTATAGATAGGTTGGATCAGTTTCAGTTTGTGATTCCCAAGGATGTGGACAATCTGCTTGGACAAGTTTGCCTTACAACCTATTATCTTGACCTTTGGCCTACATGGTTTATACAATCTAGCAAGGAAGTTATTGGAGAGGGTCTTGTTAGTATCACCAATGCCTCTCTCAGGGAGGGCAGGTTGCCTTGTCTCAAGGAGGTACTTGTTAGACCACTTTTGAAGTGCATTGGAGCCTTTAGGCAATTATAGGCCTGTCTCCAATCTTCCATGGTTGGGCAAGGTGAATGAAATGGGGGTGGCTTCTCCAGTCAGTCTTGGAAGAAGCAGATTATCTGGACCCATTCCAAACTGATTTTCGAGTGGGCCACGGGGTGGAGGGACTGCCTTGCTCAGCCTGATGAATAATCTCCAGTTAGGAATCAACAGGGGGAGCATGATCCTGTTAGTCCTTTTGGATCTCTTGGCATCTTTCAATACTATCAGTCATGGTATCCTTGTGGACCACCTGAGGGAGTTGGGGTGGAGGCACTGCTTTGCTGTGGTTTCACACCTATCTCTCAGGTAGATTCTAGCTGGTGTTGCTTGGAGATTGTTGCTCTTCAAAGTGAGAGCTATTGTATGGAGTCCCACAGGGCTCCATTCTCTCTCCAATGCTTTTTAACATCTATTTGATACTACTGAGAGAGATCATCAAGAGATTTGGTGCAGGTTCTAGCAATATACTGATGACACCCACATCTATTTCTCCATATCAACTTCATCAGGAGATGGCTTAACCTCTCTAAATGCTTGCTTGGAATTGGTAAAGGGCTGGATGAGACAGAACAACCTGAAGTTTAATCCAAACACAATGGAGGTACTTGTGGTGAGAGGCCAAACTTAGGAAGTGGTTTAGATCTACCTGTTCTGGATGGGGTAACACTCCCCCTGAAAGATCAGGTACTTAGCTTGGGAGTACTTCTGGACCCCAACCACTCCCTGATATCTCAGGTTGACACAGTGGCCAGGAGTACTTTTTATCAGCTTCAGCTGATACATCGGCTGCATCCATTTCTCAAGAAATGACCTTAAAATAGTAGTACATATGCTGCTAACATCCAGACTTGCCTATTGCAACATGCTGTACATTGGGCTGCCTTTGCACATAGTTCACAAACTGCAGAAGAAGAATGTGGCAGCCAGATTGGACTTCTGGGCCACCCATAGAGACCACATTACTCCTATTTTGAAAGTACAACACTGTCAATTAGTTTCCAGGCAAAATACAAAATGATGGTTATTACCTATGAAGCCCTGAATGGCTTGAGCCCAGGGTATTTAAGAGAGTGCCTTCTTCTTCATGAACCCCACTACCTATTAAGATCACCGGGGGAGGTCTGGTTGCAGTTGCCACTGGCTCACTTGGTGGCAACTCAAAACCAGGCCTTCTCTAGGGTGGCCCTCAGGCTCTGGAACCAAATGAACTGAGAATGTCCCCATTTCTGGGTTTTTTTAAAATGACTTTTGAAAACACACCTGTTTTATCAGGCTTTTAGTTTATGGTGTTTTAAAGTTTTAAAGTTTTGTTTGTGGTAATTTTAATCCATTTATATGTTCTTAAGGTTTTGGCTGTTTAGATGGTAAACTGCCATGAGATTTTATATAGGGTGGTATATAAATGTTTGTGTGAGAGAGAGGTGAATCTGCTCCCAGTCCATGTATCATCTTCCTCTGTCAAATTTCCTGCTAATCTAGCCATTTTGGACATGATACCAGTGATATTATTTGCACACCGAAGGAAAAGGTGCATTGAGGTTTTCTCTGCACCAGCCAACACTTCCAAAGGCAAACCAATGCATAGTTTAAACATAACTTCCTTATGAAAATTAGGAAGAACTGCCACAGAACTGAAAAAGAAGTGGGGACTCATGATTGTTTGAACCATGTTAGAAAGATATCACTTGAACATAATTCAAGGTATGTGCGTTAGGAGTCCATGGAAGTTTTCTCTGTATTATCAAATATTTACAAAGGCAAACCAATATTTAGTTTAGCAAGTGCATTTTATTTGTGGCAAGGGGAACTGCTGCAGAGAAATTTTCACAGGAAACTGATTGTGTGCTGCTGCTCACCCAAATAAGATTTACTGTAGAGACAGCCTCACCACTGGTTGGTTTATCAGTGTTTCTGAATTGTGTAGCTTGTACAGAACTGCAAAACCAAGTAATGTAAAAGGCCGTACTGTCTCACTGCAGTACATTGAAGACAATACATTCAGCTTGGTGTCCCCTTCAGGTAGGTAACCTGGGAGATTGCTTGGCTCACCCATCCCTAAGACAGCTGCTGCCAAATTCTACTGGAAACAGGTATGCTTCAAGGGTGAATCAAAACCTGCCAGGTGCCCTTCCAAAAAATATTCCTTTCTCATGCTTCTGACCAGAAGGGTTGTATAGCTTCATGAATCATAGCAAATTCATTGTCCATCAACTGTCAACAGCAGTGTGGTTAAATTCTACTCAACACACTGAATGATAGATGTTGACTCGCTTTGGAAGTGTTAGCAGATGTTGAGAAAACATGTTAGCAGATGTAGAGAATGTATTACAATAGGTGCACTTTTACTTGTGTGCAAAGAATGGGCCCCTTCACATGAAATTGCAAACCATGGTTGTTGTTATATTATTATTAATATTTATTTACACAGTCAGACAGGTATTATTGACTGGTTTGTCTTATCCAGACATCGAGTCCTTCCCAAGGACCTGGAATGGATGTATTGTCAATGTTGTTGCTGTTGTTATAGATATCGTCGCAGAATATAGGCTGTTTCCTGTAAAGTTCCTTTTTGTAATTGGCTGGTGGTGATTTTTGTGGCCCCTATGGTGTTGAGGTGCTCCTCAAGGTCTTCTGGAACTGCACCCAGGGCGCCAATTACCAATGGGATTATTTTGGTCTTTTTCTGCCACAGCCTTTCAATTTCAATTTGTAGATCTTTGTATTTGGTGATTTTTTCTCTTTCTTTTTCTTCTATTCTGCTATCCCCTGGTATTGCTATGTCGATTATTTTAACTTGGTTTTCTTTCTTCTCAACTACAGTTTTATCTGGTGTATTGTGTGGCAGATGTTTGTCTGTTTGTAGTCAGAAGTCCCATAATATTTTTACATCTTCATTTTCTACCACTTTTTCAGTTTTATGGTCCAACCAATTTTTGGCTACAGGTAGCTGGTACTTTTTGCAGATGTTCCAGTGTATCATCCCTGCTACCTTGTCATGCCTTTGTTTGTAGTCAGTCTGTGCGATCTACAACAGCTGATTAGGTGGTCCACAGTTTCATCTGCTTCTTTACAAAGGTGACACTTGCTGTTTGTTGTTGATTTTTTGACTTTTTCTCTTATTGCATTTGTTCTTAGTGCCTGTTCTTGTGCAGCCAATATTAAACCCTCTGTTTCTTTCTTCAATTTGCCATTCTTAAGCCATTGCCAGGTCGTGGTGATGTCTGATTTTTCCACTTATATTATGCAAATATTGACCATGCAGGGGCTTCTTTTTCCATTTTTCTGCTCGGTTCTTGACTTGATCTTTCTTGTAGGCTTGCTTTGTTTCATTGGTGTTGAATAGTTTCTCGTTCTTGACTATTTTAAGTGCATCTTCTTCACTGTCCTTGATATATTCTTGTTTATGGCTTGTATGGTGTTCCCGCCATTGAATTTGGACTTGAGGATTTTTCGAACTCTACTGATGTATTCACTTCCAATTTTTCTTTTAACTTCAGTGTGTGCGATGTTATCAGCCTGGAGAATGCCCAAGTATTTGTAATGTTCTTTCTCTTCCAGGTTCTTGATCTTGCTTCCATTGGGCAGTTCTATTCCTTCTGTTTTGCTTATTTTCCCTCTGTTCATTATTAATGCAGCACACTTGTCTAGTCCAAACTCCATTACTATATCGCTACTGAATATAAGGACAGTGTTTAGCAGTGATTCGATTTCTGACAGGGACTTTCCATACAACTTCAGATTGTCCATGTACAGCAGGTCGTTTATTTTACTTGATGTTTTAGATGTTTGGTATCCAAGGCCTGTTTTGTTGAGTATTTGTGAAAGTGAGGTCATGGTGATTACAAACAACAGAGGGGATAGTGAGTCCCCTTGGAAAATACCTCTTCTAATGCTAACCTGTCCAATTGTCTCGCCATTGATTGTTAACTGTGTACTCCACATGCTCATGGCTTTTTAAAATAAATATCTGAATGTTTTTGCTGACACCAGTTGTTTCTAAACATTTTAGTATCCATGTGTGAGGCAATGAGTCGAAGGCTTTCTTGTAGTCAATCCATGCAACACTTAGATTTGTTTTTCTTCTCTTGCAATTCTCTAAAATCATTTTGTCAATCAGCAGCTGGTCATTTGTGCCTCTGGTGTTTGGGCAATTTCTTTTCTGTTCAACTGGAAGCTGTTTGTTAGTTAATAAGTGTTGCATCACTTCATCTGCTATTATTCCAGTTACGAATTTGAACATGGTTGTCAGGCAGGTTATCGGTCTATAATTACTTGCAACCGCACCTTTTACTGGGTCTCTCATTATGAGATGAGTTTCCCCAGTTGTTAGCCATTGTTCAATATCACCTCCTTGCAAAATGTGTTTGAACTGTTTTGATAGTTGTTTATGAAGGCTTGTTAGGTGTTTAAGCCAAAAGCCATGCAGTTCATCATCGCCTGGCGCAGTCCAATTTTTAATTTTCTTTGCTCTTTCACTTATTAATTCTGGTGTTATTATTAGATCTTGCATTTGTTGGTTACATTTTTTGACCCCTTTCATCCAGCCTGCTTTTTTATTATAATCTATTGGATTGTCCCATAATTTCCCCCAGAATTGCACTGTTTCTTCTTTATTTGGTGTTTCTATGTTTCTTGCAGTTTCTTCTTCTATGCTTTGGTAGAAACATCTCTGATTCGACTGGAATCCCCCTCCCCTTGGCCTCGTGCAGAGGGGAGGGAGTTTTCCCAGCCCTGCCCTGTACGAGGCCCAAGAAGTAGGCCAATTGGCCCTTTAGGTTTGGGGGCGGGGTTTTGGCCGTGATCGGCCGATCCCTGCCCCATTCTCTTCAGTGTGGCCTGGGCATTCCCCTCCCTCCCTTCCCTGGTGCAGAGCGGGTCTAGTGATTGGTCGAAGAGGGGGCTGAGTAGGAATTTTTTGCTCCCAACATTTTTTTTTCGCCCACTCCGTTCTGTATCCAGATGTTTAGTTAGAGTTAGGCTGGTCACAATGGCCGTAACAGTGCGGGCGGGGGGGGGGTAATTTGATAGAACATCGGTGAGCACCCTTGGATATTTAAAAGGTTGGGTGGTCAATCGCTCCTTTGTGGCCTGTGCGGCATGGGGAGAATGGATTGCCATGAAACCTGCTTCAGGACTTCACCAACCTTTGGGCTGTGCGGTCTGGGGTGGGTGAAGACCTTGAAGTATCCAGTTCCTCTCTTCTTAAGGGGGGGTTGTCTTTGAAGGAATTGGGTGGGGCGTACCTGCCTGTTTCCCGAGCAAGGGTGTGTCGCCCAGTAATGTGCTGGGTAGGACATCAGAGTCCTAACCCTGGCCTAGTGGCCCGCACTGTTCTCTAAGGGTGATTAACCACCTGGCGTTCCAGTCCGCCATGTCTGTTGTTCCTGTTAATAAAGTTCTGGCCCTTTTTACCCATAATAAGTCTACGTGTCTTCTTGGGCTGGGGTCTGGTCTGCTAATCTTCTTTGACACTGCTGTTATTTGCTGCTTTATTATTTCCAGGACTTCTCTAATTTTCCTTGAATCTAGGTGGTATTTTTGGATCAAATACTGTTTGGTGTTTTCATTCTTCAGCTTCTTGTCTTTCGTATCTTTCAGTTTACTAGCATCTGATCTAAGCCTGGAGATTTTATTTTCTAATCTAATCTTCCATTTAGGTGATGTACCACTTTCTTTTTTGACAGGTCCACTGCTCTTATATCCGAGCTCTTGTGTTGTTATTGTTGCTGCACTGTACATTAGTTGGTTTGTTTCTTGCAAATGATTGGTTGTTATTTCTGCAAGTGCAGCATTGACATCTTTTAATGCCTGAGCAAGATGTTTTTTGGCAACTGTTTTTAGAGCTGGAAGTCGAACCCTGGTGGTTGTTTGGTTCATGTGCTCAGTTATTTTTTGCTTTGGTTCTTGTTGCTTTTCTGTTAAATGGCATTCGGGTTTTTGAGGTGAAGGCAAAGGGGAGGTTGCCTGGTTTTGATTTTGAAACAGTTCAGCAACAGTGGCATCCTTTATTTCCAACACCTCTTCCACCTGCGCCTGAGCAACTGCTTCAGTTGGTGGTAATTCTTCTTCCATATCTTGAGCCTGTGTTGGTCTTTGCAGTTCTTCCAGCTCAACTTCTGTGAATACTTTATTTCTTATTATGAATCTTCTCTGATCTGCTAGCCTTTGTTCTGTTATTTCTGTTTCTGGATGCTTCTCTTTCCAAATTTGGTACATTCTTTTAAAATGACCTCTTCTCGTTGGACTAGACTTGTAATAGCAGATCATTATTTCCTTGTTGGCATTTTCCGTATATTTTTTCCGGTTAAGTGATGTTTCTTCCAGTAACCTTACGGTCTCCAGCCCTGGTTGCTCAACTGAAGATCCTGAGTCCTGTTGCCCACTTGCCACCAGATGTCCAGGGACTCCAGCACCTGGCGCGGTCCTTGTTGACCCGGGCGACGACCCATCCGGTATAGAGTTATTAAAGTTACGTCTCACCATATTGTTGATGGGAGAGGTACTCTTTGTCTGGCTCCTCTGGTGAGACCTGTCCAGTATGGTTGGACCTCTGGCATAGCTCTCACCTTCGTCAGAGCACGCAAGCCCCACAACCACGCCAAGGTAGTGCCTCACTGGGGGTTGTTGTTGTTGTTAATTTATTTGATTCATATACTGCCCTCCCAAAATAAAAATAATTAAAATCAATTAACAATTAAAATCAAAACTAAATCAATTATTAAACAATTAAAATCATTTAAAAATTAAAATCATTAATATTAAAATCATTTAAAACCAACATTAAAAATTTAAAACCATGAATCTAATTAAAAGCCGGGGTAAATAAATGTGTCTCCAGTGCCTTTTAAAAAGTTGTGGGAGATGGGCGGTGGGGTTCATGGTGAAGAAGACGTTCTCTTAAATACCCAGGGCCTGCATATACCCAGGGCCTATAGATATTCTTACAGATATTCCACTAAGCAGAATCTCTGAAGCTGAGTTAAATTTTTTGGCAATTCTATGTGATGCTTTTCCTCACCATGTCACAATCCATGACAGAAGTTATTATGAGAGTGTCAAATTATTATGTTCTTTTAAGCAACTTGTTCTGTGTTAAAACATAATTTTTAGATATGTCTCACCATATTGTTGATGGGAGAGGCACTCTTTGTCTGGCTCCTCTGGTGAGAGAGACCAGTCCAGTATGGTTGGACCTCTGGCATAGCTCTCACCTTTCTCAGAGCACACAAGCCCCACAACCACGCCAAGGTAGTGCCTCACTGGGGGATTATTATTATTATTATTATTATTATTATTATTATTATATTTAATTTCTATACCGCCCTTCAAAAATGGCTCAGGACGGTTTACACAGAGAAATAATAAATAAATAAGATGGATCCCTGTCCCCAAAGGGCTCACAATCTAAAAGAAACATAAGACACACACCAGCAACAGTCACTGGAAGTACTGTGCTGGGGGTGGATAGGGCCAGTTACTCTCCCCCTGCTAAATAAAGGGAATCACCATTTTAAAAGGTGCCTCTTTGCCAAGTTAGCAGGGGTTACAATGGACCTGCCATTTGCCTCCACCACCATCCCCCGGCCACTCCCAGGCTAACACAGTCCCTGTCTGGGAGTTAGCAACGGGGCAGGACTGGCTATGCAGGCTTCTTTCAACCCTGGAAGGCCAGCGGGGGAAGGGGGAACCGCCAGACACACAGAGACACATCCTGTGGCCACATCAACCTTCAAGGCTACCTAAACCCTCAGCGGCAGTAAGTTCACCTTTAAAAACAAACAAACCAGCAACCCACAGATTTTAATATGGATGGCACCCCTGAACAGGGCCCGAACCAGTTCAGATTCCAACCAAACTGGGCCCTTCATTCGGGGGTGCCAAAACTGAACATGCCTATTCCAGTTTGAGTCCAGTTCAGTCTCAAACGGAACCATACAAACTGGTTTTGTTGACATCCCTGTTACCGTACATCCTTCTAAATTCTGTGTCAATTCTTCCTCATTTAATTAGTCTCTGAATGGAATAACTATATGCATTAAGATCTTGCTGAAATAATCATATTAACCCATTTCCCTCAAATGTTACTTTTTTGCTTTGAAACAGTAATGATGTTCACTCTTTCTGTTCCTGTTTGCTGATCTTTCTGCCTGAGTTGCTGCTTAGATTGTTTGACTGGAGCATACAGAAAATAGGTAATTTATTTCATAGTTACTTAAAAAGAGATAGCTAATTCAATTTTGTCCACCAATTCCAAAAATATTCACCTAAGTCTAATGCAAAGCATGAACATTTTCAGGTCAAGAAGAATTAGTTTTAATTCAGCTTTAACTCTAATACGTGCTCCTTGCATGTCCTATCCCATCTGGTAATGTGTGTGTCTAAATGCCCAAATTTCAACCATGGAAAGATAAATTAAGCTGCCATGAATTATGACTCTTCTTAATCAAGGGAACAAAATAATCAGAAATATTTGCGATTTAAGTAAAGGGGTGAGATAAATTCATTCTCTCTCTCTCTCTCTCTCTCTCTCTCTCTCAGCTTCTGTATGAATAAATAATCCATTTACTCCTAAAACCAATAATCTTAAAATATAGTTTAAAAATCCAGATAGGACGGTACTTACAATTTTTACTTGTTCCCTAAAAAGAATGGAACTTGCAGATTAAGGTGCAACTCAGCTTACACAACACATAAACAATAAAGACATTGTAGTGTATTCTGCTGGGTTTATAAATTAGGCTCAGTGCACCCAGACTGTGCCTTGGGTTTTTTTCAGCTAAACATTTAATATTTTTCATGGGTAGCCTGACAAGCCAATGATGGAATTTGTTTCCCTTGACAGTTCATAACAACTCAGTTCTGTTCTAAATGTACACTAGACACATACATTTGAATTTTATTGGCATTATTTTCTTCAAAATAACCTAAAATAATAGTAAGCAAAGTGTGCCGTTGAGTCAGTGTCGACTCCTGGCAACCACAGAGTCCTGTGGTTGTCTTTGGCAGAATACAGAGGGGTTTACCATTGCCATCTCCTGCGCAGTATGAGATGATGCCTTTCAGTATCTTCCTATATCGCTGCTGCCTCATATAGGTGTTTCCCATAGTCTGGGAAACATACCAACGGGGGATTTTTTAATATTCTTAAAACTGTGGATTTTAGTTCTTTTCTTTTTACAAGCTTCTCCGAGTTGGTTTTTCACTCAGGAAAAGGCTGGGCGAAGCAGGGGGCATTTTTCTGGTGCAAATACATCTTCAAATGTTCAGCAGTTATCAGTTAAGCTTGCACATGGAAGGGGTTTTTTTGTATTTGCCCAATACCCAGTTACAGAGAGACCTTGGATTACATTACCAAATCCACTGGTCCATTTCTCTGCAAGTTTTAGGGTACTTGGTACCAGCATTTTGAACCTACTGATAGTACAGAATAGTTTTAGGAGAAGCCTAGCAAGGCAGCTCAGCAGGGATGATTCTGCATTTCTTTCCCTCACGTAAGCTTGCTCTGAGACAAAGGCTTTAATCCATGACAGACATTAAGATCATACAAAACACAGATACATAAGCTCCAATTTCCAACTATCAAGCCATAACAAGCAACCAATTTACAAAGGAGGCCTTTCCCCATTCTTCTTGGTAGCGTAGGAACAGTAATTTTTTTGGCTAAAGGCAAGACACTACGTCACTTACTTTAATAGTCTTTTCCTCTCTGGGCTTATTTACTGTGTTCTGATTAGGCTACTTTCTGGACCACTTCTGCTAGGAGAGGAAGTCCTCTACAATTAGAGTTGCCAGCAAAGCGCTCCTAGTGAAGAGCTTAAGAGGCTCATAAAAGCTTGCCACAAATGAAAGCTAAGCTGTTAAAGCATCCATATTATTATCTGGATCAAAATCTGAATTCTGATCCAGATAATAAATCAGTAGAATGCTGGCTTCCTCCCATACCTGCAGGCCTCCTACATATTTTGCTATCCTAATTGTTTCCAAAATAATTTCCTGGCTTATTTCTCCTGTCTTGCACATTGTCCAAGCATGGCATTTTATATTAATCTTCCCAGTTGTACCTGCTTCCTCAATTTCAAAGCCAGCTCATGCTGAGTGAATTTTGGCTAGATTAACTATAGATTAGTAAAGTTTCCTTTGCTTCATTGTCTTGCCTTCATTCCAGCGTAGAATCTTTCCACCTTCTTTGTCCATCTGACATTATATTTGGCCTGTGTTCTCTCACACAGCAGGATATCTTTAGATATCCCTCAGACTTTATGTCCTTGATTTGCTTCTTTGGCCTGTGACCTTTCTCTTTGATTTGCCACTAGTCTCCAACTGCTACCACTGATTTGCTACTTTCCTGTTTCCAAGTATCTTTTCCTTACATGGGAGAAATATACCGCAGAACCATGCTATCTGCAGATTCAACATCTGTGGATTCATGTATCTGTGGTTGGGTAATTGACACTGACTTTGGCATACATGTTTAAAGACGGGCGGGTTGGGGGAGAGAGAGAGAGATTAATTCCATGTATGCATGGGTCAGGGTGGCTGGAAATGACATCGTAGGTAATTTCTGGCCACCATTTTAAGAAAAGGAGCCATTTTGTGGCTCATTTTAATTTTTATTATTTTCAAAAAACACATTTTCCCATGATTTTTCATGGGAAAACTGGGGAATTGGGACATGGGGGGGGGCATTCCTGGACAGCTGGAGACCTGCTGTGCATGGACTTTCCCCCGTTGTTGTTGTTGTTTGGTTTTTGCTCTCTTCTCCATCTTCCTGGAACCTAACTCCTCCATTCCCATTGACTTAATGCCTTGGTATCCGTGGTTTTGGTATCTGTGGTAGTAGCAGAGAACAGAACATGTGCTGATACCAAGGTCCACTGGTACCGTCATAAAAAAAAGTATAGCCCATTCCACCACCTCAGCAAAATATTGGCATCTGATTCCACTTCATGTGTGGGCCCAGCATCAATGATAAAAACATACTTTAAAATGTATTTATGTTATTATAATTGTTAAAATATTATTTCTGTTCTGGTTATAATCCCCCCTCCCCAGATTATTTTCCAGAAGCATTCTTGTTTATGCAAACTTCTACCTGTTATGCATTCATTGTAAGCTTGCCTTTTTTTTTTTTTTTTACTACCATATGTGCAGTTTGGAAGAAAATGCACTTTAGACTGTGATAATGCTCTAGCCTATGCCATAGCTGCTAAGAGAAGGGAAGTGGAAACGTGAGCAAGTTCATTGATTCCTGAAACTAACTGTTCTGTTATGTATTTAGTTCACAGAAAGCTCAGTTCCCATAATTATCATTAAATGCAAGAAGTGAAAAGGACCGTCAAAATACAAAGCAATCAATCCATTTTCCCCCACTGAAATAAATACAAACAATAATTTTACCAAGGGCAACTGTGAGTTAGCTACTCTCTGAATGTATAATATAAGTCAGCCCTTTATAGCTGACATCCTCAGGTTTACACATAGGTCAAGCATGAAAGGTCAGTACCCACTAGAGGCTATTAACTTCATTCTTGTTTGACATGCTTACATGTAGGCTTTATTTTGCTCAAAGAAAAACACTAAAGGCCTTTTCCATAAAGTACAGGGGTTTTTCCTCAATGGTCTTTCTTTTTTACAATTTCAGGACAATCCAGGGACAAATTGTTGCAGGCTTTTAAAAACAAACTTTGAATTAATGAACAAAATGTGTTTCCATGCATTATGTATGTATGTATGTACAGTATGTATATATGTACCATATTATGATGCTCATATTCAACTATGCTATGGTACAATGATAACATTTTCTTGAATAATTAGTTCTGTTTTAAGGAAGCAATCAAAAAATTGCAGACCAGAATGCTTGCAGGTGGGAAACACCTGCAATCCCAACAGCCTAGATATATCTGTTAGGAGCTGCAAGAAGAAGAAAAGTCATTTTATGGCTCTATTCACTTTTATGTCTAAAGATATTGTTTGGGTATGTGCATTTATGAACACTGTGTTCCTGTCCTCACAAAACATACCTGTTTTCATTCAGTGGTTATCTTTTGTTCTGGTTGGCTTCAATGCATGGATCACCTCCGGTTCTCATTATAACAGGAGGCAGTTTGTAGATTTCCAGTCTGAATTACATTTCCCCATATTTCAGGATATATCCAAGGAATCAGGCCTCCCAGATTCCAGACAGATAAAACCAAGGGAACCTGTTTTAGAGAACACTGAAATGGGTGCATAGAAACAACCAAACTGCTAACTAAACTAATGGTAACAACAAATAAAAATTGTCATAGTGTGGTGTTGCATCTCTAAGAAGCAGAATAATAAGCCAAGGAAAAGAGTAAACTCTAGCAAACAGCACTATAGCTTCTCACTTGCAGAAATATATGGCAAGTTGTAACATCATTTTTAACAGAATATTTTAAATTAACTACTCCAGTTAAACCAAAGATAGGTCCTCATCAACAGAAGGACATACTAGGAAAGAAAAAGTAAATAGGTTGCTGTGGCAGCTCAGAACTGGAAAGACTTTCAAATAAAGAACTGAGCCCCGCTCCAAAAGTCCGTTCCCCAAACTCAAAAGCGATTAGGCAAACACAAGCTAAGAAACTGAAAATAATATCAAGACATATGGGAAAGGGGGATGGCATCATACTGGGGGAGGAGGAAAGAATAAACTACTCCAGTTATTGCCAACAAAATGCTGAACAGACTCTATTGAAATTAAATACAGGTGGCCCTGATTATCTATGGACTCCATGATTTTGCGTTTCCATTATTCGGACTTAGGGACCCAGTTTAATTAGTTGCAAGTAGAAAAATAGGCAAAATTCACCTATAAGCAGTTTCGAGTGACCAGAAATGACCTGGAAATGAATTCCAATGTCATTTCCAGCCACCATTCTCCAGCAGAGAGCCATTTTGTGGCTCTTAATTCTCTCTCTCTCTCTCTCTCTCTCTCTCTCTCTCTCTCTCTCTCTCTCTCTGTGAATATTCGACCATATTGGAGGTTTGAGGGGCATTGCTGGAGACCTGTAGAATTAGGTATTGTCCTTTTCTTCTCTTATTTCTGCCCCTCTTGATTTTTTGGTCCTTCTTTTGGCCCCTGACTTAACTCCCCAGTTCCCATGGACTCAAGAAGGCGAGTCTTATGATCAGTGAGACCCACCTGAATCGGGTTAGTGGGGAGAGTGGGCTTAGCTCACTCTCCCCACAGACAATCAAGGCAGCAGCCTGGGTGGCCGAATCGGCCACTCACACGACTGCCAGCTCTGTCACGGAGCTGGCGGGGGCTGCGGAGCTCAGGTGCCGCGCATCCCCTGGAAGTTCCAACATGCCCTGCACGAGCGTCCAAGAGGCTGCTTGCAGCCTCCCAGCTGGGAATTTCCTCATGTGTTGCATGGCATGGAGCCACGCCACGGCAATACACAATCAGGAAGCCTGGGTTAGCAGAACACTCGCTTCGCTAACCTGGGCTAAGTGGAGGGCTACTTTGGCGGGCTAGCCACCAGGGAACCACCGGGCTCACCTGCGAGCCCACTGGTTCTCACGAGGACTGGAAAGCAGGCTAAACTCTCATAGCCTGCTTTCCAGTCATCATGCAAATACCCTCAAGGTTTCATTATTTTTGGTTTCCTTATTTGTGTATATAGGCAAGAACAGAACCCATGAGGGTCACCTGTATTAAGTAAAGCACTGTGCAATCTGCCGCACTTCTCTTTTCCCTCCCCTGAAAAATGATTCAATATAAGAAAAAATATCTTCTTTGTAGATTTTGTGTTTCTGCAAAACCTTCCTTTCCCCACTTTGTGATTTCAAGTTGTCTCCATGTAGGCTATCATTTTCTTCAATGCTTTGGCAAGAATAAGTCTGAGTTCACAACTGGAAAGTTTTCATCATTAATTTCCATCCTGCTCGCTTTCACTCTCCCTCCATTCTAGTTACAACTATCTATGAGACTCAAAACCAAACAAATGAACCAAACCAAGCAAACTCAACACATCAGGGTTTTCTTGGGGTTGGTTCATGGCCATTATATTTGGACAGGATGAAAGCAGACCAAATAGTCTTATTTTAGCATTCAGTCCAAAATACTGTTCCTCTTCTCTCCAGCATCCAGTGTGATGTTGGAATGGTGGCATTACACCTGGCTTTGGAATAAAGAATAAATGAATATAATAGAACATAGTGTACAGCAACATCATAACCTCAGGTCCATAGCCATTTCAGATGGCAGCATGTTGGAACTATAAAGGAAAAATGCTAAGTGAAATACAGAAGTAAATATTATCCCTAGAAAATAGTATGACTCCATGAAAATTAATGCAATAAACATTGCAGGAATGGTTCAGACTATCATGTGATGAAATATTTTTAAGCAACAGTGGTTCTGAAACATTTTGGTTTGTTTTCCCCCTATCATTTTATCCCTTTCTTGGTAGTGTTTAGACAGTGGAACAAATATAGTAAATGAAATAAATAATATGTGCTTTATTTTTTTAAGCCCTGTGGCTACCATAAAGCTGAAACACTTATTTTAGTAAGTACACTAAATAAGTAAATAAAATAAGTACACTTATTTTAGTCACCTTACAAATCAGAATTAGAACAGCAGACAGGGGAGACTGGTGTGTGTTACTTTAAGTTCTCCTTCAGTGTGTTGGTGGTGTGTTTTTGCCTCTTCCCTCTTTCTTTGCAGTTTGCATGCCAGGTTGGTTCTACTGCCTTGCGCCATCTTGTTAGCTCTTGTTGGTTTGAGGCTGTTGTTGTGTAGCTAGTCTGTGCTGTTGTTTGGTTTGGTCCCCTTGGCTTTGCAGTTGTGCATGGGCACTGTGACAGCAGCAGCAGGTCTGTTTCTGTGGTGGTTTTTTGGTCCCCAGTTTGTTATCTTCTTAGTTGTGTCACTGTGTGTGGGTATGATGGCCTGCTAGGAGCACAAAAATAGAATTGGTGGTGGGCACCCAGGGGTACCAAGCACCCACCGAATCCCAAAGCAATCGTAACCCCATAGCAATCGGAACCCCAAAGCAAAGCAAGTAATTCTGTGATTATTGATGAATTTCTGGAGATTTTTCCAATTTCCTCCCATAGGGACTAATGGGGATTTGAGGCAGCCCATCTAGCCCATTCTTCCCTTTGGTGGGGTGCCCAGGGCACCCCAAAGTCAGTCTGGGGCACGGCAGGTATGGCCTCAACTCCCCGCAGGCAGCCCCAAGTTTGTAGGGGATTGGAAAGGGGTTTGTAAATTATTTTTAAATATTTTTTAAAAGTATTTTTCCTTCCATTGCAATGGATTAGGAGGGCTTCTCCATTCATAAGTCCTGTGTGCTCTTAATTGCTGTGCACTCTGAGTTCAGAGTTCACAGCAAGTAAGGGCACACACACAGGACTAATGAATAGAGAATTCTTCCTAATCCATTGCAATGAAGGGGGGAAATTCTTTTAAATAATTCTTTTAAAAAGACCCACTTTGGGGTGCCCTGGCAGCCCCCAAAGGGGGGGGGGGATGGGGCTGCCTCAAATCCTCATTGTTCCTTATGGGAAGAATACAAAAATTAGAAATTCATCAATAATCACAAAAGTGTCCGATTGCTTTGGGGTTCAGCAGGAGGTTAGCACCCCGGGTACCTACCGCCCACTCCAGTTTTGTGCCCCTAGGTGCTCTACATAAGGGATAATGGGCTAGTTTGAGTCCCCATTATACCCTGTGTAGAACCTTTCAGAACCGGTTTGAATTGGGTTTGAATTCAAACCGAACCTGGGGGGGTGGCTGAGCAAAACCAAAACTGAACCTACCCACCCTGGTTTGAAGCTGGTTTGAATTCAAACCAAACAGGCCAAGCTGGTTTTGTGCACATCCCTACTGTACACAGGTATGACCAAAAAGTTCTACTTGGGCACACAGACTCACAAATATGCAGGGGCTCTTCTTCCTCTATATAAAAGGAATCAAATTGAAATAAATAAATGGGAAATGGCAATGTGTACCATTTATCTTAGAAGAGGTTGGAAAAATCTAGCTGTCAGATTCAGCAGCCTTTTGATCCTTCTTTCCAATCCCCTGAAACACTGATAATTAGTAGAACATTTAGTACAGATGAGCTGAATGTCCATGCTTTGATTTTGCCTTTTTGCCATGTATGGGGGATTTTTAGTCAAACCGATATGCAGACTAAACAACAATCTTAAACATTTCTCTGTTTTTCATCATAGTTCATCTGGACAACAAGAACTTGTGCTTGAACATGGCATAGTTTAAGGAACTTCCGTACTCTAAGAGAAAAGAATTGATCAATCCCCTAAACTAATCTACAAAGACGAAATTCAAATGAGAAAAAACTCAGGCAGAATATAAACACACATGACTCAAAGGGCTGGACTGAACAACATGAATAAAGATATTCTGCTTATAAGGTTTGTCATGTGATGAACTTTTAAAATTAAAATAATGAAAATAATGAAATATAAGTAAATAATGTTAGGGATATATCTCTCTCTCTCTCCTTTCTTTCTGCACATGTTCCTTTTGTGTATGAGTTTTTCTAATGTAAGAACAAATGGAGATTTTTCATTGGGGAAAAAGGACTGGGGAAAATGTCTTATTTGTCTTCTGGTCGATGTCCAAAATATTGTCAGCTTTCAAGGTTATTTTGATTCAAATTGTTATTAGATGCTTATTTTTAAATTATTTTGACTGAATGCTAGATTTTACATACTAAGGCTTGATGCATTGGACATGAACAATTTGCCTTCTGTACACACACACACACACACACACACACACACACACACACACGGCTAAATTTCAAGTGAGTGAAAGTTTCTCCCCACTGCTAACTCATTACAATTCTAATTGCCCTTCTGGCAAGGACAAGGTTCTTTTCCTGGTTGCTGCTAAGTCAGAGTATGCTTACAGGAGGGTAGCAAGATTTTTATTCATAGCAAGCAAGATTCGGTTTAGAATGCTTGAGGCACGAGATGCCGGGTTGTGTACTTCAGATTAACCGGTTCTATTTGAATGAAATTAGCTATGTATACGGTATTTGAAGGTATTAATGTTTTAGGTATTTTATGTTTTATGTATTTTATCTATTTTATGTATTTACTCCTGTTGTTTCTTTTTCCTTTGGTATTTATGCTGGCCTTGGGCCGAAATAAACCAATACATACATACGCAAGTGAGTGAAAGTTGTCTTTTCAGGTGTTCAGTATTTTCTAATCTCTGTGAATCCTATTCAGAAATAAAGTATCTAAAAACAACTTACACTTTGTATTTCAACGATTCTGATGGAAAGAAGAGTACATTGTTTAGTATTACATAGTATTTTTATTTGTACTTGGCTGTGTTTGGAATACTATAGTCAGATGCTCAGCCGTAAATAGGAATTAGATTTCAATGAATGTATACTCACTCATTTGAGAATAAGTTCCATTGAATTGAAGGAGACATCCTTCTAAGTAAGCATGCACAGAATTGGGCTGGAAATATTTTATTTATTTATTTATTTCTAATCTCTGATTTTGTAAACTATTGATTCATTTCAATGCCTGGAGTACACCAGACACTGAAGTTGTTTTAAGATTTAAAGGGGATTCACCCTTAAGGATTTCTCACTGAAATGACTAAAGTTCACCTCCAAAATTTAGATGAGATTGATTGATCCATATTGCTCAATAAAACATCCTTCTACATGACAAGATAAGCAACACTACAACCAGCAGTTTATATTCATGTCTATGTGTGGTGAATTTTGCACATAAATCTGAGCCTGGTGACCTGTTCTCGTAATAATGAAGTTATATGACCTAAGTGGTGGTGGTGGGGGGGGGGATAAGCAAAAAGTAAGGTCAATGGCAAACATCCACTGTAATTCTAATCCCAGACAAAGGGGCCTTTTGCTTCTGGATATTGCCCATCTGATATCCTCTTCATCCATTGACTCAGCCTTAGGGAAATCACTATCTCTTGGACCTGACAGGACAGTTGTAAGATTTACTGAGATAATGTACGTGAACTTATTTTAAGCTAATAATAAACCCACAATTGAGAGCAATGAAAGACTGGTAAGGGCCATTTCTAGGCCTGTGTAAAGCTTGAGCTCCAAATATGCTGAGCCAAATACTTTGCACCATGCTCTTGGCACTGCACAGAGACTCTCATTCCCACGTACCTGTGTGGGCTACCTCTCCACAGTCCTGCATGTTCACCAGTGCCAAGAACT
The DNA here is from genome assembly GCF_027244095.1 of Hemicordylus capensis. Taxonomy (NCBI): domain Eukaryota; kingdom Metazoa; phylum Chordata; class Lepidosauria; order Squamata; family Cordylidae; genus Hemicordylus; species Hemicordylus capensis. Next base: position 327,004,428 of record NC_069657.1, on the reverse strand, counting down.
TCCTCTTATTCAAGATAAACAGAGCACAATTTGTTACATAATGCAGCAGTCTTTTAAGCAAAACTTTTACATTCACTTGGTGACAGATATGCTCATCAGCTCAGCAAACTGCCCATACATGAAGAAACACATGAATAAATTTCTCTTTGTGAAGAAATACATTTTCTTGATGATAGGTTAGCATTCATTGTCTCTAAAGAGAGTTAATCAGGTGTAGCAAAACAGCTTTAATTCTTCAATACTTCCATTAGAGCACAGTCTGGATGAATAGAAATATAGTGATATTTTGATTTTCATAATTGTTATTATTTAATGTTTTTTTGAATAAAAATACTTTGTGAACAGAAAGCAAATCACAGAGATAGAAAGCTTTAAAAAACCCTAAATAATTTCTAAAATTCACATATGGCATTATTTAAAATGCAACCACACGCCTGGGCATATCTGGGGCACGGCTTCCTTGCCCCAGCCTTGCTTAATGAAGCATCAGGCATTTGGGGCACTATGATTGGCTGGAGAGGGATTGGAGGCAGGCCAGAGTGATGGTGTCTATTCTTTCCTCCATTCCCCCTCAGTCCGCATTTAGAGGTTATGCCCTCCAATCCATGGGTATCGTGTGGGCCTTGGTCACCCCATTTATTATTTATTTGTTTGTTTGTTTGTTTAAAATATTTTTATACTGCCCCAAACTTACATCTCTGGGCAGTTTACAGCTAAATAAAAACAGAAAAAGTAAAACATTAGTTAAAACTAAAACAAAAGGTTTAAAACATTACAACAACTCAAAAATTTTAAAACAATATTTTAAAACAGCATTGAAACCATTAAAACTATATTAATTAATTAATATTAAACCATTAAAACAATATTAATTAAAATCCTGGGTGAACAGATGTGTCTTTAAAGACTTTTTTTAAATTGTCAGAGATGGGGAGGCTCTTATTTCACTAGGGAGCACATTCCAAAACCCTGGGGCAGCAGCGGAGAAGGCCCATCCCTGAGTAGCCACCAGACGACCTGGTGGTAACTGCAGATGGACCTTTCCTGATGGGCAGTGGGGCTCATGATGAAGAAGACATTCTCTTAAATACCCAGGGCCCAAGCTGTTTAAGGCTCTTATAGGTTATAACCAAAACCTTGTACTTTGCCTGGAAACATATCGGCGGCCAGTGTAGTTCCTTTAACACAGGAGTAATATGGTCTCTCCAAGATGACCCAGAGACCAACCTGGCTGCCGCATTCTGGACCACCAGTAGTTTCCAGATTACGTACAAGGGCAGCCCCACATAGAGCGCATTGCAGAAATCCAGTTTGGAGGTTACCAGCAGATGTACCACTGTTTTGAAGTCATTCATCTCAAGAAACAGATGCAGTTGGTGTCTCAGCCGAAGCTAATAGAAGGGACTTCTGGACACCGCCTCAACCTGGAACACCGTGGAGAGGCTTGGATACAAAAGCACCCCCAGACTGTGCACCTGTTTCTTCTGGGGAAGTGTGACCCCATCCAGAACAGGCAGATCAAAATCGTCTCTTGAGTTTCGACCCTGCACAATGAGTATCTCTGTCTTATCTGGATTCATTCTCAGTTTGTTATCCCTCATCCAGCCCATCACCGACTCAAGGCAGGCATTTAGGGAGATTATACCCTCTCCTGATGATGCTGACATGGAGAAATAGATTTGGGTGTCATCAGCATACTGATAGCACCCTGCACCAAATCTCCTGATGATCTCTTCCAGCGGTTTCATGTAGATGTTAAACAACATCGGAGACAATATGGAACCTTGAAGGACACCATACAAAAGTTTAGATGTTGAAGAAGAGCAGTCTCCAAGGGACACCGTCTGGAACCTGCCCAAGAGGTAGGAGTGGAACCACTGCAAAGCAGTGCCTCCCACTCCAAACCTCCTCAGATGTTCCAGAAGGATACTTTCTGTGAAAGGTTGACCACTCTTGATCTAGAGCTAGTGCACATCCCACTGTCACTAGGAATGCACCTACATTTTTCTCTCATTGAATTACCCAAGGGTTTAGTTAGAGAGAGAGCATTGATACAATTGCTGATTTCTGCTATTCTACCAGCATTTTTTTTAGAAGTTTAAAGTCTGCTCATGCTCCACATTTTTTCCTAACATCAGTGGACATTTTTTCAATGTCAGTGGTGCAGCAAAACTGCAGGTAACATTTTTGTTTTCACTGGTGTTTTTTATTTTGTGGACAAAATATTTCAACTTGTATACCTGACAGAAATCTTGGGGATGTTTAAAAGGAGGGATTTCCAAACTTGACTCTCCAGATGTCGTTGGATTAGAGTTCCCAAAATTCCAAAATTCCCAGCCACAATAGCTGAATAACCTTAGAGCAGTGTTCCCTGTAAGAGGCAATCCCAGCTGCAGTGGCCTTTGGTTGAAGATTCTGGAAGTTGTAGTCAAAAACATCTGCGAATCCCTGTTACAGGGAACACTGCTTGGGAGTTGTAGTCCAACAACATCGAGGGGCCCAGGGTTGGGAACCCCTGTTATAAAATATGGAAAAAAGAATGTTTGATTCTAACTGGTTATAACTTTTATTCTAAGAATAGAATAGTGCTTAGTAGAGATGTGCACAAATCGTTTTTAAAATTCAGTTCAAGCTCAAATTGAATTGTAACAAAGCAGTCATCTGTTTATGCTTTGTGTGCCACACACAGTGCTATATTTGGCATAGAAGTGCATACAAAGAAACTAGAAAAATTAAATCCCCCCCCCAAAAAAATAAAGAAACAGGCTTTATTGGGAGAGCAAGGCTTTTTTTCTTTTCTTTTAGGGGACCGAGCAACAATGGGGCAAATTAGGGAACTTAGGGAAGGGAAGGCAAAGCACAGGGGATTACTGTGGTCTCTCTAACCAAAACCCACCCCTCCCATCCAACAGCCCTGCTACTACCCACCTAATCCCCCTTCTCCAAACTAGGCCCTATTTAAATAATTCTAATAACCTAACCAAGGCAGGGATGTGTGTGTGTGTCAACTTCTGGCGTCTTCAGCTGGGGGCTTCCACTCTGGCGTTTTCAGCTGGAGTCTGCCAGGTGTTGTTCTCAGAGTCACTCTAGGCTGAGCAGACACCAGGACTCAACAGCAGTGGAGAGGAGAGAAGGGTGCCATCAGGTGGGGAGCTGAGCGCCATCAGGTGGAATAAACTTCCAAGCAGCATCCAGTTAAAGCCTGGGGCTGCTGGTACAATAGACAGACACTCTCTATCTCTCTCCCTATTCACTGGGACAGGCAGGCGGATCCAGACCACCACCACCACCACCAGTCTCTCCTCCCCTCTCAGTGCTACTGCAGTCTCTCTCTGATCCTTCTCTGAGAGACAAAATGGTGCCCACAACTTGAATCACTCAAATCGATTCATGTTGATTAAGGAGTGATTCAATTTGAACTTGAATCAGGCCCTTTGTTTTAGAGGAGATTAAATTCGAGGTCAAATCGCTCAAATTGCCCTGATTTGGCACTAATCAAATTGCACATCTCTAGTATTTGTGTGTGTGTGTGTGTGTGTGTGTGCGTGCGCGCGCGCAAGCGAGTGTGGGTATGTATGTTAGGGATGTGCAAGCTGGTCCAACTAGAACTGCAGTTCAAGTCAAATTTGGCTGGTCCATGTTTGAACCAGCCCGGGATATACATGTAAAGGGGAATCCCGTGAGGATTCCCCTTTACAAGTAAGGGGCAGTTCCTATAGTAAGGTGGGGGCAAGATAAAGGGTACTTAATACCTTCATTTTTCTGGCAGAGGACACAGTGGAGACTGTGGTGGCAGTAGTCAGGGCTCCTCCAAGCCCCTTGCCAACCTCCCAAAGAGCAGCCTGTCCTATCTGTGTCCTAGATCAGGCCTCTGCGCACATGCAGTGGCTATTTTTGTGATCTCTGCACATATGTGGAGGTTCAAACTGGGCTGCCATTGGCCTGGCTGCTCTTTGGGAGGCCAGCAGGGGGCTTGGAGGTACCCTCTACAACTGCCACTGTTTCTGCCACTACCACTGTCTCTGCTGGAAAAATGAAGGTACTAAGTACCCTTTCTCTCACCACCACCCTGCCATACTATAGGGGCTGCTCCTTTACTTGCCAGAATCCTTGCCAGATTCCTCTTTACCACCAATCCAACCTACGAACCGGTTAGGCCAGACCTGGATCCAGACAGGGTGTCAAGAGAAGGCAGGTTCTGTGGCAACAGTGTCCAGGATACTTTATACCTACAAGAACATAAGCATGCCTATGCAAAGGTCTCTCATGGGAAGAAAACAATTATCTATTCCAATCAACATGCAGAATTTGCTTGACAAAACAGGCCTAAATACTTACTTATTATATTATAATATTTTTTTTGCAATAAGGTTACAGTGCATAAACAAGATAAAAGATAGTAATAATACATGTGAATATAACTGAAAAAAGTGGGGAAAAGAAAGAGAAAAATCCCTTAAACATGGCTTAAACATAATAAAATACAGTACAACCAACACAGGAGGAAAAAAGTTGGGGGGGGAGCACCTTCTTCAAGGATATATTTCTTATGTTTTAGGGCACAAACAATTCATACATGGCTGTGTGTAAACAAGGCTGAATTATAAAGATCCAGGTTTGAGGTCTGCAACTCCTTCAGGAGGTACAATAGCTGGCCATTATTTACGATTATTTCCTTCTGATGTTGGCTCATATATTGCAAAATGCAACATGGGCCAATAGAGCACTGCCCACACTGCTACACATGTGTAAAAACTGGATGGAATTGTGCATCAGGGCAACTCTGCTCCAACACTATTGCACAGTGAGGCAATAATTATTTCCAATGGGCATTCTGTTGTGCAACTGCATTTCCGCAACTTTACACCACAGTGGCATGGGCATAGTGCCCATTGGACAAACAGGGAAAATGTCCCTGGGCCTAGAGAGTCATGGAGTCCCTAGGCAGACTGCAACTGCCCAGCCCCATTGCCGCCCCTGCCCTGCCCTGTTGACACCACTGCCCTACCACCACTATTTCTGTTTGCCTCCGGGCAGTCTGAGGTATTGGTGAGCCGGGCAGTGGCAGGCACTGTAGCTGACCGACGAGACTCTCGAGTGGCCTCTCCGGCTGAACTGGTGGAGGCGGGCACTGTAGCTAGCTGGCTGGCCAGCCTCTCTGGTGGCCTCTCTGGCCAAACTGCCTGCCTGCTCAATTTGGATATGGATGTCACATGCCCGTGACATCATGGGCATATGATGTCCATATCTGAACTGTGCAGGTGCACCCTTCGGCTGGAAAGGCTGGCCAGCCAGCTACAGCATCCACCACCACCAGTACAGCTGGAGAGGCCCATCCTCCAGAGAGGCCCACCGCCGGAGAAGTTGTGCCTGCCGGCCAGCTACAATACCCACCACCACCGCCACTTGGCTTACCCCCCACCCCCAGAAGCAAACAGAAATAGCAGCGGCGGGGCAGGGGTGGTGATGAGGCAGGGTAAGGCAGGGCAGCAGTGGGGAGATATTGGTTGCTCCACCCCTTACATCTGATGTGAGATGCAGGGGGCGTGACTTAGGGTGCTGGTGATGTGCATGCTTTGTGCCTGATGGGGAGGCCCCCTAAGAAGATTTTGTCCCCTTGCACCTAAGAGTCTCGCTATGCCCCTGCACAGTGGAGTTGCTCTGGTGTGCAACTCCATTGATAGTGTTCACACATGTGCAGCAGAATGGGCAGTACTCAAACCACCCACATTGCATTTTGTAGTATGTGAGCTGCTACATTGTGCTGATCTATGTTTAAAGCTTCTGTTTTTGAGAGGGCTTCTCTTTGAAATAATAATGCCAAAGGGCCTCTTGTGAAAAACATATGGGTGCTCATGTTGCTTTATTTTGCTTTTACTGATGAGAGTCAGCAGTCCCACCTTCAGAATAAATTTGTTCAAAGCTTCAGTCACAGAAAGAACTGAGCAGAGTTGTTAAAGTTCAAAATAAAATGAGGTTTGCTGAAGGGTTTTGGGGTCATAGGAAGATAAAATAATGGTTAAAGAGCAATAATATTTAATTAGCAAGACTTGCAAGACCAACAAGTTAAAAGGAACTATGTTACAACTCACACAGAGGCAATTTGGCTTGAGTTTCTGAATTAAGTTCACTCAAGGCTGACAAGCAAGAAATAGGCAGTTTTGAATTTTAGGAGAAATGAGGGGGAAAGGGAGGTAGAGTATTGATAATAGGGGTTATATACCACATCGCTCCTTCCCAGAGGAATGCTGTGAACCCTTGCAGCTTGGTGAGGAGTGAACTTCTTGGACAAAGGCTAGGGAAGGTCTGAAAGACCTGTGTAGGAAGAAGCAAAATGGATGCATCAAAGATTATCTCTCATATCTTTTGTTTTATTTATTTATTTATTATTAATTGTTTAAGCTTTATTAAAACAATTTTACAATGGTAAACAATATTGATCCAAACACAAATCTCTTGTGACTTTTAGAATATTTGTGGGTGGCTAAAATGTAAACAAGCTGGCTTCTTTCTCCTTGAGCCAGCCATTAACATACTCGTTAGCAAAGGAGATGACCTGTTATTTTCTTATGCTCCAAGAAAATTGGCTCTCCATACCCTACAGTGCAGAATCTAGAGACTCGCTGTCTACAGCAAGTCTACCGAAACACAATGGGTGATCTTGGCTCCAGTCAGGATCAGCTCTGTGTTTGATGCTGCCATCTTACCTGACCTATTGTCAAAGTTCCCGACCCAGTGATCACCACCCCCAGCCTGTAAAGCCCTTTAAGGTTGGCGATTCCACAGCAGGATGGAGAAAGTCCCAAGGCAGTGCTCCCTGAGCTGTAAAGTCTCTAAGGATGGCCAAGGATTTATCCTAATGCCAAATGTATGCTTTAAGGTGCTCACCACCTGTATACTGCCCATTTCTGCCGTATTGTACCTGCCATTGTGACAGGGATGCCTGACTGCCTAAGAGACAATAGTGTGAGGTAGGCAAAAAAGACCTGCAACATAGACCAGTCCACTGGGAGCCAAAGCATTCCCACCTGGTCACCCAAATGCCTCCTTATCTTAAGGAGGCAACTGTTAGACTGATTCTGAAGAAGCCTACCTTGGATCCCTCAGAGTTCAGCAACTACAGGCCTGTCTCCAACCTTCCATGGCTGGGCAAGGTAATTGAGAGGGTGGTCTCCTCCCAGCTCCAGTCTTGGAGGAAACTGATTGTCTTGACCCATTTCAAACTGGCTTTCAGGCTGGCTATGTGGTGGAGACTGCCTTGGTTGGTCTGATGGATGATCTCCAATTAGGAATAGACAAAGGAAGTGTGACTCTGTTGGTCCTTTTGGACCTCTCAGAAGCTTTCGATACTATCGACCATATTATCCTTCTGGAACATCTGAGGAGGTTGGGAGTGGGAGGCACTGCTTTCACAGACCAAGAATCAATGTGCAGCAGCCATTAAGGAAAATGTAAGGTTTTGTATATACAAATTGCTATATAATACCAACACCAACATCAAGACCAACACCAAAATGCAGTAGTTTGGGGTGACTAACCTTTCTTATTAAATAATATATGACGATGACGACAACAACGACGATGACGACGACGATGATGACAATGACTTTTTTTTAATACAGGCAAGATTTATATTTACATGCTTTGGAAGTAGTTCAGTCTAATACTTGGTATACCTAAATGCACACCTAGTGCCATACTCAGATTACAAGTGGGGATGGTTAAGGTTCAAGCCCGTATCTGGTTTCATGTAATCACTTCTTGAATTAAACTGAAACTTAACCCAGATGGGTTGGCCCTTCTTGCAGGAGTGACCGGTGCAGGCCAGATGCCACCGGGGTGGGGGGAGTGAGAGGCATCTTTAAGCACAAATTAATAGGTGCTTACCTCTGCTCCAGCTGCAGTTGCAAACAACTCTGAACAGCAGCACACTGTCCAGCACGCCCTGTGGCAGCTGATCAGCCCTGCCACTCACATGGCCACTAGTGAGGGATGGACTCCACAGAAGCCAGGTGAGTGGCGGAGCCAATCTGCTGCCGCAAGGAGTGCTGGGCAGTGCACCGCTGCTCGGAGACATTTGTAACTGCAGCTGGAGTGGAGGTAAGCAGCACCTATTAATTTGTGCTTAAAGGTGCCTCTCGCCCACCCCCCAGCGGCACCCACACTGGCCGCTCCTTCCCTCTTGTCCTCTTCCCTCTTGTGTCCTGTTGGAAGGAAGGAGAAGAGAGGAAACCTCTGGGTTATGGTATATCCTCCTCAGGATTGATTTCACTGGCTCTAGTAGTGGATTAATGGAGACGCAGAGGAGGCATTTGCCTACAGTGACAAAATTTGAGGAGCAGCAAATTTTGCCCCTCCTCAAATTTTGATGCCCCTCTCTATGGGCAGTGGCAGCTGCAACAAGGGTGGGGTGGGCGAGGAGAAAGTCCACCCCTTTTACCTTATTAATTTTTTAAAAAAAGCAAACCTTTTTTGTTTAAGGTAAAAGGGTGGCAAAAGCCTTTTTGCCTATCAGTGGCAAAAAGCTTAATCTGCCCCTGACTGCCTCTCTCAAAGGCTAGGGAAACCATTAGGCAGTTAATTGGGGAGGTAGCTCTGCAGGAAGATAGAGGGGCCCAGTCTATGCATTATACTGCTATGTGTGGCCTTGTGGCTCGGAATTCTGGGGAGATCTTTGTGCCAGCAAAATATTCTTATGATCACATTCCCCCAAAATTGAGAAAAGCATTTACTTTGGCCTGGTTTAATATGCTGCTATCAGCTATTTTGGATGGAAGATAGTCTGGTAGGCATTATCATCAACACCTCTGCCTGTGCCAGTTGGGTACACACTGGAGCATGTACTGCTATATTGTTTGTCGTGTAAAGATACTCATATTATACTGTTAAATATCTTTTATGGTTCATATTTTCTATTGTTATATCACATCTGGCATTATATAATATACCATGTCATATTACATCTGGTCAAAGACTGTAATAGAGGATTTACTTACTGAAGATACTCATGCTGCACTTCCAATTTTAAAAGATCTCCCAGACAGATCAGAGGATTTTAATATAATTCTTCTCCTGACTAACTCCAATGTCAAAATTACCCTTAAGGTTGCAAGATTTTGCGCTATTGCCTGTAACATCAGGAACCAGCTTATTAATAACTGAAAGGACTGTTGTAGGGTATATTGGTAGTAGCACTGTTCTGTTGCTGCTGTTGCTATTGGTACTGAATTGTTACTGTTCTTGGACACGTGTATTTATTATTTTTGACTGCTCTCTGACTGTAATAAAGATTATTTGATTTGATTTATATTCATTAAGACTTCTGACACTTTCAACTAGTTGCTTTCAGTTTGCTTCCCCTCCCACTTCGAGAAAAGTTGCCATTGTCTCCCATTTTTACTTAGCACTTTCCTTAAAATTACAAATTTTGCATTCCCCTATTCTCAGGAAAAGCTGTAATTGCTTCTTATTTTTACTGAGCAGTTTCTCAGAATTACAATGTTGCTTTGCCTCAGTCACCTCTGGAAAAATTGCCATTGCTTCATATTTTTCAGGCGCAGTTCCATCAAAAGTAAAACTCTCCTCACTTCAGGAAAATATGCCATTGCTGCCTAATTTTGTTTTGAACAGCTACCTCAAAATAAGCAGTCCTTTTTCTTGCAACAGCTTTCTTACAAAACTTACTTGAGCACAGCTTGCTTTCAATACCTTTTCTAACCCACAACCGGCCTTGTTGCACCAACTATTTTAAAGATGTGCCTCTCCTTTTGCACTCACAAGCCAACTTGTTTTGTTCTGTGTTTTTTTTTTTAAGTTCAGCCAATACTTTGCTCTTGCACTTGCAAGACATCTGGGTTCCTGCTGTTCCAACTGCTCAGTTTGAGAAGAAGAGGACTTCCCAAGAGAGATAGGTCTCAGCAATACAGGGTTTACATCTCTTTCCTGCACTGCTGTTCATTGTCCCCACACCAATGAAGACATGAGGCATTTGGATAAAAAGCACCACAGCTTTATTAAGCCAAACAGCCAAAATGAATAATGAGCAATGGCACTGGGCTTTCCAGCCCCTACAGTGCAGGAACTAACATTCAGACACTCTTGAAGTTTACTTAAAGTATATGAAAATTATAGCCCAGCTCAGAATGAGCTGACAGCCCTAAATCTGATCACCACCACTCCAAGATAACTCAAATAGGGGCCAAGGAGTCTATAGGGATTGTCAGCTTTAGGACTGTCAATGCCAAACAGCTTTAGGATTGTCAGTGCTTCTGTCTCAGAGCATTTCCAGTCAAGATGACCCAAGTCATGGAGCATCTAGGGACTGATTACAACTTCTCAACACATCTAACACAGGCTTCATTCACACATAACATGGAACTGTGGGTCCAGTGGGCCCACGGGTCTGCTCCCCCGCTCCCCATGCTTTCCTGTCCAAATTAAGACGTGACAGAGAGCTTCCTCTTTGCAGTAAGCGAGACTGCAGAGAGGTGGGGGTGGCTGGCTTCCTTCTTGATTGAAGGACAGCCCTAGTGGCCAATAGCAGCTGAAGTGAGGGAGGAGCTTCCTCCCTCAGCTCCAGTTGTGGAACAATCAGACTGCAGTGCCACATTCGGACATAACACTCGCACTGCTAAACTGGATGTCCAGGCTGAGAAACGCACTACAAAATGAATGTGCAAATCAGTCTGGGGAGGGAAACCATGGGTCCATTTTCAGTCTGAACTGTAGTTACCCACATTTGGACATACACAAATTTTAACCGGAGGCCTCTTCAACTCCAGTTTTGTGTTACATGTGAATGCAGCCATATTGAGATGTCACAGGATACTCACTTTTAAGCCTTTCTACACCCCCTAACTCCCACAGTGTAATTGTGAGTTGTGACCAAGTGAGCCTAGTAGCTAACTATGAAGAGCAACGCAAGTGGGGGGGGGGAGACTCATCAAATGCCAAGCAGATTTAGTGTCAAAAATTCCTACCCAGCCCCTCAAAGGACAAGCAGTCAAACTCATACTGTTCCCCTGGGTGGGTAGCAGGGAATATTGTAAGATGCTGAAAGCTGGATCCAGGGCAGGCACAGACATTAATAGCTCCCACCTTGTGCCTTCCCTGAACATAGCAACAAATCCCTGTCCTTGCCTGGCCCTGAACTTCACTATATCAGAAGGAAGCCTACATTAAACTTGAGTGCAATTTGCATTAGATGAAGAAATTTGAGATAAAATTTCATTTATTGATATCAATAATATTACATTTCATTTATTAATATCATAATGTATCTTTCACATAACAACTATCCCATGCTGTTTATGGGCATATGTAGGCTTATATTAGTTACTGAGGTCATTCACACAACCAAAAACTGGGAAGGACAAGCATCCTGGAACATAGGAACATAGGAAGCTGCCATATACTGAGTCGGACCATTGGTCATAGCTTAGTATTGTCTTCACAGACTGGCAGCGACATCTTCAAGGTTGCAGGCAGGAATCTCTCTCAGCTCTATCTTGAAGAAGCCAGGGAGGGAACTTGAAACTTTCTGCTCTTCCCAGAGCAGCTCCATCCCCTGAGGGGAATATCTTACAGTGCTCACACTTCTAGTCTCCTTTTCATGTGCAACCAGTGCAGACCCTGCTTAGCTAATGGGACAAGTCATGCTTGCTACCGCAAGATCAGGTCTCCTGGGAAGTATAAGCATCTGAAAGAGCTCCCAACTTTTGGTTGTGTGGGAGCAAACAACTAGGTAGTAGTAGGGAGAATGAATTGTGTGAAATCAATGTAGAAGGAAAAGCTGTCCTACCCAGATTTTCCTCTGGAAAATGCTGGGTATGAAATGCTGGATATGAAAGCTGGGAAGGACAGTGCTGTAGGGATGTGCAAACAGGTTCGACGTCGGCCGACGAATAAGAGATGGAGTGTCTCTTATTTCAGCAGGAAGTGTATTCCAAAGCCTCAGGGCAGCAATGGAGAAGGCCCATCCCCGAGTAGCCACCAGATGAGCTGGTGGTAACTGCAGACGAACCTCTCCTGGTGATCTCAGTGAGCATGTGGTTCATAGCAAAGAAGATGTTCTCTTAAATACCCAGGGCTGAAGCTGTTTAGGGCTTTACAGGTTATAACCAAAACCTTGTACTGTGCCTGGAAACATATCAGCAGCCAGTGTAGATCTTTTAAAGATAGGAGTGATATGGTCTCTCCGAGATGACCCAGAGACCAAACTGGCTGCCACATTCTGAAATAACTGCAGTTTATGGACTACGTACAAAGGCAGCCCCACATAGAGCTCATTGCAGTAGTCAAGTCTGGAGGTGACCAGCAGATGTACTAGTGTTCTGAGGTCATTTATCTCAAGAAATGGACGCAGCTGGCGTATCAACCGAAGATTATAAAAGGCACCTCTGGCCACTGCCTCAACCTGGGACACCAGGGAGTGTTTTGTGTCCAGAAGCACCCCCAGACTATGTACCTGTTCCTTCTGGGGAAGAGTGACCCCATCCAGAACAGGCAGATCAAAATCATCTCCCAAGTTCCAATCCTGCACAATAAGTACCTCTGTCTTATCTGGATTCAGCCTCAGCCTGTTACTTTTCATCCAGCCCATCACTGCCTCCAGACAGGCATTTAGGGAGGTTATGCCTCCTCCCGATGATGCTGACATGGAGAAATAGATTTGGGTGTCCTGAGCATACTGATAACACTCTGCACCAAATCTCCTGATGATCTCTCCCAGCGGTTTCATGTAGATGTTAAACAACATTGGAGACAATATGGAGCCCTGCGAGACACCATACCGAAGTTCAGTTTTTGAAAAACAACAGTCCCCAAGGGACACCATCTGGAATCTGCCCAAGAGGTAAGAGTGGAACCACTGCAGAGCAGTGCCTCCCACCCACAACCCCCTCAGATGCTCCAGAAGGATACTATGCTCAATAGTATCAAAAGCCACCCAGAGGTCCAAAAGGATCAATAGCGTCACACTTCCTCTGCCAATTCCCAGTTGGAGATCATCCATCAGGCCGACCAAGGCGGTCTCAACCCCATAGCCCACCCGAAATCCAGTCTGAAATGGATCTAGATAATCAGCTTCATCCAAGACTGCCTGGAGATGGGATGCTACCACCCTCTCAATTACCTTGCCCAGCCACGGAAGGTTGGAGACAGGCCTGTAATTACTCAGCTCTGAGGAATCCCTGGCAGGCTTCTTCAGAAGTAGTCTAATAATTGCATCCTTAAGGCAAGTTAAAACTTAAACAGTTTTTAAACCATAAAGTTTGGCCTGGTTTTCTGGGGTTTTAAAAACTGTTTTTATTGTTTTAATAATGGTTTTATGTTATTTTTACATTTTTTTATTTTAACAGATTTTTGTGGGGTTTTTTAAAATGTAAACTGCCCTGAGCCATTTTTGGAAGGGTGGTATAGAAATCAAATCAAATAAATAAATAAATAAATAAAAATGAGAGCACACTCAGCTCCCAAACCTGGCTAGGATACTTGTCGTATCTAGTTTTTGGTTGGTTGTGTGAATGACCTCACTGAATTCTTCTTCTGCAGAAGGATGAATACCAAATGAGTGTTATATATTGAGGCAAGTCTCACAATCGGTGAGACCCGCCCTCAGAGGGTTTGCAGGGAGAGTGGGCTTAGCCCGCTTTCCCCAAATAAGATCCCCAGATAGCCCAGGGCAGCCAGATCGGCCGCCTACACAACTGCTGGCTCCAACACGTCCGTCCTCAGAAGTTCCAGGATGCCCCGCGCGAGCATGTGGGGCATCCTGGAGAGACCCCCAGAGTTGGGAGGCTTGTTTCAGCCTCCTGCCGGGGGTCTCCTCGTGTGTTACCATGGTGCGGAGCCATGCCACAGCAATAAACAATCAAAAAGATGGGGTTAGTGGAGCACTTGCTCCGCTAACCTCGGCTAAGGGGAGGGGGAATTAAGAGAGTTTGCTGCCGGGAGCCACGCGGTTCCCGTGGCAGCAGAAGATCAGCAAAAAGTGGGCTAGGCTCCCTTAGCTCGCTTTTTGCTGATCGTGAGAATCTCCTCATTGTATATTGAAATCCAGGACCAATGCATAGAGTATGGAGCATAAACCAAATAACTCCATCAAAAGGAAATTTAACGTCTTAATAGGCTTTCAGCTTTCTGTACTTATATGGTAGTTCTATCTATATTTCTTAAAACTAGCAGTGTTTACTTCATTTAAAGATATTTTAAAGATTTTTATAGGGTGGCACAATGAGTCATGGAGCACTGTTGAAAGCAGGAGTGATTTGTGGTTTCTTCCCTGATACATGCACTGTGACTGCCACATGGTATTACTGCATTTGATGTTCATTACATTCCAAATGGCTGACCAATGTGTATGCTTTTAACTTGATCCAAATAAACTAATGACTTCTTTATGCTCACTGAACAGTTTTGGAACTCATTCAATAAAGCTCATCCATACTTCCACAAACAATATTGTCCCACTTCTGACTGGCTTGGGCAAAAAGAAAAAGAAAAACACCCATGAGGAGTCTTGAAAGTAGCTCGGAAAATGTATTAATTCAGGTTCATGGCTCTCACTGCTAATGGTGGTTGTGTTGGGAACAGATACTTGTTACAGCCACAAGGTTTTGGAAAATTATTTTTACTAGCAGCTTAATAATAGGATCATGTTAAAGAGCAGAAACACTGCTGAATAGAATTTCACTTTTATTATGAGAGTACTTATATCTTATTCAAAAAAGTACTTGAAGTATGTATTGAATTAAATTCACAGTTCATAAAAAGAAATGATTTTTCAATAATGTTAAGATCTGATCAATTAAACATAATATTTCTAGTGTGTTGCAACTATACACAGAAATTGCATAAGCCACTGAAAAGAAAGTGTATCATGGAAATGTATCATGGAATATCTCACAGGCTATGATCTGCAATGTTAAGCCATTGATTCCAATGGGAGGAAATAAGCACATGCTTAACAACCAACGTTGGCAAGATCATTGCCATATTAAACAACCAAATAATTTAAATAAATATTTTATTATTGGCAGAAACACCATCCTTCATTCATGGTAGAACCAGTCACTTAAAAGTGGTTGCTTCTGTCTTTTTCCTTCAAATGTTTTCCAGTTACATATCAAATATTCTCAAGATGGATTGTTTGTGCTTAATCAGAAAACTGAAGCTACATGGTCATTCTGGGACGAGAAGAGTTAACCCTGCTAACTGGGCAAAGAGGTACATTTTAAAGTGGCTTCTTGTATTTAATGGAGAGACTAATTTACCCTGTTCAGCCCAGCATAGTGTCTCCAGTGGCTGTTACTGGTATCTTCTTCATGTTCTTCATTAAGATTCTGAGCCCTTGTGGGAGAGGGAACCACCCCATGCCTCTTGCTATGTAAACCATTTTGAAAGCTTGTTCAGAACCACTTTGTCCTAGTAATCACTTCATTGCTTAAAAATAGTATATGGATGTTTAGCCAAGGGTATAGCCACCAGGGTTCACACAAGTCATGTGAACTGAGATCTCCACGGTCCAGGAGTCTCTGCTGCCTCACTACCTGGCCTCTGCAGGCCCACTTGGCAGCCATTTCCTTCCTCTTTTTAATTAATTAATTAAGGCATTAATTTCCCCACTGTTGCAGGAGCAGGAGAGATTCCCTCACTGGTGCGTGAGAGGAAACCTCATGTCCACTTGGTACTCCAGGGCCTGCCAGGTGAGGGGAGGCAGTGAGGCTTTCTATCTCATGGCAGAGGAAACCTCACTTGCTCCCCCAAACAGTGAGCAGATTAATTTTTTTAATTAATCATATTTTAATACCACCTGATATAATAAACTTATACCACCCAATCCAATGAAAAAACACAGGGAAGCAGAACCTAAACAAATATTATATATAATACTCAATGACTGACATCCTAACTGAGAAAGCACCCGTGCAATGTGAGATGAACCAGTGCTCTAGATGGGATCAACTAACTCAGCACTGGCACTTGTTCATGTGGGCAAATTTTAATTACTCCCCATTCCCCTGGAAACCATCTGTGCTATCCAAAAATATGTTCCTGAGGGTCACACATATTTTTGGTGACACAGAGAGTTTCTAGGGGAGCGGAGGTCACTGAAATTTGCTTCTCCAATGAGTACCAGTGCTGAATTAGTCTGGAACTCATCTGCAGTACTAGCGCATCATTAGTCCAGATGTTAGCCTTTGATTCTATAGCCCATAACCAACCTGGGTAAAATTAAGCTACAGAAACATTTCTTAAACATTGTAGGATTTTGAATAACAACTTTGAGGACTATATTAGTTGAGTTGCTTCCCACCTGTTTGAAAGGCACATGACATATGCTGTTTATAAGGTATGATATTAAAGCAATAATCTGTTCCTAAATGCTATTTTCCACATGGAAATCTGGGAAATTGGAGCTCTTATGTCAGAGATCAATATCAACTTCATTCACATGATGAGCCACAACCATTGTGAGAGACGTAACCTCAAATCTGATAAAGAGTCCCATCACTTTTATATGTTTTCCCAGCAAACACAGCTGTCAGAAATATTCGGACCATCATGGCTATAACGGAGGCAAGATATGAGTCCTGTTGACTTCAGACACAGTTCACCAAAACCAGCTACTGCACATCTTCCAATCCATGGAAGATGGATGTCATGGATTCAAGTACCATTGCAATGAGTGAAGATTATAAAGCCAGAGTGATGTTGTGCCTTTCACACTGTTTTGTACTGCCTTTTTCTGCTTTGGAAATTAATACCAGACCAGCATAAAGGGGAAACCTGGGCCTTGACTAAGCTATTTTATCTTTTGACACTCAGGATGGGAGGTACAAGGCAGAAGATCACTAATACTGACTGAATTGTGCAGCATCACAGTATTATTTGGTACATTGCATCTCAATTTGTCCAATTTGACCTCATCCCCCAAAGAGGCTGAAAAACCCATTGTATTTGTTTGATAAAATGGCAATGAAGCATCATGGAAATTAATGTTGCTTAAAAATTTCATGATAAAAATTTTTAGCATTCCATATTGAATTTATCTTTGAAAATATGCTTCTTGGGAAAAGGTCCTTAAATTAACAATTTCTGCTTTAAAATTAATAGCTTCATGCCATTCCACAAAGGCAGAGCTTTACAATTTACTACAGCTGTTTTATACATGATGATATAAAGCTCAAAACCCCTTGCAGAAATCCCACTGAGCTTTGAGCTAAATTTAAAAAGCTTTATCTTAAAAGCTTACGGGTCCCATTTGGGCTTTGCTACTTCAAGACTCTTCCAGCAATCTTTTTCTTTTTTTCTGATGCATTGCTAGAACAGCAGACTTTTTCAAAATGTGCTGGCTCTTTAATATACACTATCTCACAGAATAAACTATTTGGTAAAACCTACATGAAATAAAACCAAGTTATAGGTTCAGTTATAAAGTGCACAGAAACAAAGATACTCAGTCCAGTCCTTACCATTGCTGGCAGATGGTCTCCTATCTCCAGCAGTTCCCAAGACGAAACTCTCATATGTCACAGTCACATAAAAAGGAGGTAAGTTTGTGTTAAAAGGCAACAGAATCCCAGGGGGAAATTTCCCACAATTCCCTCCTGTGAAGTTGCTGGGACACTGCAATATTTAATTCAATCTCTATCTAATTATCTAATAGTGGGTATGTTGCAACAGTTCAGCTTATTGAATAGTTCTCCAGGCTTCTTCAGCTTTTTTTTCACCTAACAAGAATGACCAAGTTCTAGATTATTAGTACTGTTTTCATGCTTCCAAGATCAGCATACATTCAGCTCTAGCCCGTACATGAGTCCCCTCACTTCCAAAACACTGACTCTCCTGCACAAGAGCACAACCGTTTTGGAGCTCTGGAAGCTCTCTGTTACAGTGTAAGCACATTTCTGAGGGTCAAGCAAGTGTGTCCACTATAACAGAGTGCTGCATGTACCCTGTTGTTTGAAGCATGCATGCAAGTAAGTCAGGAGGTCAGCCAATGTACTAGTTGGGATGACAGTCACTGGGTAATCTGCCTTGTGTAGCCTTTACTCAGAACACTTCTCTGGCTGACTTGGGATTTTCTCTGGAAGAATTAAATGCACATGTGGTGAAGAAAAAGAAAACAGATGTAGTTTGGGAATGCTTCTGGATTCTGATCTGTCTTTGGTACCTCAGACTGAGGCAGCAACCAGGATTGTTTTTTAGCTTCAGCCAAGGCACCAGTTACATCCATTTCTAGAAGAAATTGACCTTAAAATAGTGGTGCACATGCTATTGACCTCTAGGCTTAACTACTGCTATGCGCTCTACTTAGGGTTACCTTTGAATGTAGCCTGGAAACTTCCATTAGAACAAAATTTGACAGACAGGTTCATCTCCAGGGTACCTCAGAAGGACCATGTTACTCCTGTTTTAAAATCATTGCACTGGTTGGCAATATGTTTCTGGGTGAAATACATGGTATTAGTGATTATCTTTAAATCCCTAAATGACTTCAGCCAAGTTACATAAGAGAACACTCGCTTGCATGATCCCCACTGCCATTGGGACAGATGCACCTGCAGTTGCTACTGGCTTAGGCCCTCTCTGTAGCTATCCTGAGATTTGGAACAGACACTCTGTTGAGATACAATGATTGACATCTTAGGTGGCCTTTAAGAATACCCCTCCCCTTGGCCATGTGCAGAGGGGAGGGCGATTTGTCCCAGCTCCTCTGCACTCTGCCCAAAAGAGTGCCCATTGGATGGGCAGGAGCAGTGGGCGCGGTTCACGGCTGTTAGGAGGCTGGCTCCTGCCCCCTGGCCTTCAGTTCGGCCAGGCATCAGACGGAGTAGGAGCTCCTTTACGGTGCTCCTACTCAGCCCTTGTTTGGGCCCAGTGCGTTCAGGGCATCAGCCCCTTCGGCGTGGTGGCAGATTTTGGCGGGCAGACTGCGAGGCCTGGCTTGGCCTGCAGCACCTGCTGTAGCTGCGGTGGTGTTGGTTTTCGTCCCTGGGGGGGGAGCGCTTGGGTGGTGGCCTAGCTGGGAGGTGGCTGTTGAGGGCCCGGAGGGGGGTGCTTCTGGGTGAACAGATAAGGCCCAGGAAGGCCATTATAAAGGGCATTGGTGCGCATTTGACTTAGTATTTCCCACCTACCACCCATCAGGGCTTGTGAGGCCTGGCTTGGCCTGCATAGTGGGCCACATTCTGGTTGGTTGCCCCCTGTTGGGGCTCGGGTAGAAGTTTTCTGGGCCTGGGGATTAAGGCCTGGGTTGGGTGGTGGCTTAGCTGGGAGGTGTGGCAGCTGGGAGGGGTGATTGATTTGAGTACTGGTTGGTCGCCCCCTGTTGGGGTTTGGGTAGAAGTGCTCTGATTTTTTTTTTAAAAAGACAGGAATAGAATATTAAACTGAGGATTTATAGGGGAAGTGTAGAGTTTTGTGTGGAAGTTTTGTGTAGAAGTTTTCTGTTTTGTGTGGGCAGCTGCAAGGTTGTTGTGGGTCTCAGTGGGAGATTAGCCTTTTTCAAGCAGCAGCGCTGGTGGCCTTTTGGGGGGCTTTTCGGCCTGGGGAGTTGCTACCTCGGAGTAGGTTTTCAGCCACAGATCGGTGCTTGCGTTTCACTGATCTGTCCTTCGGAGATGGGGAGGCGCGCATTCTGTTGCGCTTCTCCAAGACAGACCAGCGTGGTAAGGTGGGCATATGGTAAGGCTTTGTGCAGCCGTTGATTCTACCCTTTGCCCTGTGGTGGCTTTGCAGCAGTATGTTGGAATGGGCCCCTATGAAGGGGCCCCCCTTTTTGTTCATGAGGGCAGGGCTTCCCTGACCCAATACCAGTTCCTGGCAGTGTTGCAGAGGGCATTGGCAACTGCTGGTGTCGCAACCTTGGGGCTGACGTTACATTCCTTTCGTATTGGGGCGGCTACCACGGCTAGCCGTTTGGGGTTTAGGGAGGAAGAGGTGCAGAGGATTGGCTGGTGGAGGTCCAAGGCGGTATGGCGCTATGTGTGCTAGGTGGGGTCGGAGCTTTGGTATCTGACCTGTTTATTTTCTTGGCAGGTGCTGGTGCAGCGGCGGCTTCTGTTCGTGTCCTGATCTGCGGCCATTCGTTGGTCTTTTGGGCATTCAAGAGAGCCAGCACCTCCCAGTGGGGCACCCAACTTGGTTTGGGAAGACGGGCCTCAGTTTACTGGTTGGGTTTGCGGGGTATGGTGTGGAGCCAGTTGCTCCCAGCCATATGGGATCATTTAGGTAGTTTTCCTGGGCCGGACGTTCTTGTTCTTCACCTGGGCGAGAATGATTTAGGCAAGCGAACTGGCCTCTCGCTTGTTCAACAAGCCTCATCCGATTTTTCTACCCTGAAGGGTTTGCTTCCTGGCTTGCGCATAGTGTGGGTCAGCTGGCTGCAGCATAGAGTGTGGCGGGGGGTGCAGTGCGTGTGTGGCATAGAAAGGGTGCGCCGCAAGGCATCTGCTGCCATTGGCAGATTGGTTGTGGCCGATGGTGGGGTGGTACTGGGGCAACCTGGTATTTCTGCCCATTTTCAACAGCTTTTTCGCCCTGATGGGGTACATTTATCAGAGGCTGGTTGTGACCTCTATTTGCAGAACATTCGGATGGGGCTTGTTGAGTTTTTGGAGGGATGTGGGGCAGGGAGGTCAAGCTAGGCTAACCTCCCTGTGTGGCAGGAACAGTGCGGGCTGGGGGGGGGGTAACTTGAGGTAAGACCTTCGGTGAGCACCTTTGGATAATTAAGAGGTGGACTGGTCAATCGCTCCCCTGTGGTTTGTGCGGCCCGAGGAGAATTGGTTGGCCAGGAAACCGGCTTCAGGACTTCGCTAACCCTTGGGCTGAGCGGTCCGGTGTGGGCAAAGGCCTAGAAATATCCAGGCCCCCTTTTAAGCAAGGGGGTTGGCTTTGAGGGGGAGGGGCAGGTTTTATACCTGCCTGTTTCCTGAGCCAGGGTGTGTCGCCCTGTAAGGCGCGGGCAGGATAGTGGTTTCCTTACCCGGCCTTAGCAGGCCCGCACTGTTGTGGTTGGGTGGTGATTATCACCCTGTTTACAGTTCGCTATGCCTTTTGTGTTGCTTAAAAAAGTTGTGGCACTTTCCCCATGAAAATAAGTCTCTGTGTCTCTCTTGGGTCAGGGTCTAGGGACAATGCCCCTCCCCTTGGCATTGTGCAGAGGGGAGGGCGATTTGTCCCAGCCCCTCTGCACTCGGCCCAAAAGAGTGTCCATTGGATGGGCAGGAGCAGTGGGCGGGGTTTACCGCTGTTAGGAGTCCGGCTCCTGCCCCCTGGCCTTCAGTTCGGCCAGGCATCCCCTCCCTCCCATCCCCTTTTTCAGAGCAGGTTTAGTGACTGGTCGCACTACTGGGGGCCGAGTAGGAATTTTTTGCTCCTAACGGATTGGCCACAGTTAGGGTTTTTTCGCCTACTCTGTTCTGTAAAGAGGAGAATTAGTTGAGCTAGGCAGGTCACAACGAGGCAGGAACAGTGCGGGCTGGGGGGGGGTATCCTGAGGTAAGACCTTCGGTGAGCACCTTTGGATAATTAAGTGGTGGACTGGTCAATCGCTCCCCTGTGGTTTGTGCGGCCCGGGGAGAATTGGTTGGCCAGGAAACTGGCTTCAGGACTTCGCTAACCCTTGGGCTGAGCGGTCCGGTGTGGGCAAAGGCCTAGAAGTATCCAGGCCCCCTTTTAAGCAAGGGGGTTGGCTTTGAGGGGGAGGGGCAGGTTTTATACCTGCCTGTTTCCTGAGCCAGGGTGTGTCGCCCTGTAAGGTGCGGGCAGGATAGTGGTTTCCTTACCCGGCCTTAGTAGGCCCGCACTGTTGTGGTTGGGTGGTGATTATCACCCTTTTTACAGTTTGCTATGCCTTTTGTGTTGCTTAATAAAGTTGTGGCCCTTTCCCCATGAAAATAAGTCTCTTTGTCTCTTTTGGGTCGGGGTCTGGGGACAAAGCCTTAAACACAGTTATTTGGTCAGGCTTTTAGCTGATGTTACTTTTTAAAAAAATGTTATAATTGTTTTTAACTCTTTATATTTGTTGGTGTTGAAAACACTTTAGAGATTTGATGATTGGTGGTATATCAAATAGATAGATAGACAGGCAGACAGAGATAGATAGACAGAAAGATAACCCACTTGCAATGATGCTGTATCCACATAACACATCACACCATTTCACAGTCTTTGTTTGCACAACCCTGAGTTGGCTATAGCAATATACAAAGGCCTCTAGGTTCAAGACATGGCAGTGATTTAACGTTATACACACCAGGACTTAGGGGCTCAGAGCATACTCCAGCCTTCATGCAGTTAATAGGGCACTTCCCACTGTATTGCTATTTCACATGGAGAAGGTTCCATTTATGGTGTGAGGACTACAAGCTTTTATGAGGCCTTGAATGTTGATGTACATACATGTTGCATCTGCAGACAGTGGAAACCATGGAGGCCATCCTCTTTCTTATGGATGTGCAGCTTCAATATTTAGTAGACATCTGAGAATTTGGTCTGGTTATTGTTGAATCCAGTTTTGGGAAGGTTGCTCATTTCCACACCAGATCATTCTAATTTAATGAAACTCTTTGAAAGAATAATTAAATATGGCTAGTTCTTTCATCATCTGCTGTATTAATCATATGCAAGGCTTTTTGGGGGGGGGGGGATGAATATTATTAATGCAGTAGATGATCTTTTAATGTACTAGAGATGACTTTTGTCATTGTCACTTGTGGAAATGGTTTAAGGTTACTGCATTGCCACAAACAGCAAACCTCTTTCATTTGCCATCAACTGCCATTGTCTTTGTTTTCAGAGTCTTACAACTGTGTAGAATAACCAATAAAAACACTCTTCATAGAACTCAGAGACTTTCATTTCTTCAGCTTGCTTTTGATAGGCCACAATTAGATGTCAGCTGCTATATCACGAATATTTTTTCTTAAAGAGCCAAATTAGTTTTTATTACATCACCATCTGCTGTTTATTAACAGCATAGAGGAGATGTGCACAAACCTGATTTTGTGTTTTGTTCCAAGCTTGAAATGCAATGTGAAATGGCTGAAACATTTAGTCAAAACAGTGGTTGATCCTATGTGGGTTTTGGAGAAATTTGTTTAAAATTGCCTACTTGCCCATTTCTTTTGTGGGTTGGGTGGTAGGTAGCACCTATCATGCCCTACCACACAAACCACTTCAATGTCTTTCAAAGCTACCCATGGGGAACAATGGGGTGTTTTGATTTGCCCCATTATTCCCTATGGCCAGAACAAGCTGCACTCACAGCCTGCACTGAACACAAGAGTTGCATTTCTATTTGCTATGCATTTTGCAACTCTGCCGTAAAAAACACCCCAGAAGCAAAGGCAAAAACACTCCAGTAAAAGAGAATCAATTCCTCCCAATACACATTTCAAACACAATCCAAATGGCAAACAAAACAAAACAAAACAAAACCACTGCCAGAATCCATTGCCAGTCAGTGCCTGCGCTGCAGTAACATTGCTCTCTCACACACAATTATGATTCCTTACTTCCTAGCATTACAACAGCTGCCATAGAAGCACCTTTAGCAGCAAGCATGGCCATAAGCTCAACTAGAGCAACTTCAACCACATTATGACTGAATACTTCTTGCAATCTATATTGCAGAGTAGACCAGAGCCATGAGTGAAGAACAAGTTAGTCTCAAGGCCAGACATGGGACTCATTACAGGAAATCACCAAGAGAGACCTTCCACATTTCTCGCCACAACACTATCTCACAAACAAACCAAACCATAACTCAAGGAAGGTAGGCACCCATGTTCTGCCTTTATCAATCTGATATCCAGCAAAATCAGATAGTTTTAGCAGCAATAGCACAGCTATACTCAGTGCTGAGAAAAGAAAACCACAAAATCAAACCTTCCTTGATTCCTTCCTCCTCTCCTGATGAATCCTCTTCAAGAGAGGCAAGGTATAAGGGTTCTATCTGCCTTTCAGTCCCTTAGAATATATTTTGAAATTCCATCCAAAAGTGCCCCCCCCCAGCCAATGGGGAAAAATTGATTTGTATGATAACAAGCCAACCAAGAAGCAAGGAGATTACAAGCCGATCAGAATTCAGTGCTGTAAAACTAATCAGCAAAGGGAAAACAGGCTTCCAAAATGGCACCTGAAGCATCAAAACAGTGTGATCTAAATGGGGTTATTATGTTTGGAACTCAAAAAAGGCCCTTTATTTAGAGGGTGTTTTATTTCAAACTTAAAACCCTCAAAATGCACCGCTCGCTCCCGACCTGTTCGGGGTACGGCTTCTTTGCCCAAGCCTCATTTGAATGAGGCACAGGGCATTACCCTGCAGCCCACTGGCTTAGGGACTTGCAGGGGCAGGCCTTAGGCTGGATGGGGACATGCACGCCAGCCTTCTCCCTCAGTCCATTCTTGAGCAGCAACCTCCTTCCTCCCTTCCCTGAGTGCAGTGTGAGTCTTTCTGGTCACACTTTTCAGGGGCTGGGTAGGAATCTTTTGCTCCCCTGCTGATTGGCTATTGCTGGGTGTGTGTGGGGGTTTTTGCCTACCTCTCACTGCTTCCCTTAGTTAGTTAGTTTTTCCCAGTCACAATGGCAGGCACAGTGCAGCAAGAAATGGGCAGTGTAGTTTATGGTGAGCATCTTAAAGCATTGCATTTGTTGGCATCAGGAGGAGTCCTTGGCAATCCTTAGAGGCTTCATGGCTCAAGGAGCACTGGTCCTGGATTTACTCCTTTCTGCCTAGGGATCACCTGCTTTATAGGAGCTTTAGTGGGTGATCTTTAGGCAGGCTGCTTTGACATAGGTTGGCTAAGATGGCAGCATTAACCACAGGGCTGATGCTGGCCTGAGCCAAGGTGCATTGCCCATCTTCTTTAGGTGGATTCACTGTTATAAGTGAATATTTCATTTCTGCACTGTGTGGGGTGGAGAGCCAATCCTCCCATTCTTCTGTTGATTTGATAAATAAAGTTGTGGTCCGATTTAATTCCATTCAAGTGTTTATGTCCTCATTAGGTCGGGCTGCAACAGCCCATTCTAAGTCAAAACGTTTTGACATCAAAACGTTTTGTACATCCTTACAACACAGCTGTATTTATAGGACATGCAGTGGCTACTGTCCACCCTGATTTCACATATGAATTGATGTGCTATTTTACTTTATTTCAATTTATTTTGTTATATTATACATTTATTAATTTCATTTCATGGAGAGAAACAATTTCTCCTGATTCTGTTGTTTTCAGTCTTCAATATGGAAAATGGAATGTTCATGTTTTGTTAGATTCTCTTGAGTATGTGTGAGGAAGCCGTTTTTTGCTTTCTCATGTTTGAACCTCAAAAAATAGCAGAATTCTCAACAGGCTTGCTACTGGGTCTGTTCATGTTTGCCTGTGAAAACAGCAAACCAAATATAGAACTGTGAACATGAATTGTCAGAGCATGTTTTCAACAGCAAAGAAGGTGAAGGTTTCTCTAATCTTTGCATTTTCTGCAGGTTGGGACACATTGTTAACAAAACAGCCAACAATATGAAATTTCTCTTTCCTGTATTGTATATACAAATGCATAGTATTTCTGGAATTCATATAATTGAGTCTAATAAAAATTTTCATAGACCTATTCATCAATAAATGGCTATTTCCATTGCCAAAAGATTAAGGGACATATCTTAGTAGGCTATTATTTTGTTTGCTTTTTCTTAGGTTGAATAATCTGAGATTGCTAATGCTCCAGGATACTTTGGTCAGGATCCAATTAACTGAGGACTTAGTGCCAAGATGACTAAATAAGCCTTGACTACATGATGCCAGGGAGGGTGAGTGTCTGCCAAGTAAATACGGATGTGCCCAAACCATGGTTCAAAGCACAGTTCAAGCACTTTTAAGGAATTTTTTTTAAAAGGAGCTTTAACAAAAAGGAAAGTAGGTGCTAACCCTTTTAGCTTCCTGCTAGGGGGGCACGCATATCAAAAAGCCCCACATGGCATCAGGATGTGCATGCTGATTCCACACAGGAATTTTTGGGATGTGCACGGCCCCAGCAGGAAGCTGGAAGGAGCAGTGGAAAGCAGGTAAGCACCTGCTTTCAATTGGTTAAAGGTCCCTTTCTAATTTCCCTAAAAGTACTCAAACTGTGCTTCGAACTGTGGTTCGGGCATATGCCTACAAGTAAACTTCTGCTGAGGAAAGGCAACTCTCACCTTTACAGCACTCTCCTTCCACTGACTGGCCCAGCAGTGCTGTTCAGTATTGTGTTTCCACCTGATACAATAAGGACTTTTCTCCAAAATTCAAAAAGAGAATGTCAGAGTTCCTACAAGGAGAAAATGATATTTGAAAATTTAGATTCCTATCAAACTAAAGCTGAAATTTGAAATTAGCTCCTCTCCAGGAGAAACATCAGATAATTTTCTCAGATAATTTCTCCATATTCCTGCCTACAGGTGGCTCTGCACTAGCCTCATGCAACCTCCCATCATAAGGTGGAGCAAATCTTTCCCTGCAAGAAATCCACAGGCCAGGGAGCAACATTGTGCCCTGTAAAACACGCACAAAAGGAATCTTGATGTGCTAGTAGTATGATCCCATCAATACTGGGTTTTTTTTCTGTTTTGAACCAACTCACCATGTATATTGTTTACACTGGGTATTGGAGAAAGAGATGCAAAAGAAGTAACTGAAAGTGTGGCAACCTCCAGTTGCTCCATTTGTGTATGCTCCAGCACAGGAATCAATTCACTGAGTTAAACTGGAATTTGGGAGAAGTGGGATACAGGGCAGAGGAGCAATAAAGGAATGGAATGGGGAAAATTCTCCCATCCCTAGGTTATATGTTTTTGTCCTCAAGGTAGTTTCACAAACCAATATAGCTATGACAATGACAAGTCACAGATTAAGAAATCACAGGAACATTATCCAGTCAAGTTAAGCACTTTTAGGTTCCATTGATTTCAGTGGGGGAGAATTAACCACATAATTAACTCAACCTTTAAAATCAATGGGCTAAAAAGGGCTGAGTCGTGCCTTTAGGTGTTCTTTGCAAGCACTATGATGTGAAATTCTGCTGAAGTATCTTGCCAGTCTGATTCTGTGTTTCTGAACAAAGGACAGATGTCTTTATTCTGAATCCAAAATATACTTTGCAGATTCACAAAAAACACAAACAAACCTTGAATTAACAGTTTCAAATGTTCTTTTGCAGCCTTTTGTAGCTGCAAGTAGAAGCTAGCATTTCAGCTGCTCATTTCAAAAGGAAAAACTGCATTAATGTTGTTTTTCTTAAGACAATTCCCTACTACAAATGTATGCAGGTATTATTCAACAACAATGCTTACTGCTGTTCAGCCTACAGATGTAGTTTGCATATCCTTTCTGGAACTACAAAGCTCCAAAAGCTTTATTTCGCTGTTCCTAGTTCACAATATGTTTACTTAACGAGTTATATGATAGGCAGAGCTGTTGCACAGTTATGTTTCAATTCTGTTATTATCTCTCTGTGAATATAAGAATAAAATATATCAGTTTAAACTGCAGCACTGTGTCTAACATTTAAAACTATCACATTGAAATCAATGGGTTGTAGAAGTGCTTAACTTTGGCTGGATCACAGTCAGATATAATCTAATACTTTATATAAAAATCTCAAAGCATGGGTGCTATACATAACAGGCCAAGTAGATATGAGGCAGGTTTTGTAATGGGCCTGTTAAATATATGGTGGTTTACCTTCCTTGATATAAAGATTGTGAATAATATGTGCAGATCCCTGTTCAGATTAACTGATAGTGTCAGGAAGAAATCAGCGGACACATTACATGACACTAATAATACTAGGATACATAGGCATGAGTCCTGGAAGTCAAACAGAACTTGCTAGGTTGAAGTGCAGGATCTCCAAGTTTGCATTTTTCAAAAAGTACTCCTGGCTCCATGCATAAAACCAGAAACTAGACAGGAAGTGCTGTGAGGCCTCTCCACAGATGAGATGGTGGTATCAGGGAGAAAGGCTTAGATTTTCTGTAGATGCTATGGAATGTTTGGGGTAAACGGAGCCTGTACAAAGGAGAGAGAATCCACTTGAACCACAATGGGGAGGACCAATTGCTGTATACTTGTGTTATACGGTATTTTATACAGTTGTATACTAGCTTTAAGCTGATTTCTGAAAAAATAGACAATAAAAGCTGGGTTAAGCTAACTCATCCCTTAGGGATAACACTGTAAATGTGCCACTACAAAGGTACTGGCAAAAACCCAGCATTCAGTATACAGATTGCAAGGTATTTTAAGAGTCATAGTCACATTGCACACAACAATGACATTCAGAAAAGGATACAATATATAGATGTATATTATACCTATGCAAATAAGCAAATATTCAATTCAGTATTCAGATTTGGTATTTGGGGCATATACTATTCTAATCAGTAATTCAGATGCCCCCTGTATTTCGATTTGGGGATTCCAAACTGAATATTCGGTTGTCTATATTTGTCTATAGGACACAATGGGGCAAATCACTAAAATACCTATGTCTTTATTTCTTCATAGAAGGAAAACAAGAGAGGTGATAGGGGTGGCGTCAAGCTCTTCAAATGGGACAAGCTGATACCTCAGCAGTCTTCTTACTGTATATGAAATTCTTAAATTCCATAGAGGTCAGGCTATCCCCCCTGGCCTCAGCTTTCCTGAGTGGAGAGGGGGTACCTTCTGGAGTTTTGCACTCCTCCTCTCCCACTCTGTTTTATCCTGCCTAGCTTGTTGTCAGTGCTGGCATATCAGAAAGTATAATGGTATGAGAGGGGCCAACTTTCAGTTGACTTGGATTCCAAAGGAGCTGTTTCGGGGAGCTAGGGCTCTGAAGGTACTGTTTAGGGGATACCTTATTCTGGGACTGTTTCAGACTCTGTCCCCACTCTTGGTAAGGGCTTGTGACATAAATGATGCCAAAAATAATTTATTCAGTCCAAAAGAACTAATGGTCAGATTGGTTGATGCAAACTGATAAATTTCTATTCGCCTTGGAGAATCTATTATGACTTGTATCCTTATATAATTGCTACTATTGTAACACATACTTCCCCTTCCATATTTTTGATGGATTAAGATATTTACCATAATTCAAAACCTCTTTAATGTTTAATACTAGATACTGGAGGAAAATTTCTGCCAACATGAAGGAATCAGCATGATTTTGCTGTGCACAGATGTTCATACAATTAATGTAATTCTTATAATTGCACATATCATTTGGACATTCACAGAAGGATATTGACTTTAATTACAAGCTCATATGCATAGTGATGAAACTGTGCTGTGATTACTGTCTATGGTTTTAAGAATATTAACCAATTCCACTTTTGTACAAACCCTTTTATTTCCTATAGCTAATATTTGGAAACAGGAAAGGGAATATGCATAAAAATATACAATGTTTATGCAACAGCGCCTACAAGCTGGATAGAAACATCTTCACAAGGGGATGTAGCAGAATTTGGACAGATGCCAGCATCAAGTAGGACTTCAACAGGTCAACCATGGCTAACAGTTTACTTAAGGTCATATTTTAACAAGTCAAAGAGGCTCTCCGCACAAGCAGTGTGGAGAGCTGGATGGGGTTTGGCATGGAAAGCGGGCTTGGCCAACTCTCCCCACACACAAGAACTCCGCCCTCCCTGGGCCACCCACATGATAACCGGCTCTGGAATCAATAACCGGCCAAACTCCCGGAAGTCCCAGAATGCCCTGCGTGAGTGCATGGGGCATTTGGGGGAGATCCCCATGCCGGGAGGCTTGTTAGAGCCTCCCAGTTGGGGGTCTCCTCATGAGTCATTATTACATTTATATCCTGCTCTTCCTCTAAGGAGCCCAGAGCAGTGTACTACATACTTAAGTTTCTCCTCACAACAACCCTGTGAAGTAGACTAGGCTGAGAGAGAAGTGACTGGCCCAGAGTCACCCAGCTAGTATCATGGATGAATAGGGATTTGAACTCGGGTCTCCCTGGCTCTAGTCCTGCACTCTAACCACTACACCACACTAGCATGGTGACTCATGATCAGGGAAACAGGGTTAGCGGAGTGCTTGCTCTGCTAACCTCATTTAATGGGGAGATTATTTAGTGAGGTTTGCTGCCAGGACCCGCGCAGCTCCCATTGCAGTACACAGCCACTGGAAAGCAGGCTGGAAAGTAGCCCTTACTTGCTTGCCAGCGGTCGTGAGAATAGCCTCCGAGTATTAACTTTCATATTCTTCTAAATTGCAACAACATATATTCCTGACAGTAGAAAATAATGAATGGAATTCCATTAATATAATCCATCAGTCCTCCTAAAGATTCTTTTCTGCAAATTGTGCTTCTGCTGCCTGGATAGACTAAGAAAAGTCTCTCATTGAACAAGGCAGAACAAGATTCACAAGAGTGAACAAAGTAGAACTATCTAAACAAGAAAGTTGTTCTCCAAGGTGCTGCCTTAGGCAATGCAAAAGGGTAGTACCTACTCAGTGCTTGTTTGGGGCATTAGCAAATGTGAAGATTCTTTTTCTCTTTTCAAAAAGGCAAGCTTTTGCAAAAATTATTTGACATAATTCTCAATCTCTTCCTGAAACTATTTCTTTCTCCAGATTTATTTACACTTCACATTTTTATCTGAGAAACTCTTGCCTTGTAAAACACCACCCTTTCTTTCCCTCTGGATGAGAATGTACAATTTGACATGCACATAACTGATGCTACTTAAGGATATTCCATTATCTGCTCTCCTCTCCTCTATCCCCCATCTCCCATTCCACCACTGTTGTTATCAAATGTAAAATGCAATGGTCTTATAAATCAAATTTTGTATACTTGGCATGCCACATTATGTAACTGGATGATTGCTCCAGTGGGAGAAACATTTTGGACACTGTAATGTGCACAATTCACATTGTAATTCAGGCACAGCTGCATTTTTAAAAAATCAGAGCGTAACAAACTATTTAATGAAGCACTGTGTAAATTCAAAGCTTTCTTAGAGCCAATTTACACATTTGTGGATATAAGTTGATTTATCAGTCATCATTGGTTTGTTTGTTACTAACTATACTCATATATCACCTCATCAGTAGATTTTTAAAGAGGTTTAACTTACAGGTGTAGAAGAATTAACCCCACCCCTCCTGGCCATCTCTAAAAAGTGTAATGGAAAGTATTAAAATTGTGCCAAGAGATGAGAAAATGTCAGTGGAAAAGTACCGTTTTGCTTGCATGACTAGATGCCTCAGCTAAACAAAGAAATTTGCTGTATAAATGTCTAGCTGAGGCCTTGTCTAGCCTCAGCTAGACAAAGAAATTTGCTGTAGAAATGTAACAAATTGCAAGGCTGTATACAGAAGCTTATTTTGCTCAACAGAAACTGAAGCGTCTGTAACTGTTGCAACCCAATGATATTCCCCATTGTTTGTTGGACATGCACAATGTACTAGTATATGCTTGCACGTACAATAAAATCGACTGTATAAATATGATTTATATACCAGGGGCATATCTAGGGTGGGGCAGGCAGGGCACATGCCCCGGGCGGCACTTGAATGGGGCGCCATTTTGTAAAATTATTATTATTATTTTAAAAAGGCTGCCGAAAACAAAATGGCCACCACGCATGCTCAGATGGCCTCTGGGAGGCCCTAGGCCATGCCAGGCCTTGCAGAGGTCATTTGAGCATGCACAGTGGCCATTTTGTTTTCAGTGGCCATTTTTTTTAAAAAAAGATTATTTTTAAAAATGGCCACCACACATGCTTAAATGGTACCTGTGAGGTCCTAGAGGCCAGCAGGGGGAGGGTAGACCCACCACCACAGCCTTTAGGAAGCCCCCTGAAGGGGCTACAGGTAAAAAAATTTTTTTTGAAAAATTAATATAATATAAGACACTGTACACATATTCAGATTGGCACTATGTACAGAGAATCAGGGCTTGTGAATAATGAGCTGAAGTTTATGAGCTAGGATTGTATTCATTTGCTTTTACTTTGCTTCTTGTGATAAGTGAGTTAAATGTGATGTCTTAATAATATGGTTATTAATGGTGAATTTGTCTTTGAATCAGTGTGAAATCCTTAATATTAAGGCCCACTGGGAGTTTCTTGCTCTCTTTCTCTCATTTTAACTGTCTTTCTGAAAGACTAGAATATATTCCAAGCAGTGACACAGTTTACTCAGCATATCCTTTAATTATTTTCAGAGTATCTGGGAAAAGTCAAATTCTCCATTGATTTTTAAAACTTATGTAATGGCGATGCTACAATACATAGTAGAGAATTAGACAGGCACTTCTGTTTAGTTTTCCAAGTGCACCACCACATAGTATTTGGGTATTTCATGAGCCCCCACATACTGAAATTTGTAGTTTTCCAGCATTTTTTGGTCTGGCTAAGTCCACTGCTAAATAGATTTTGATTATTAAAAGATTAACAAGCTTGACTTGTATTTTTCAGCTGATATTATGGTGAAGTTATCCGAAAGATGGGTGTCAGATGTCTGGACGGAACGCAATTTAAGTGTTTGCCCTAGGTGCTATTTTACCTAGATATGCCTCTGTATGTATATACCACCTTTAATTAAAAACAATCCCAAGGAGGTTTACAGCAAAATTTAAAAACAAGAGTTCAGATTTCTAGATATGCTAAATGACTGTGCCCTAGAACAGTTGGTCTTGGAACCAACCAGAGAGAAAGTGACCTTGGACTTAATTCTGAGTGGCACCCAGGACCTGGTGCGCGATGCCAGTGTCATCGACCCTTTAGGATACAGTGTCCATAGTGCCATCAAGTTCAGCATACATGTGGGGAGAGAATCACCAAGGAAGTCTAACACAGACATTTTGAATTTCAGAAGAGAAAACTTCTACAAAATGAGGAGTATGGTGAAAAGAAAGCTGAAAGGGAAAATCAGGAGAGTCACTTCACTCCAGAGTGCATGGAGTTTACTCAAAGCTACAATACTAGAAGCCCAGTTAGATTGTATACCCCAAAGGAGGAAAGGTACCACTAAGTCCAGGAGGATGCCAGCATGGATAATGGGTACCATCAATGAAGCCATAAAAGGGAATAAGATTTCCTTCTGAAATTGGAAGGCCTGTCCAAATGAAGAGAACAGAAAGGAACACAAACTCCGGCAAAAGAAATGCAAGGTGACAACAAGGGAGGCCAAAAGAGAGTTTGAGGAACATTTAGCCAAAAGTATAAGGGGAATAACAAAAACCTCTTTAAATACATCTGAAACAAGAAACCTGCCAGGGAGGTGGTTGGGCCATTAGACAATGAGGGAGTGAAAGGGATTATTAAGGAGGATATGGAGGTTACAGAGAAGCTACAGGAATTTTTGCGTCCGTCTTCATGGCAGAGGATACTGAGCGTATACCTGTTCCTGAACCAGACTTTTCAGGGATGGAGGCTAGAGAGCTGAGTCAGATAGAAGTGACAAGAGATGATGTACTAAACTGTCTGGAAAAACTGAAAACGAACAAATCACCAGGGCTGGATGGCATCCATCCAAGAGTCCTCAAAGAACTCAAATGTGAAACTGCCGACCTCCTTGCTAAAAAATATAACTTATCCCTGAAATTGGGCTCTGTATCAGAGGACTGGAGAGTAGCAAACGTAACACCGATTTTCAAAAAGGGATCCAGGGGCGATCCGAGAAATTACAGGCCGGTTAGCTTAATGTCTGTTCCAGGCAAATTGATGGAAAGCATCTTCAAGGATAAAATTGTAAAGCAGATAGAAGAACAGGTCCTGCTAGTAGTGAACCATCATGGCTTCTGCAAAGGTAAATCTTGCCTCACCAATGTTTTGTAGTTCTTTGAGAGTGTTAACAAGTGTGTGGATCAAGGTGATCCAGTTGACATAGTATACCTGGACTTCCAAACAGCTTTCGACAAAGTGCCTCATCAAAGACTCCTGAGGAAACTTAGCAGTCATGGGATAAGGGGACAAGTACATGTGTGGATTGGTAACTGGTTGAAAGACAGGAAACAGAGGGTAGGTATAAATGGAAAGTTTTCAAAATGGAAAGAAGTAAGAAGTGTGGTCCCCGGGGATCTGTACTGGGACCGGTGATTTTAAATTTATTCATAAATGATCTAGAAGCAGGAGTAAGCAGAGAGGTGGCCAAATTTGCAGATGATACCAAACTCTTTCAGGTAGTGAAATCCAAAACTGATTGTGAGGAGCTCCAAAAGGATGTCTCCAAACTGGGTGAGTGGGCAACAAAATGGCAAATGCGGTTCAGTGTTGGCAAGTGTAAAGTGATGCACATTGGGATGAAAAACCCCAACTTCAAGTATATGCTGATGGGATCTGAACTGTTGGTGAGTGACCAGGAGAGGGATCATGGGTTCGTGGTGGACAGCTCCTTGAAAGTGTCGACTCAATGTGCAGCAGCTAAGGCCAATTCCATAATAGGGATCATTAAGAATGTGATTGAAAATAAAACTGCTAATATTATAATGCCCTTATACAAAACTATGGTGCAGCCACACTTGGAGTACTGAGTACAATTCTGGTCACCACATCTAAAAAAAGACATTGTAGAACTGGAAAAGGTGCAGAAGAGGGCAACCAAGATGATCAGGAGCCTGGAGCACCTTTCTTATGAGGCAAGGCTACAACACCTGGGGCTTTTTAGTTGAGAAAAAAGATGACTGCAGTAGACATGATAGAGGTCTATAAAATCATGCATGGTGTGGAGAAAGTGGATAGAGAGAAATTATTCTCCTTCTCCCATAACACTAGAACCAGGGGTCATCCCATAAAATTGATTGCCAGGAAATCTAGGACCAACAAATGGAAATACTTTTTCACACAACACATAATCCACTTGTGGAATTCTCTGCCACAAGATGTGGTGACAGCCAACAACCTGGATGGCTTTAAGAGGGGTTTGGATAACTTCATGGAGGAGATGTCTATCAATGGCTACTAGTCGGAGGGCTGTGGGCCATCTCCAGCCTCCAAGGCAGGATGCCTCTGAGTACCAGTTGCAGGGGAGTAACAGCAGGAGAGAGGGCATGCCCTCAACTCCTGCCTGAGGCTTCCGGCATCATCTGGTGGGCCACTGTGCAAAACAGGATGCTGGACTAGATGGGACTTAGACCTAACCAGCATGGCTGTTCTTATGTTCTTCTTAAGAGTGTAAAAAAGACACAATTAAAATATTAAGTTAAAAATATAAAACAAATCTGATTAAAATTTTAAAACAAAAGCATAAAAGCAATACAGAGTACAAAGAGCAGCAGCAGAGACAATCAAATAAAAGCCTGGGTAAAAAGCCATGATTTAACATGCTTTCTAAAAGCTGTGATGGAGAGAATAGCTGTGATGGAGAGAATAGCCACCGGGAGAGCATTCCAGAGTCTGGGGGCAGCAACAGAGAAGACCCTGTCCTGTGTGCACAACAACCGAGCTTCCCTCATTTTCGGCACCCGGAGCAGAGCCCCCTCAGATTACCTTGTCTAATAAAGTCTGATTGAAGGTGATCAATTACATTTGTGAAGCTTTGTTTCTTCCACACAAACACACCAAGATCAAAGCACAATAATAAAGAACAGAAAGGATAACAGAAAGCAGGATAAAAACAGCAAGCATTAAAACATTAAAATAAAATAAGCAGCAGGGTACTAATAATATATCTTATATTTAAAATCATTTAAATCAGCAACCAACAAAATAAGCCAAACACTTTTAAGGCAGAAGCAATAAAACAAATAAGCTGGGAAAATAGAATCACTTCAAGTTCACACCCGACACTCAAAGGAATAGATGCCAGGTATAGTGATCAATTGTATAGGTAGGGAATCATCAGTGAAAAGCTCCGGCTCAACTGACAGAGACATCCAAAGAAAGACTTCTGTAGATAACATTAAGGCCTAAGCAGGTCCTTATACCCTAAACGGCTTAGGCCCTGGGTATTTAATAGAGCGTCTTCTTTGCTATGAGCCCCACCGGCCGTTGAGGTCACTTGAGGAGGTCCGTCTCCAGTTGCCACCACCTCGTTTGGTGGCTACACAGAGACAGGCCTTCTCGGCTGCTGCCCCGAGATTGTGGAATGCGCTCCCTGCTGAGATACGATCCTCCCCATCTCTCGCAATTTTCAGAAAACACCTGAAAACACACCTCTTCAACCAGGCTTTTTCAGCTTTTTGAAACTTGTTTTTAAATAATTCTGAATATTTAATTGTTGTTTTATGATGTTTTTAAATGTTAATTATTGTTTTATGTTTTATAATTTTTGTTTTAATGATTAATTGATCTTAATGGTGTTTTAATGTAAACCGCCCTGAGCCTTTTGGAAGGGAGGTATAAAAGTTTTAATAATAAATAATAAATAAATAAATAAACAAACCAGTAGGAGGTACTTGGGGTACCCTCATTCCCAAGCCCAATTTAAGCTATCAGGTCACACTTTTTGACATACTGTACTTACAACTGAGTATACGAACTGATTTCATGAAAAAGGATTGTGCTGAGCATATTTGTGTTGTTGATTACGTGTGATAACTTGCAGCGATCCTCACGATTGTGTAAGGTGGCTACCTCCTTCTGTGGGGAGGAATCCTGAAAGTGCTTACCTCCCTGCAGATGATTGGCACCCTCTCCCTGGGTGGACAGATCACCCACCCAGATGAGTGCTGGTTTTGCTCTGGCACTCCAGTGCTCGGGAGCTCCGGGGGTCGGGCGAAGGGAAGTGCTGCTGCATGGCACCCCGCTCCCCTGGAGCCCTAGTAATGTACCGCACAAGTGCTCCGTAAGTGGGCTTGCTGCCGAACCCCCACTGGGAGCCACGTAGTTCCTAGCAGTGCTCACGAGCTGCAGAAACCAGGCTGGGCTCCCTTAGCCTGGTTCCTGCTGATCGTGAGAATAGCTTCTAGATCGATTCACACTTGTATATCAGCACTGATGATATAGTCATCATGGGATTTCATAGTGCTTCTGTTGTAGGACTGATATTTTTAGGACCAACAGTTAAAATAATTAGATTTATAATTGCCCATTAATTTAGTGATTGGCTTAACAACAACAACAAATATTTATATACCACTTTTCAACAAAAGTTTCCAAAATGGTTTAAATAGAGAAATAATAAATACAAAAATAAGATGGCTCCCTGTCCCCAAAGGGCTGACAATCTAAAAAGAAACATAAGACAGACACCAGCAATAGTCACTGGAAGGACTGTTCTGGGAGTGGATAGGGCCAGTTGCTCTCCCCCTGCTAAATACAGAAAATCACCACATTTAAAAGCTGCTTCTTGGCCCAGTTAGCAGCGGTTAACATAACATATCTTAAGAACATGAGAAAACTTCTTAACATGAGAACCTCTTAAAATAATAAAAACTTCTTAACATAAGAAAAGCCCTGCTGGATCAGGCCCAAGGCCTATCTATGATATGCTGATCAGGACGGTCCCCATACTATCATTTTAAGCACTGTAGCACTAAAACAGAAAAGTACATAGGTAGAGACTTTTACGATCTAATTTATATATGCAAAACTCCCTGCCAAGGCCTGCCAAGAAGAGGTGGGACCATATTCATGCCATGTATATTGTGTGGGGTTTGGAAATATATCCAACAGCACTTGCAAACTCTTTAGCAAGTTCTAGGTAGATATATCCTCAGGAAGAAGTTGTTCCTGTGGGATAATATTTTCAAGAACGTAGGAGGTTTACAAAACCAATGTGCCTATTTAACAGAGCAAACAGACACTTGGCTTTGCTCATATTTAGAGACCAAATATTAGATGTGTGGATCATTTAAAGTGTAAATATTGTCTCCTCTCTTTGAGCCAGTTCAGATGAGATGCCAAGCTTTCCCCCTTTCCCTTTATGTTTTCTTTACCAAGAAATTATTCTCTAGTTCCAAGTGATAATAAACTGAATGTTTGCAGTGGTTTCTGAATACTATCTTGTCTTCTGATACGGTAAGGGTCAAGTGATAGCATGATAGATAAAGAGTCATTGGATATATTCCACCAAGTTTACAACGTAAATATAGCCTTCTTCACAGCAGCTTGACACACCACTGATCCATTTTATGTGGACAGGAAATCTTGTTACTGGTTTCCCCTTTTATTTCTAATAAAACATTATAACATAAAATAATAATATGATCAAAAATAACCAAAACTATATAGGGTGTTATCTAAGGACATATCTTATATATATTGGTGTCTATCTAACACCAATATATCTAATGATATATTTCTTCACAACACAAACA
Organism: Hemicordylus capensis; assembly: GCF_027244095.1. NCBI lineage: Eukaryota > Metazoa > Chordata > Lepidosauria > Squamata > Cordylidae > Hemicordylus > Hemicordylus capensis. Next base: position 326,966,164 of record NC_069657.1, on the reverse strand, counting down.
GTTCATTAAATTTGGACCAGATCATTGAAAATTGCTCTTCTTTAGAATTCCATCAAAAAAGGACCAGTTCAAGAAGCTTGTATCAGTTATCCACAGTTCAAAATCCGGCGTAAATTTGTCCTTCCAGTGCTGTGTCCTTTTGACAGCACACCATGCTCAAAGAATCCATCATCCTTGATGTAAAGATCAGTTTCATATATTGGGGATATAGCCCCAAAGAACACAAACATCTTTAACAGACAGTGATTGCTGTAAAATTATATGACCAATTTTATGAATTCCAGACCAAAAATAATTGTTCCATATCTAGTTTCTGGTGTTGGATAGGGGTTTGCACAAAACCAGCTGGGCTGGCTCACTTCAAGTCCAAACTGGACCCAAAACAGATTGAGCCAGTTTGGTTTTGCCCCACATAAAACACCACCACCCCAGTTCAGTTCACGAGGTTTGTGAGCCTTTATATGTTAATTTTTTGTACTTACCCCCTTGGGGAGGGCTTATCTGAGGATGCAGGGGGCTCCTCAGAGGTCCCCCTTCCCCCACAAGCCTCTGTTTTGGCAAAAACCACCTGGTTCAGGCATTCTTCAGTCCGTTCCAGGCATTCCCACCTCGTAGTGGCCATTGTGGAGACTGCTGCACATGTGCAATGGGCCTCTGCATGGCCTGGGTCATGACGCAGGGGCCCATTGTGCATGTGTGGCGGCCTCCAAAATGGCTACCGTGATGGGGGAAAGGCCAGGAATGGCCTGTAGAATGCCCAAACTGGGTGTGTTTTTTTTTTCAAAATGGGGGCCTGTGGGGGGATGGGAAACCTCCACGGACCTGCCCGCAGCCTCAGAAAAACCCCCAGGGGGTCGTAAGTACTAATTTTTTTAAATGTAAAAAGGCTTATGTAACCCCTGAAAGGCTGGGGGGCTTCAACCTTCACACTGAACCAGTTCGACGTCAAACCAGTTTGACATCAAACCGGTTTGCACATCCCTAGTGTTGGGTTGGATTTAGTATAGACCTGAGGGAACATACAAAATTTATTTTCTTATCTTCAAAAACCTCAGTTTATGTCTGCTTTTTGGTGCATCTCTTATTCAGACACAAACATTATAAATGCCTTTATAGTTCCCATCATCCCCAGGATATTTTATTTGGTCATTTTGCTAATGATGTTATCTCAAAGCTCATTTGCTCACCATAATAGATTTTTGTTCTTCACTGGTAAGAAATCCAGGATTTTATTCCTGCGAGTTGGTAAAATGAATCCTTGATTTAAAAACAAACAAACACACAATTGTCTTCTTAATTTAAATTGTACTTTAGTACTTCTTTCCACTCATGTGTGCCTATGAAATATGGAATAAAACTGAACAGATTAGGCTGCTCCGTATTAGGATAAAAGCCAAGGCAATGCATAATACATGCATATTGATCATCCTACCCCTCACATTCAAGGACAGGTGAACAATCAATGGTGGCTGGTGAGGGCAGCACTGTAGGTGATTGCAAGCAGTACCACCAGCTAAGCCGCTGCAAGCAGCAGCATCCTGCACGGTGACTGCTGCAACTCTAGCTGCCATGGCTCCAGTACTCACCTGGCTTCTGCACGTGTACAGTCATTTGCATGGTCGGCAACTCCATGCTGACCACACAAATAGCCTCCACTCACCTGCAGAGGCCAGGTGACTGCCGGAGCCATAGCAGCCACCACACAGGATGCTGCAGCTCGTGGCAGCTTGCAGGTGCTGGCAGTGCTGCCCCACCAGTGCTGCCTTCACCAGCCAGCAGTGTGCACGATGCACCTTTCTTTAGACAAACACTTCTGCCTCTGACAGGTAAAATATTAGAGATAACCAATTCTCAGCTCCTTGCTCATGTATGACTGCACAGATACTATGATCCCACCCTCTGCACATGCGCGCGCGCACACACACACACACACACAAATATTCTCACTGTGACAGGTAGCTGAGACCAGGAATAGGCAACTCAGATAAATCTGCATCCCAAGGCAATTTTATGTGGTCCCTAGTAGGTTTTTTTTTAAAAAAGCTGACCAATATTTAACATGTAAGGAAAAGAACAAACAACTTAGTAAATTCTAAGAAGTGGCAATTATATATTTTAGTGTGATGAGGTTTTTTTTCTTTCCCTCTTTGGTTTTGTTAATAAATTATACGCAATACATAAATATACATATCTGTACATAATGCCATGCTAGAGTTCCATATCCATAATTTAAAAAACCCCACCCATTATTACCTCACAAAAATGTCATTTTACCCCACTCTTTATCCAAGAAGCTCAGAGTGTTCCCTCATTTTATCCTCACATCAGCCCTGTGAGGTATGTCAAGCTCAGTTACTGACCCAAGGTCATCCAATAAGTTTCACGACTAAGTGAGGATATATGAACCAGTCCCAGTCCAGTGCTCTAATCTGAACATCACTCTGGCTTCCCCTGTCTGCACAGATTACAGCAACTTTATTAGGAAGCCTGATGATTACCCTTAAGGGAGTCTCTTTATGTGGCAACTATCCCCTGCACTACTGGAGATTAGAATGGCCTTTAATCAGGATGTCAGCCACTTTGTAGATTTAAGGATAGCAGGAGATTTGAGCTGACAATGTCAAGAAAATTTCTCTATACTAATCTGTATTAAGGATTTTGATAAGAGGGGTTATAACAATTTCAACTTGAGATTAAAAATGTGATGAAAAAAGAAGTACTTCCAGCTGATCATTTATGAGCTGAGACAAAATGGAGACCCTTTTTTTCAAAATCTTGCACACCCACATACACCTACATGAAAAGGGAACCCTCATTTTTATCATCTGTCAGGTAGGCTCATGAACACAAAAGAAAATTTTCACCATCCTTCCTTGTCGTAGCAATTAAAGCTTTGCCAGGAAGGATAAAAAGATTGAGCTGCAAAATGCCTTTACGATATGCTGCATAGGAGGTTCCAGGAGATAATTTACGTGATCAAAAAACTTTTTTAAAAAATCACACTTTTTTCAGATGAAATAATAGCTGAATTAGAAAAGGCATGGTCTCCTGTCTTTGCCACTACCTTTTATTTAATGAGTGTGCAGCACACTGATGTCTAATTCCACTACTAAAGGAATCAATAAAATGAAGTAATGTGCTGAAACATCTGGATTTCTCCATTGTTTTCAAGGGGCAGCTTTCACTTCTGCCTTGGTACAGAAAGTAGAACTAAGGTTAAGGTATGTTTTGGGAGAGGGGCTTTAGTGGATCAGGTGGCAAAGTGCCTGGAGGCTGAGAACAGGCTTACTGCAGTCATGGTGTTTCATGGTCTTTCCCCTTCCCCTCCTCAGTAACAGGACGGCAATTGTATTACCAGATCTGCTCGCTTCACCATTTGGGGATATTTCAGTGTACTTCCTAAACTCAAGCATCAGTCATTTTCTATCCCTATGATTACTTGGAAGAGAAATGCTGACTGTCTTCCAGGTAAACAGTTGTTCTGACAAGGGGTTACAACAGAGAAAGGAATGCCAGCTCTCTTCCCTCCGAGTTTGATAAGAAACTCCATAGGTTGAGTCAAGCTCTACTTAACTTTTCCTCCCTATGGCTATCATAAGCAAATGTGTCAGAGGGTGTGATGTTCCCTCCTTTCTCCCCTTTGTCTTGGCGATTGCTTTAGAGATCTCCCTCTTTGAATTTCCTTTGTAATGGAGCATACAGGAAAACACCACCCAGACATAACTTAATAATAACTAATATTTATACCTTAACAGGAGCAGTAACTCCTGAAGTCATCAGGAAACTCTGGGAGGGGACCATCTGCCAAACTCCTTTTAGCTGTAGGACATGCTTTCACCTATAAGAACCCTCTTCAAGCATGGGGGTCATGCTTTTGGGACCACACCTTGTTGTTGCTATTACATCTGTCACACTTGTTGTCCATGCTCCTGCACACACTTTGCCATTGGAAACTGCATCCCCATGCTGCCCAAGTATGCCAATGAGCTCACTCTGTGCTTGAGCTCCCCAGAAAGAAGATTTCCCACAGCTAGATCTAGGTAGATATGACAAATGGCTTTCCTCTTTCTTCTCTCCCTCTTTCACCCCCAAAGCTCTATCCCCGCTCCTAGTACAGCAAATTGGCAACGTGCCTAACCAACCACTTTTTCATTTCCTGTAACCCTATTACCCCTCAATAAAGCAACACTTGGTTTTCAAAGTTACATCTCCATCCTCTTTCTTTCCCCTTCCAATGTGTCCATGCCTCATGCACAGCTCTTAAGATATTTTTTATTGCTGTTCCCAGGTCTGTACCCATTTGATGATAATTTCCCCCACCTAACCAACATACATTCTGTTTTATAGCTTTTGATTTTAATTAACTGGTTTTTATTGTTTTTATCCTGCTGTAAACTGCCCTGAGCCATTTTGGAAAGGCGGTATATCAATCAATCAATCAATCAAATAAATAAAGTCATGGAGGGTGATAGCTGACATGCTTCCCACAGACCTTGTAATACTTGAGCATCACCTTGAACACTTCTCCTGCCCCTGGGTATAAAAGAACTGTTGCAGCAGAAGAGCAGTAGATATTATGCAAGAGAGTCAGTGAATCTGGTGGGAAGATCTGGAGCTGTGTAGGCAAGTTGTAGAATATCCTATTCCCCTTACATGTCAATAATATTTACTCAGTATAGCTGTGGCTTCCCTTGTGGCCTACAGCAATGGAATATTGGTGGAGGCTAGGTCTTCATCAAATTTTCATGAATTGTTTCATTGGAGAAGAGAATGGAGGGAGGGATTTCATGCTTTCATGGGTGGCGGGTGGCAGTTGGTTGAATTTCAAGACAGGACAGGTTTGCCTAAGTCTGAGGAGGGGTTCTGATGGTATTCTTTTAACATAATTCTCTGGAACATTCCAGGAAGTGAAATACTGCCAAATGAGAGATAAGTGGCATTACTAATACCATTACATCTGTCATTGCTCACAGAGGCAGTGGGCACTAGTTCCAGCAAGGAAAGGATACTGTTGCAACCATTCTGTTAAATCCCCCCCCGCAAAAGAATATGTCATGGATTACCCCCAAAAGTGGTAAAGGTTTCTAACCCCTACTAACCAATCCCCATCAACTGCTGAAATTTTGATTAAATTGGAGGCGGGAGTTGGGGGTTGGAAACTCCTTCCACTGCCCTACTGAAGGGCAGCTCATCTCATTTTGCCTCATATCTCTGCATATTTTGCTTCTGGTCTCTGGTCCTACAAGAGTGTGAATCTTGCATAAAATCATGAAAATGTGCTAACAGCCAAATGGACACCAGGTGGCATGTCTAGAATTCAGGAAATGAAGTTATATGTTTTGGGGTTTGTGATTATTTAGCAAAGTACAAGGAAGCTGCCACTCCAGTTACAGAGTGCAGTGTTACTTGTTACAGCTGTTTAAGAAACACGCATGGAGATCACTGTAGAGTCTAAACTAAATACAAGTACAAGGAAGCTACCACTCCAGTTACAGAGTGCAGTGTTACTTGTTACAGCTGTTTAAGAAACACACATGGAGATCACTGTAGAGTCTAAACTTAATTGATTTATTGGTGAAGCACGTTTAATATAGGAAAGACCTATCCTGTCTATCAGCTACATTATGAGGCTATTCACACGATTGAAGAAAATTGGGCTAGCCTCCGCTAGCCCGATTTTCTTCAGTCGTGAGAACCACCGGGCTCGGCTGAGAATGAATAGCAGGAGAATATTGGTGAGTACCCTGAGACTTTTAATCGGAGAAGGGAAGATTATCCAAGACCTGGGAGCTGGATGGCATAAAGGAAACTCCTTAAAGAGTGGACACAACGTAAGCCACAAAGGTTGGGTGCCTTTATGGATGCAATGCCATCAAGGATCCTCAAATATGTAATCAGCTGTGAGAAGCAGAGATTATATTAAGACTGAACCACATTCAAAACTTGGGTGGTGCTGCAAGGAAAGAAGGATGATGGGATTTCCTATCCTCGCCTCTGATGCAGGTGGCCCTTGTGGGGGGAGGTAGAGTTTGTAGGGCAGTTAGTTATTAATAAGGCTGTGGAAGATGCTGAAAGGCATCATCTCATACTGCATGGGAGATGACAGTGGTAAGCCCTTCCTGTATTCTTCAAAGAAAATCACATGGCTCTGTGGTCGCCATGAGTTGACACCGACTTGATGGCACAACTTTACCTTTAGCTCTTGTAAAATCCAGTTACCTTGACTGTTGTATTTATTGAAGTGGGAGCAGGGGTAAAAAGCAAAATTAATAACTATTCACATTCACCTAAGGCAACCTGTAAATATAACATATAACTATAAAAGAATTACTGAAAGGAATAAATTGATGGTAGAATGCTTGCAGTAGACATTAATTTCCATGTTGTTCACACTCATGTACTAGGCAGTGGCTGAATTCCTCAGTCCTGTATAAAATGTACTCAGAGTATCCTTTCCTGTTGCTGTGGTGGGCAAACCAATTCCAAAAAAGGTTTAAAGACTGTGCTTCAATATATTCAATTGCAATGAATTTGCCAAACAAACAAACAAAAACCCTCCTCCAACAGTGGCACACTCTTATAACAACTATTTTCTCTTTTGTTTTCATATTTACACTCAAACACTGTAGCAATGCTACAAACATTTTGCATGACTCCAGAAATCATATATGCATTTACAAGAGATATTCTCTTAAGGAATAAATGGGGAGGGGGCACAACCCTGCCCCACTGCCTGACTGTCTTAAAAGCCTCCTCCATATGCAGACTCCAAATTACTAAACGTTTGTAATATTGGCATCAATTCCCATCATACAAAAAACACCACAACATTAATACATTATTAATGCTATTTGCTTGTGCTTATGTGCCAGCATCGTGACTGAACATTAATAAATAGAATGAGGATGGAGGATGGAGACTGGAGGGGGGAAATATGAGGCATAGTTATAATAAAGCTGAAGAAGAACTGCTGCTTCAGAATAGTTATATATAACCTCCTTTCAAACCTCTGGCCATCTCAATTATGGTGGTAAAGGAGGCAGGATTTAAAATAAATAGGATATTTCCCCCCTCTCCGTTCTACATCAGCTTATTGCAAACGAAGGTGGGAAGAAGTGTTTTCAGGGCAGCTTTGTCATATCTACTCCCATTTCTCTCTTGTGCAACCTCCGCGGAATAGTGAAGATAAGCAAACCAGAGTTCACGTGTACTTGTGACTGCCAGTAAGACAGATTTATTACAGAAAGCTCCTGAGAGACCAATTAATATCACCAGGCTTGTCAAAATATGTGTGCCATGAAGAATACAGGCAGACTTTCAGCACTCCAGGAATGCAAGGTCACATAAGAGAAGGACACAAGGGGACAAGCACAATCACGGCAGAGGAAAGGAAATCAAGCCCAGCTGTGCGTTCAGTGTGAAGACCTTCCACAATGGCCAGACATCCATTGCTCTAGATTATGATTTTAGGGGACTTTCCCTAAAAGTAGTAACAACGGATTGTGCTTAGCAAGACACCATTTTCCTAGCAGGATTTCTGCTTCTTGTTCTTTTGCATACAGTATGTCTGGCATGCATAAATTTAGCAGATGGGACTTTTCCTGGCATACATATGCAGGAACTGAAGCATTTCAGCCCTGGCTGTTCCATTGTGGAGGAATCTAGGGGTGTTGAAATATTGCCCCTTTAAGCCCTGTCCCTACATAAATGTGCCTTGAAACCCCGCCCTCCTGCTCTTCATGGTTACATCTGAAGAAACAATTATTTTGTTTGAGAAAGATCCTTGCCATGAGGCAAACAAGCACAGTGACGGGGAAAGGCTACAGAGGATGTCGATATGGGAGTGGGGCTTGTGGACACACTCTCAGGGGTGCTGTACATGAGTATAGTGTCCTTTGTTTGCATAACAATACAAGACTTTTCACACACTGAATTTCTTCCTGTTCCCAGAATAGGAGTCCTGCTCGAACAAAAGCAGCAACTTTAGTCAAAAGAGCATAGAAGGAAAAAGAAACACAACATTAATGTGGTGACAATTTTATAATCTTGGGGTCCATCTGTTTCAGTATCAAGGATCAGGATTCAGAGAACCCCCAAGCATGTGTTCCTTGGTCACTTTTAGCTAACTAAGCTCTCAAAGCTCCTTACCCAAAAAAAGAGAGAGACACAAAAAAAATGCAATAATGAAAAATACTTACTACTCTTATATTGATGTACTTAATATAATATAACCTTATATTAAGGTTAACGTTAACGGTATATTAACGTTAAAGAGCCCCTGGTGGCACAGTGGTAAAACTGCCGCCCTGTAACCAGAAGGTTACAAGTTCGATCCTGACCAGGGGCTCAAGGTTGACTCAGCCTTCCATCCTTCCGAGGTCGGTAAAATGAGTACCCAGAATGTTGGGGGCAATATGCTAAATCATTGTAAACCGCTTAGAGAGCTTCAGCTATAAAGCGGTATATAAATGTAAGTGCTATTGCTATTGCTATATTAAGGTTACTTTAATTTTTAGCCACCTCAGATGGACCATATGGTCCTGACTTCCTGACTCTTCGGGAAGATGGTAGAACTCAGGGAGACACCCAGTGTCCCCTCTAACAGGGATTCCCAGATGTTGTTGACTACAGTTCCCAGCATCCTCAGCTGCAATGGCTTTTGCTTGGGGATTATGGGAGTTGTAGTGAACAACAATTGGGAATTGCTGTTAGAGGGAACACTGGAGCTACCTGCAGTCACTACTTCATTATTTCAATATGATTGAGCCATCTTGGCAGCTGCTGCTAGGGCCCAAACTTGTAATACAAATAATATCTAGATAAATAAATGATTACACTAAAGGAGGCGATCTTCTGGGTGATTAAAAAATGTAATCTCTTCCTTTTCCAGGCAAAGTGCTAACTTGACACTTACAATGAGTGATCTGCAGTGCCATGATCAACGTGATTCCCCTCACTTTCTTCAAGTACTTTCTTTCAAGATTGGGGGGAAGATTTGCAATTTTGCAATAAAAGACATAATCCATGACATAATCCACCTTTATTTCTTGCAAGGACACCCTTGCAAGAAATGTTGCCTTTTGCTTAAAAGAAATTCCACAGAGATGCAGTGCAGTCCCAATTATATATTTCACAAAATTATACATCTCACAAAAAGCAGTTGGAAGCTTGTGAAATATTTAGCCGATCCGTGAAACAACCAGGCAAGTTGTCTTAATTCTGCCTTTTGACTGCTGTATACTATAGCTAAATCAAATGGCCTGTCTCAGGGCAAGTATCTGCTATGACACAGCTTGGCTTTAACGCCTTCCAAGGGAGATTTAATTCTCTAATATCTATGAACAGGTGATTATTTTGAGTACCAGATGGATTCTGTTGCCTTTAGGTAATATTTTCCCATCTTGCTCATTTTGAATTTTTTTTTTTAAAGGTGCAAAAACAGATTTTAAATAAGCCTCTTTCCACTGTCGATTGCTTAGTTACCAGGGATTCCCATATGTTCATTATCAAAAGGATAAAATCTTCCAGCACTATCATCATGTGATCTCTTTAATGATAATTTGGCCTTGCCAGAGTGTGGTTTTTTTTGTCTTGTGTAGGTCCTGTGTAAAATAGCCTATAATCTCAATTGTTTCCTGCTGGGTGAACTAATAAGTATCTCTATGAGTTTCATCTTCTAGCAGCAGGAATCAAATGGAATCAGAAGTTCTTAAGCCCAGAGGTTGAGTGGTTTGAGCAGAAATAATGTGTGGAGGGGAGGGGGAAGGGGTTACGGAAGGTTTCAAAAAATGCCAGGTTGTTTTCTTTTGTAGATGATGTAAAGAACAGCAATAATGAGCAATATGCTAAACTTTTCTTTTCTTAATCATGTGTTTCAGAATCATCACTTGCCCAGTGTTGTGGTCTGTGCTGTGTGGTCTATGCTCCAAAGCACTTTCAGAATCACATTATTAAAAATGCAGAAATCGGTAAATAGATGCAAAAACTCAGGTTTTAATTTCCAAAATTTCTGGGCCAAGAATTCAAACTTCCCTAGAAATCAACCCTGCTCTCACATCCTTCTAACACTTGCAGCATAGGCATGATAGTAATTGTTACTCACTATGGAGGGGGCAATGCTTTGAGGCACTCTCCCTGCACATGCTCAGAGACTCTCTTTTCTACTTCACATGTGTCAATGGTTAGAACTGATGGTGAAAACACTTTCACCTGGATCTCACTGAGATAGTAAGCCTGTGTCTTTGGGCTGTATGACTTTAGATGCATGACTGAATGCTTCAGACAACAATTATATCTAGGTCAGGCTTCCCCAACCTGAGGCCCTACAGATGTTGCTGAACTAAAACTCCCAGCATCCCTAGCCACAATTTATTGTGGCTGGGTATGCTAGGAGTTGTAGTTCAGCAACATCTGGACAGCCGGAGGTTGGGGAAGCCTGATCTAGACGAAACTAGAGCCCTATTTAGATGTTTCTTTTAAAAGATGCTGTATGTGAATAAAAGGGTCTCAATGTACTCTGGAAGTCCTGCCCTGATGGCGTTCATCTGAAGAGGCAAACACCATAACCGTGATCGTGTTTTAGTGATCTGCAGGCAACGCCACCTGAGCATGCCAGTAATGGAAACACCTTAATCACAATTATGGCATTTGCCTTTTCAGATGAACATCATTGTAAGTGTGAAAAGCATGTGGGGGGTGACAACACACCACAGCAGGACTTCCAGAGCACTTTGGGATGCTTATACTCATATACAGTATCTTTTAGGAAATAATATCTGAATAGGGCTTAGATGGCTTCTAGCTTAATCCCTGCTAACTTGGCAAAGAGGCACCTTTTAATGTAGTGATTCTCTTTATTTAGCAGGGGGAGAGTAACTGGCCCTTTCCACCCCTAGCACAGTACCTCCAGTGACTGTTGCTGGTGTCTGTCTTATGTTTCTTTTTAAATTGTGAGCCCTTTGGGGACAGGGATCCATCTTATTTATTTATTATTTCTATATGTAAACCACCCTGAGCCATTTGTGGAAGGGTGGTATAGAAATTGATTTTTAAAAATAAAATAAAATAAAATAAAATAACTTAGCCTTCTCTTTGACAGGTAGCGTTGCTGATCCGCCAGTACTGGATGGACTCCAGAAACTGGCATCAATCTCCAGGTGACTACTGAAAGCAATTCAAGAGGTTTTAATGACTTGGTGTTATGAAAAATATTATAGGAAAATATCTCCAGGTATAGCTTCAATCAGAGTTGGCAGCTCTGCTGATTTGTCAGAATGCTGATCGGAGGAGGAGCATTTGGGCATATACCCAAAATTAGAAGTCACGCAGCCCAAATACAGGTTGACCACCTCTGTGAGAAATAGGACAGATCTAACCCTTATAAAAGTATTGACTTGTCTTTTGCAAGGGCTTAAGTTATTTGCCACTAACATCTCAATGGGACACTAGCACCAGGAAAGCACCACTAGTTTAAGAGCATCTTTCAATATGATTTACCCTTATTCTTCTTAGGATGTGAGTAAAGAAAGAGAATCCCCCTCCCCCTTCGCCTCGTGCTGGAAGAGGGAGTTTATCCCAGCCTGATCTCACGAGGCCTAAGAAGCGGCCTGATTGGTGGATCGGCTGGGTGACGGCGTGGCTTGGGCTGCAAACGCCTGAGCCACGCCGAACTAGTTCAGTTTGCTGTTCAGCGTCGTTGGAGTAGGAGCTCTTGTATCGAGCTCCTTCTCGTTGGTTTGGGGAGGGAGCACCCGGGATCGGGCGAGGCAGCAATCGGCGTTCGCACGCCGCGGGGGCTACGGCGGAGGCCGCAGTCGGCGTCCTCCTCGCTGGGGGCTAAGGGTCTTCGGTGGCGTCTTCCTACCGTGGTGGCTATCCCGGAGGCGGTCTAGGCTGGGGCCTATCGAGGCCTGGGCCATCCCTGTTGCGGCTGGCATCTCTTCATCTGGGCTTTAGCCCACGGGTTTGTGGGGTGCCTGGGTGGTGGGGTGGTGCTTGGCTCCCTTTATGGTTTGTGTTTTGATTTCTCTCTCTGCTCTTTACATTGGTCATGGCTAGTGGGGGATAGTGTTAGCATTGGTACTGGTGGGCCTCCGGTCCCTTCTTTCCTGTCTCTCTGTGAGTCTTGGGGGTTTTGGCTGGTTGTTTCACGGTGCCCCTTTCATGCGTTTGGTCACTTTACTTTTCACGGCGGGGAGTTGTTTGACTAACAGGCAGAAGACTGCTGTTTGACTCCCTCCTGCCTTTTCCTGGGGGTTTTGCCTATAAGGGGTTCCTTGCCCGCTTTTGGTGCTTGGTTTTAGAGTTTTGATATTGGGTGGCTCCCAGGGATCTGGGGAAAAACGTTTGGGAGGCCATGCCCAGGAAGGCTAAAGAAAAGAAGGGGGGGGCGGCCCATTCACCAGCCCAAGCGGCCAGCTCCTCCGCCATCCTCCTTGGATGAGGAGGATGAAGAAATGGCCCTTATTCGTGGTCTAATTAACAGGATGGAAGCTTTGGAGAAAGCCAAGGCTGCGCCATCGGACAAGGGTGCGGGTCCTTCAGGCGGGGGCGGGGTGCCGCCGCCCAAGGCCCCTCGGCGGACCAGGGGGTCTGTTAGGAGCCAGCTACTGACATCTTTATCTAGTAGGTTGGAAGCCTTGCAGAGGGGACTGCCACCGGGCGGCCCGGCCCTTCCGGCTCCTTCGGGACCGCTTCCTTCACCTGATGATCTGGTTCAAGAGCTACCTTTGCCGGCTCTGCCTGCCCCTGCTGCACCGTTGGATCAGCCACCTTTGGACCCAGCTGCACCGTTGCCCTTGGGTGAGCCAGCCGCACCTACACTCCCTGGTGGCACCGGCCAGTGGCCTTATGTTCCCTGGCCGATGCAGGCTATGGGGGGCTGGGGACCAGCCTCAGCTTGGTCCCCATATACACATACATGGGGTATGGGTTTTCCCATGGCCTTCCCTGGGGTCACTGCGGGAATGCAGGGTACGGCGGAGCAGGTCTGGCTCGGCAATAGGCCTCCCGGCAGTCTTCTTCCTCCTTCTGGGGCTGCTCCCACCACGGTGCCGGATGCAACTGCCTGGCCCGGTTACTACCCGATGGGGATTTTGCCCTCTGTGCAACACGCTCCCTATGGGGGTATGGGGCTGCCACTTGGAGATCATCTGCTTCCCTCTACCAAGGAGAGAATTCTTAAGGGGGAGTACGTAGATATTTTCAGTTTGCTCTTTAGGGAGCCTGAAGTCAAACACAAAGAAGGGGAGTCGTGTAAGGAACACGAAGTCACCAAAAGGAAACCTATAGAGAAAACTTGGAACAATTGGCTGTCAGGTTTTACTATTTACATGGGGGTTATAGTGCAGGCGCAGCCGGTGCGCGGTCCATCTCTCTTGAAGTATATGGACATTATTCATAGGGCTGTGTTGGATTTTGCTGGATCCTCTTGGATCCGTTACGATGAGAGCTTTCGGATGAGAGCAGCGCTGGATCCCACGTTACCCTGGGATGCCCCTTTGCAGGAACTATGGCTTGTCATTATGTCCCCGGCCCGTCCAGTTGAAAGGGACCGTTCAGATAGTGGACATTTATTGTCCAGGCCATCCGGGGCTTCGCCCGTGTCAGGGCCGGGCCAGCAGTGGGTTCAACCCCAGCTGGTCTGCTGGGAGTACAACACTAACGGCAAGTGCTCCCGTTCCCCCTGCCGCTTTAAACATGCCTGTGGGGTCTGTGGGTCTAGGCACCCGAGTTCTTCCTGCCCAAGGGCCAAGCTTGGAGGCCCCGGGTCGAAGTTCCGCCCCAGCACCACCAAGAAGGGTCCTCCTCCCCCACCCCCTGCGGGTAAAGGGTCCTAGTCCTATTAGGCTGGAAATTCTGGAGCAGCTGCTCCTGGACTATCCCGACCGGTCGGCAGCTGCTTATTTGTTAGATGGTTTTCGTTTAGGCTTTAGGATTCCTTCTTCCGCTCAGAGGGGGCGGCTGTGTACTCACAATCTTAAGTCGGTTGTTGTTAAAGAGGAGGTAGTGCTTTGGAAAATTGGCAAGGAAGTAGCGGCAGGCAGGGTCCTGGGCCCTTTTGAGAGTCCTCCTTTCCCCGGATTGCGAGTGTCGCCGCTGGGGGTGGTTCCCAAGAAAGTGCCTGGTGAGTTTAGGCATATTCATCACCTTTCTCACCCTAGGGGGTCGTCTGTCAATGATGGCATCCCCGACAGCCTCTGTTCAGTACATTACACGTCCTTTGATGAGGCTGTTAGGGTAGTGAGGAGCATGGGGCCTGGGGCCCTGTTAGCCAAATGTGACATAGAGTCCGCCTTCCGCCCACTCCCTGTCCACCCGGATGATTTCGAGCTTCTGGGCTTCGCTTTTGCTGGTCAGTATTACTTTGACCGGGCCTTACCGATGGGTTGTTCAATATCTTGTGCAGCCTTTGAAGCTTTTAGCTCCTTTCTTGAATGGGCGGTTAGGCGGTGGGCGAGCCTTCTATCCACGGCTTATTATTTAGATGATTTCCTTTTTGTAGGGCGTGCTAACTCTCGGGAATGCCAACATTTGTTGCGCTCCTTTATGGAGCTGACAGACGAGCTTGGGGTGCCCCTGGCTAGGGACAAAACGGAGGAGCCGTTCACACAGCTCTCCTTTTTGGGTGTCGAGCTGGACACCATTGCAGGTTGCTCTAGGTTGCCACAAGCGAAGCTTGGTGTCCTTCTGGAGCTTGTCAAGACCATGGGTCGTTCCCTTAAGGCTACCCTTAGGGAGCTTCAGGTGGTGGCGGGGCATCTCAACTTTGCCTGTAGAGTGGTAGCTCCGGGCCGGGCCTTCTTGTGCCGGTTATGCGACCTGACAGTCGGTTTGAGGGCCCTTCATCATAGGGCCAGGATTACTGTAGGGGTTCGGGATGATCTGGCCTTGTGGGAATCTTTCCTGCTCGGTTGACCTTGTGGGAATCTTTCCTGCTCGGGTGGCCTTTTGGAGTAGTGAGCTACTCCTGGAAGCTGATCTGCAAGTCCATTCGGACGCTGCGGGTGGCGTTGGTTTTGGTGGCCTGGTGGCCTGAGGAGTGGTTTGTCCAGGGAATTGTTCGTGACTTGACCTTTTTAGAGCTTTTCCCAATTGTGGTGGCTGTCCACATCTGGGCTGACCAGTTTGCAAATTCATCGGTCAGGTTTTGGTGCGACAACCTGGCTGTAGTCCAGGTTGTTAACACGCAGACCTCTTATTCCCAGCGGGTTATGGGCCTAGTTAGGGCGTTGTTCCTGCAGTGCCTTCGGGCTAATATCCTCTTCCGGTCTCGCCACGTTCTAGGTGTCAGGAATGATATAGCTGACGCTCTGTCTCGTTTTCAGTTAAACAGGTTCAGAGAGTTAGCGCCCGAGGCAGCTTCGCATCCGGATCCTATGCCAGCCTTTCTGTGGCGACTTGGTGGGCGGAAGCACAGCAGGCTATAGCGGCGTCTCTGGCGCCCAGCACCAGAGCGAGCTACACAGCCAAGCTTGAGGCGTTTATGCTTTTTCGGAGGGCCGAAGGTCTGGCCGAGACCTGGCCAATTCCAGTTGAACAGCTACAGCAATTTTTGGTTATGTTACATAGGGCGGGGCATGCGGTTTCCACCTTGGGGGGTTACCTGGCTGCGCTGGCCTTTGAAGCCCAAATACAGGGGGTTAAGGACTCTTCCTCCGACCCTCGAGTTAGGCGCATGCTGGAGGGCTGGGCCAGGGGGCCCCCGGGAACCAGTGACTCCAGACGTCCACTTTCCTTGGACTTGGTGGCTGTTGCACTGGGCCGCTTAGAAGAATGCTGCGCGAGTTCTTGGGAAGTGTCCCTATTTCAGGCGGCCGTGTTAGTGGCCTTTTTTGGTGCCTTCCGTCCTGGGGAGCTGTTGCCCCGTGGTAGGGTCTCCCCTAGGGACCGGTGTTTACAATTCTCTGATATGTCCCTTTTTGAAGGCGAGGCTCGTTTGTTACTTCGCCGGTCCAAAACAGACCAAAAGGGTAAGGGTCAGGTTGTTCGTTTGGTTGCCGCCACGGACCCAATTCTTTGCCCAGTTAAAGCCCTACGGCGCTACGCTGGTTTGGGGCCAGCTTCAAGGGGCTGTTTATTCACTCACGAAGATCAGACCCCTCTCACACAATACCAGTTCCTGACAGTGGTCAGGCGGGCTCTCGGGGCCGCTGGGGTCCCCCTTGCGGGGTTAACCCTGCATTCCTTTCATATTGGAGCGGCCACTATGGCCTCCTGCTTGGGCCTGCAAGAGGCCAAGGTGAAGAGAATAGGGCGTTGGAAGTCTGTGGTGGTCAGGCGTTATGTGCGCTCACAGCGGTTTCCTTCGGCCATCATTGATTTGTTGTTTTTTCTTGACAGGTGCTGGCGGGGCAGCGGCTCCGGTCCGGGTCCTGATATGTGGCCACTCACTGGTCTTTTGGGCTTTCAAACGGGCCAGCTCTTCCCACTGGGGGTCACAGTTGGGGTTTGGAAAGCAGGCTGCAGTTTACTGGCTTGGCATGCGTGGCATGCTATGGAATCAGTTACTGCCCGCGATCAGGGATCATTTAGTTAGGTTTCCCATGCCCCATGTTCTAGTTCTGCATTTAGGGGGAAATGACTTGGGCCGGCGGACTGGACTGTCTATACTTCAGCAAGCCTCCTCGGACTTCGCAGTGCTTCGCAATTGGATAACGGGGGTGCATTTTGTGTGGGTAAATTGGCTGCAGCGTAGAGTGTGGCGAGGTGCCCGCTGTGGCTTAAGCCTTGAAAGGGCGCGTAGGAAGACCTTGGCTGCAATTGGCAAGCTTGTGCTTGCGGCTAATGGGGCTGTCGTGCGGCACCCAGATCTGGCTGCGTGCTTCCCTGAGTTGTATCGCCCGGACGGGGTTCACCTCTCCGAGCAAGGATGTGATTTGTATTTGCACAACGTCCAGAGGGGGCTTGCTGAATTTCTGGGCAGGTATGGGGCAGGAAGGTCAAGCGAGGGCTAACCTTCCTGGGTGGCAGGAACAGTGCGGGCTGATGGGTAAGGGAGATTTAGATTACTGGTGAGCACCCTTGGACATTTAAAGGTGGATTGGTCAATCGCTCCTTTGTTGCCTGTGCGGCACGGGGAGATGTTTATTGCCATGAAACCTGCTTCGGGACTTCACCAACCTTTGGGCTGTGCGGTCCGGGGTGGTTAAGACCAGGAGCTGTCCAGGTCCCCTCTTCTAAAGGGGGAGGTTGGCTTTGAAGGAATGGGGCGGGATTTACCTGCCTCTTTCCTGAGCCAGGGTTTGTCGCCCTGTTAGGTGTTGGGTAGGAAGTTAGAATCCTAGCCCACGCCTAGGTGCCCGCACTGTTTTATTACGGTGATTATTCACCTGGTTTGCAGTCCACCATGCGTGTTCTTATGTTAAATAAAGCGTGGCCCTTATACCCCAAACTTTGTCTCCGTGTCTTCTTGGGCCTGGGTCTGGGAACAATACAGCAATTCAAATTTGTAGTACAAATTTGGTCTGATCATGAAACCCATAATAATTTTCCATCAGACTATGTTTTTCTATAGTTCTTCTCCAATACATATATATGACCCGATATGTACATCGCTAGGTGGTGAAACTAGAAACTTATCTAGTTTCTGATTTTCTGGTTCCGAGTTGCCACCAGAAATGCCGGTAGTAACTGGAGATGGACCTGTATTACAGTTCTCTGTGTCCTTGGCATCTGGAATGCTGCCACAGCAGCATTTAAAGGGCCTCCCAGGAAGAGGACTGGGGGAAGAACAGAGAAAGAAGAAGAGAAAGAGGGGAGGTCCACCTCTCTCCCACCTTACTGTTGCCATTGAAGCACAGCCACCAATGTCACTGCAGCAGCAACTAGGTAAGTTGGTGTGGAGATACATGGAAAAATTCATGGGAAGGTTGAGCATGGAATTGAAACACTGTCATTGACTAAACTGGACTTAGAATTAACTGAAACATTTCCCAAACTTTTGAAAATAGCTCCTTTTTGCCATGTCCAATTGTGAATAAAACTGTGGGTGGGAGCTGTTTGATAACCATAGTTGGTGATGAGTGAAAGGGGTGATCAAATGAACTTTTATCTTTAGTTCATTTGGCTTTTAATTATCAGGATATTGCTGTTGAAATTCTTCTGCCCTGTGTGGTATAAATCAGGAGTTTGGATACACCTTTGGAGAACAGACCCAGGGGTGGTGGTTGGGGGCAGGGGCATGGGTATTTAAAGAGATAGAATACCTATACCTCCCTATATAGGTATTGAGAGCTATTTGAACTGAGAGATACAGCAACTTGAGGGTGACAACTGTTCATTCTAGAAAAGACTGAAATACCATACTGTTAATCTAAAATTTAAAAAGCAATAAACTGTTAAACTATTTTGATAACAAGGTATATGAAAGTATTTCAGAAGAGGAGGTAAGTATAAAAATATAAATTCAACATTGGCTATTTTCACTGGACTACTAGAAATAGGTGAAGATCACTACTGTCAAATACTACTAAATACATGCAGTGCCATGATGATCAGTATATTTCTTTTATCCTTTTCCATCTACAATCCAGTAAAATCTCAATCTTTTTAATAGGTGAGAAAACAGGTCCTATTGTGTTTCACATCTGAAAAATAGCAGTTCAGGAAGGTTCAGTGATAATGAGAGATTCTTTTTGCAATATAATGTATTCCACTCTGCTTTTCAACACTGGTACATTTGCAAGAATAAAATATTCCAATGAAAACATTTAACTGTTTGAAACTAAAGTATGGTGATGGGGGAGTTGAAATCTTGAAGAGAAACGAGACATCAACATCTGCTTTTAGATTATCCTACCTGAAATTACGTGTCTGTACTGGATTGTTATTCATATGCAATGCTGCTAACAATTGTTCTAAAGACCAACTTTATAAATGACTGCATTTTCTTCTCCATAGATTTTTCAGTTCTCTCTCTCTTTGAAAGATAAAGCACAGCTAAGCAGTCAAGGCACTTAACCATTACCTAGGAGTCTAGTTTGTTTTTACAGTGAAATGGTATCCTGACTGACCAGTGAGAATAAAATATAATTACTTTAAAAGAAGCATGTAAACTAATTAATAATAATAATAATAATACAATAATACACCCAGTGAGGCACTACATTGGCGTGGTTGTGGGGCTTGCATGCTCTAAGAAAGGTGAGAGCTATGCCAGAGGTCCAACCATACTGGACAGGTCTCACCAGAGGAGCCAGACAAAGAGTGCCTCTCCCATCAACAATATGCTGAGACGTAACTTTAATAAATCTATACCGGATGGGTCGTTGCCCGGGTCAACAAGGAGCGCGCCAGGTGCTGGAGTCCCTGGACATCAGGTGGCAAGTGGGCAACAGGACTCAGGATCTTCAATTGAGCAACCAGGGCTGAAGACAGCAAAGTTACTGGAAGAAATGTTGCTTAACCGAAAAAAATATACGAAAAATGCCAATAAGCAAATAATGATCTGCTATTACAAGTCTAGTCCAACTAGAAGAGGTTATTTAAAAAGAATGTACCAAATCTGGAAAGAGAAGCATCCAGAAACAGAAATAACAGAACAAAGGCTAGCAGACCAGAGAAGAATCATCATAAGAAATAAAGTATTCACAGAAGTTGAGCTGGAAGAACTGCAAAGAGCAATACAGGCTCCAGATATGGAAGAAGAATTACCACCAACTGAAGCAGTTGCTCAGGTGCAGGTGGAGGAGGTGTTCGAAATAGAGGATACCACTGTTGCTGAACTGTTTCAAAATCAAAACCAGGCAACCTCCCCTTTGCCTTCATCTCAAAAACCCAAATGCCGTTTAACAGAAAAGCAACAAGAACTCAAGCAAAAAATAACTGAGCACATGAACCAAACAAACACCAGGGTTCGACTTCCAGCTCTAAAAACAGTTGCCAAAAAACAACTTGCTCAGGTATTAAAAGACGTCAATGCTGCACTTGCAGAAATAACAACCAATCATTTGCAAGAAACAAACCAACTAATGTACAGTGCAGCAACAACAACAACACAAGAGCTCAGATATAAGATCAATGGACCTGTAAAAAAAGAAAGTAGTACATCACCTAAATGGAAGATTAGATTAGAAAATAAAATCTCCAGGCTTAGATCAGATGCTAGTAAATTGAAAGATATGAAAGACAAGAAGCTGAAGAATGAAAACACCAAACAGTATCTGATCCAAAAATACCACCTAGATTCAAGGAGAATTAGAGAAGTCCTGGAAATAATAAAGCAGCAAATAACAGCAGTGTCAAAGAAGATTAGCAGGTATGAAGCCAGAACTACACAACACAGGCAGAATCTCCAATTCCAGTCAAATCAGAGGCGTTTCTACCAAAGTATAGAAGGAGAAACTGCAAGAAACCTAGAAACACCAAATAAAGAAGAAACAGTGCAATTCTGGGGGAAATTATGGGACAATCCAATAGATTATAATAAAAAAGCAGGCTGGATGAAAGAGGTCGAAAAATGTAACCAGCAAATGCAAGATCTAATATTAACACCAGAATTAATAAGTGAAAGAGCAAAGAAAATTAAAAATTGGACTGCTCCAGGCGACGATGAACTGCATGGCTTTTGGCTTAAACACCGAACAAGCCTTCATAAACAACTATCAAAACAGTTCAATCACATTTTGCAAGGAGGTGATATTGAACAATGGCTAACAACTGGGAAAACTCATCTCATAATGAAAGACCCGGCAAAAGGTGCAGTTCCAAGTAATTATAGACCGATCACCTGCCTGCCAACCATGTTCAAATTATTAACTGGAATAATAGCAAATGAAGTGATGCAACACTTATTAACTAAAAAACAGCTTCCAGTTGAACAGAAAGGAAATTGCCCAAACACCAGAGGCACAAAAGACCAGCTGCTGATGGACAAAATGATTTTAGAAAATCGCAAGAGAAGAAAAACCAATCTAAGTGTTGCATGGATTGACGACAAGAAAGCCTTCAATTCATTGCCTCACACATGGATACAAAAATGTTTAGAAACAACTGGTGTCAGCAAAAACATTCAGATATTTATAAAAAAAGCAATGAGCATGTGGAGTACACAGTTAACAATCAATGGTGAGACACTTGGACAGGTTAGCATTAGAAGAGGCATTTTCCAAGGGGACTCACTATCCCCTCTGTTGTTTGTAATCACCATGACCCCACTTTCACAAATACTAAACAAAACAGGCCTCGGATACCAAACATCTAAAACATCAAGTAAAATAAATGACCTGCTGTACATGGACAATCTGAAGTTGTATGGAAAGTCCCAGTCAGAAATCGAATCACTGCTAAACACTGTCCGTATATTCAGTAGCGATATAGCAATGGAGTTTGGAGAGACAAGTGTGCTGCATGAACAGGAGGGAAATAAGAAAAACAGAAGGGATAGAACTGCCCAATGGAAGCAAGATCAAGAACCTGGAAGAGAAAGAACATTACAAATACCTGGGCATTCTCCAGTCTGATAACATCGCAGACAGTGAAGTTAAAAGAAAAATTGGAAGTGAATACATCAGAAGAGTTAGAAAAATCCTCAAGTCCAAACTCAATGGCAGGAACACCATACAAGCCATAAACACCTGGGCCATACCTGTTATCAGATACACTGCAGGAATAATAGACTGGACCCAGGCAGAGCTAGAGACACTAGATCACAAGACCAGGAAAATCATGACCATCAATCATGCTCTGCACCCCCGCAGTGATGTTGATAGGCTCTACCTCCCTTGCAGCTCAGGTGGAAGAGGAATGCTGCAAGTCCATCAAACAGTAGAGGAGGAGAAAGACGCCTTGAAGAATATATCAAGGACAGTGAAGAAGATGCACTTCAAATGGTCAATAATGCGAAACTATTCAACACCAATGAAACAAAGCAGGCCTACAAGAAAGAACAAGTCATGAACCAAGCAGAAAAATGAAAAAATAAGCCACTGCATGGTCAATATTTGCACAATATAACTGGAAAATAATACATCACTAAGACCTGGCAATGGCTTAAGAATGGTTACTTGAATAAAGAAACAGGTTTTAATACTGGCTGCTCAAGAACAGGCACTAAGAACAAATGCAATAAGAGCAAAAGTTGAAAAATCCACCACAAACAGCAAGTGCCGCCTTTGTAAAGAAGCAGATGAAACAGTGGACCACCTAATCAGCTGTTGTAAAAAGATCGCACAGACTGACTACAAACAAAGGCATGACAAGGTAGCAGGGAACATCTGCAAAAAATACAAGCTACCTGTAGCCAAACATTGGTGGGACCATAAAATTGAAAAAGTTGAAGAAAACGAAGATGTGAAAATATTATGGGACTTCCGACTACAAACAGACTAACATCTGCCACACAATACACCAGATATAACTGTAGTCGAGAAGAAAGAAAAACAAGTTAAAATAATCGACATAGCAATACCAGGGTATAGCAGAATAGAAGAAAAAGAAATAGAAAAAATCACCAAATACAAAGATCTATAAATTGAAATTGAAAGGCTGTGGCAGAAAAAGACCAAAATAATCCCAGTGGTAATTGGCGCCCTGGGTGCAGTTCCGAAAGACCTTGAAACACCATAGGGGCCACAGAAATCACCATCAGCCAATTACAAAAAGCAACTTTACTGGGAACAGCCTATATTTTGCGACGATATCTATAACAACAGCAACAACATTGACAATAAAATTCAGCCATCCCAGGTCTATAATAACCAACAGTATTGATGATAAAATTCAGCCATCCCAGGTCCTTGGGAAGGACTCGATGTCTGGATAAAACAAACCAGTCAAGAACACCTGTCTGACTGTGTAAAGAAATAGATAAATAAATAATAAATAATAATTCAATTTCTATACTCAGGGCTCAGGGCAGTTTACACAGAGAAATAACAAACAAATGAGATGGAACCCTGTCCCCAAAGGGCTCACATTCTAAAAAGAAACATAAGATAGACACCAGCAACAGTCACTAGAGGTACTGTGCTGGGGGTGGATAAGGCCAGTTACTCTCCCCCTGCTAAATAAAGAGAAAAAGAAAATCACCACATTAAACTTTGCCAAGAGAATCACCACAACTCTTTGCCAAGTTAGCAGGGGCTGATGTCACATAATATGATGATGTCACATAATAACATTATTCAAGAAAAGGTATCAGTGCTTCTGGAAAACATTACACCCATCATTTCTAGGTTTTCTAAGTCTAGAAAAGGGCTAGAATGCTGACATTGTGTATCAGCAAGTAATAAGTGATTAGCAATTGATGTTAATTCTGATGTCCAGTGTCTGTTTCTAGTAACTTTATAAAACATTGGCCAACATTCAGACTAATGTTAAGATGATGGAGGATGGCTTTCCATCACACAAGGGTGCAGGGTGATTTTCATTTCCTTCTTCCCTCTGCAGCCATCTGTGCCTCTAAAAATATGTCCCTAGGGTTCCATAACCATGAGGGACATATTTTTGAGAAGTACAGAAGGCTGAAGAGGGAAGGCAGATTGGTGAAAATTGCTTCCTCTTTTGTGTGATAGAAAATGCTCTTGCACTCAGACCAAATGAAGGCAATTACAGTGGAGTAAAATGGCCATAACCTTATTGATTAGCATTCAATTTAAGGAAGGAGGATTGGTGGAGGATAAGGTTCACACCCCCTACAGTGTGAAAGCTAAAGACGCACTTCTGCCACATGAGTCATTTCTAAATGTATAAGGCAACACACCTTGCCTCCATGCAGAATCCATCCTAAGGCTGGTGTTGCCCATTTAAACCAACCTAATGACAAGGTGCAGTGGGGAAATGCTTGACTAACAAGCAGAAGGTTGCTTGTTCAAAACCCCACTGGCACTATATTGGGCAGCAGTGATATAGGAAGATGCTGAAAGGCATAACCTCAAACTGCGAGGGAGGAGGCAATGGTAAACCCCTCCTGGATTCTACCAAAAGAAAACCACAGGGCTCTGTGAGAACCAGGAGTCAAAATCGACTTGACAGCATACTTTACTTACTTTAATGACATGGCACCTGCTTTAGGGTTCACCAGCCAGAAGCTGCAAAATCTTCGAGGCTGGTGATTCCACAGCAGGTTGGAGTAAATGCTAGATCCTAATAAAAAAACACCCATCACTCCTATCTATCCGGGGATTGCCGGGAGGGACTGAGGCCAATTTTGCCATGGCTCCAGACCCACTTTGGGGGTGCTGCCACCCCACAGAGGCAGGTACGGGGCTGCCCAAAATCCCCATTCTAGCCAATGGGATTTTTTCCTTTCTTTTCAAGAAATCCACCAACAATGCTAGGGGCACCCATCAATTGCCACCCCAGCATTTTTGCCCCTCTCTCTGGGAGCCCTAACACGTAATACCCAGTCAGTCCAATACCTACCTACCACCTACCCAAGCAACTAAGATGACACTCAGAGAGACAACACCAACTCTCTGATCTAACAAAAAGGCAGCAGCAGTAGAGCAGCACACTAAGCACAGCACACACAGAGAGAAGAAGCAGGAGATGTGCTGCTCTGCATGATGGATGATGTGATGCCCAAAGAAGCCACCGCCTCACTCAGTGCCTGCCACTGAGGCCTGACAGACAGAAGCCAGCCAACCTGCTCTGCTCTGCTGCTGCTCCTCCCCATGGATGATGCACACACACCCTACATCTGCGTCCAGGCAGGCCAGAGGGACCGATCAAAACCAGACCAAGCGCGCAGAGTCAGCGCAGGCCAGCAGCCAGCCCAGCAACAACAACTACTACCACCACAACCAGTGTTGCTGCTACACCAACATTGCCAGTCACACGCACCACAGCCTGAGCATAGCACACAGCCAACAGCTGCTGCCAGCCAGTGCCTAGCAAGCCAAGCCAACATGAGGAGAGCTAAGTAGACGGCGCATGCACGCCAACTCGTCACGACGCAACTGCAAGGGGAGAGGGCACAATTACAGGCAGGAGGAGGCGAGGCAATCCTAGCACAGATTTGAAAGTTAAAATTCAGGACTTCTACCACCAGCTGTAGTGTCTAGTGAGTGCAGTGAGTGCAGCTGAGCTGAGCTGTGTGTGAGGATGATAGTTAGTTTAGTTACAGCAGACTGAGGATTGAGCATGGGCAATGGCATTGGCAAGCAACACAACACAACACTCACCTGCTGCTGGTTCTAGTAGGTGTCTCTTGTCTTCACCTCTTCTTCGTGTGTGCGCAGTGAGTGCATGCCTTTGCCTTACTTGAAAGAAATGGTTCTCTGGTCCACCACATATTTGCTCAAGGACACAGAGAGGCCCAAGGCAGGTGGTGGCACCAGTGTGAGTGCATGTGTGTGCTGGTGTTTGCCAACAGGTGGTGTGTGTGTGTGTGTGTGTGTGTGTGTGTGTGTGTGCTTGCTGCTAGCTAGGAGGGGGGAGGGGAGGGGAGGGGGAGAGGGATGTAGCAGAGGGGATTGAAGGGGGAGGAGGGTCCGGCTCAGAGTTGGTCAGCCACATATTATGCACACACGTGATCACGTGTGTGCTTCGGTGGGAGAGACCAGATTCTCATCATCTTGCCAGACCAGGGTGGGGGCAGGTGAGGTGGGTGTGGAAGGGAGGGTGGAGGGTGATGAAGAGGAAGGAGGGAGGATGAGGGGAGGGATGGAGGGAGGCATAGGGGGAGGGAGTCTTGGAGGGGGGAAGGGGAAAAAATGTAGAGACGGACACACAGCACACAGACAAAAGATAGCACAAACTACACAGCAAGCATCCTCACACACAGACAGTGCTAGGCGTCCATTCACACAGACAGACAGAGACGCAACATAAAGAAACAGCCTGCACCACACACACACACACGCACAGACACACACAGACCCAATTCCCTCCCCTGCATAGTTATCAATAAATATGTTGTGTTGGCAGCCAGTTCATTGCTATTCTGATGGTTTTTGTTTTTTTGCCATCAGCCAACATCAACAGTGACCACAATCAAGAACATAAGATGATAATTCATTCGTATCATTAAAAAGATATTAAATTCTTTTTTCCATGTAAACCAACCCCCCCCCCCACACATGATTTTTTGGTAACATTTTCCAGAAAATCAATTCATTCAGCATTCATTTTGTTATTCCTTTGTTACCAATTTTTTTCTTTTGCATAATTTTGAGGGTTGATTTTAACATGGGATTTTAAAGAAAAAAATCTTTACATGTTTATTTAAATATTTATTTACATATCTACACTGCAGAACGTATACCCGCCGCTGCCGCTGAAAGTCTAGTACTATTAGGGCTGTGCTACTTTGGGGGGGTGTGCCGTGCTCACGCCAGGTCCCCAAATGCTGACAGGTGGAGAGATAAGGTCCTGTGCTGGTCAGCATTGGGTTTCTTTTTAGGTGGGCGTGGGCGTTGTAAATGTTTGGCCAGTCGCAGCACTACTACTCCTACTACCACTGCATCTGTGTGGGCACTGCGTCAGCTCAGCTAGAGGTGGAAGGGGGTAGGGTAGGGATGAGCACAGAGGTTGAGCCAGGCAGGTGACCAACCATGGGGCAACCACGGTAACCACTCACCCAGCTCAAACTCCAGCTTGGGGTAGCCCAGCAGGGGGAGGTTGATCTTGAGGAAGACCAACTGCTCCATCAGACCAGCATCCAAGTGGGAGCGAGAGGGTGTCACCACGTCCCCGGCACGTGAAAACACCTGCTCGCTCTGGACACTGGTTGGGGGGCAGGATAGGAGGCGCACAGCCACCACCGCCAGGTCTGGCCAGACTTGGCGGCGGCTCGCCCAGAACTGTGCGCAGTCCACGCCATCTTCCTCCACAGGCTCCTCCAAGTACTGCGCAACACATTGCTCAGCACTGGAGGGGGGCCTGGCAGGTCGAGCCTCCCGCACACCAGGCAAGGCACCAAGGCACACCCCCTGAAACCACTGGGCAGATTTCACGGCGGGAGCAAATGGCTGCTGCGTTGGCGCTGCCTCGGATGCCACGTTGCTGGACTGGGAAGAGGAAAGGAAAGGGGAAACTGACGCCGGCTGGCTGCCCACGCTGCTGCTGGGTGCGGGTTGGGAGGCGGGGGCTGCCCCCACACCACTACCAACCTCCTGTTCTGCGGGCCCTAGCGGCCTCTCGTCCCTCACCTTCTGTACTAGAAGGTCCCTCCACCCGGGCAAGTAGCTGGCACTAACAACATTCCCCTTGATGGCTGGGTTGCAGAGACAAGCGAGTACATACTCATCCCTGCTTCCCAGCTCACCAACGAGCCGCTTGGCAACCCCAGACTTCAGCCTCCCAGCCAGAGCACAACCCTCTGGCGTGATCAGAGAAGTCTGGAGTTCGCCCATCAGCTTATCCAGACCCATAGCTGTGGGTAGCGCCTGACTCAAGGGAGTGGTGTCGGCACACAAGCCCTTCGTGGCAAATTGGAAGGGCTGGAGTGCCGACACCGCCTCGGACATCTGCTTCCACTCTGTGTTCGAGAGGTCACAGACATCCAAGGACTCGTCCCTCGCCAGGGCGACAAGGGCTCTCTCCTGCTCCAACAGGCGCTGGAACAGGAGGAAGGTGGAGTTCCACCACGTCTCCACATCTGAAGGGATCAGATGGCGAGGAAGCCCAAGGTCATCCTGCTTCTGGCGAAGCAGTCTCCTGGACTTCTCGCTGCGGTGGAAGTGGGCGGCCAGCTTGCGAGACTTCTCGACAAGCGTGGCCATGGCAGCAACTGGGATGGGGCGGGCCCCCTTCTCCTGGGACGCCTTCAGCTCCTTAAGGCCAAGGGCGTCCCTGACGGTCAGATGTAGCGTGTGTGCCATACACCGTATGTTCACACAGTCCATGATTGTCTCGACAGCGGCGGTAACGTTGGCTCCATTGTCGGTGACAATGAAGCCGCGGGAGAGGTGTGGACACCCGCCAATTCACTCCTCTATCTGGCGGTCAAGTACGGCCGCCACCTCCTCCGCGGTGTGCCTCATGTCCATCGTCTCCACGTGCAGGACGGCCCACCTGTGCCGTAGTGCAGCGGGAGCCGCGCCGGACCCGGAAGCATCGCCTGCAGAGGTCCCCTCACTCTCCGGTCCCCACCAGTGGGCAGTGAGGGCCAGGAAAGAAGCATGCATCCCACTGACACTGGTCCAGAGGTCAGTCGTGAAATGCATGCTTGTCCCAGCCGGAGCTGCACACAGCTCAGCCGACACGAGCTCCCTGCACTGGCGGTACAGGGAGGGGACCACGTTCCGGCTGAACGTGGTCCTTGAGGGGATGATGTATTCGGGCACCAGGTACTGGAGTATCCGGCAGAAGCCGGAGTTCTCGACCACCTGAAACGGCTGGTCATCGGTGGAAATCATCTCCCCTATGAGGTGGGTGAGGTGATGATGGTCCACACAAACAGTCCGCTGGCTGCCTGACACCTGTGTCCACCGCTGGACTGGCAGTGTAGCCTGCCTTTTGGCTGGCACAGGCACACTGCCCTGGTCCGCCCTAGTGGCAGGTGCACAAGGCGCACTAGCACTGCCAACCTGGCCAAGGAGACCTGGGTGGTGACGCGCCATGTGCCTCCACATGGGTGTCATACCCATGTGCTTTAGATCCTTGCCACGGCTGATCTGCACCCTGCAGTGGACACAGCGGGCATGGTATGGGGCATTTTCAGTGACCTCAAAATGCTCCCATACACCTCTGCCCTTGGCCTCCTTCACCCTGGGTGCTGTCTTAGGCCTTTTTTCTCTGGGTGGCTGCAGTTCAGGGGGGGCGGGCGCCGCTGCCTTCCCACTGCTGCCACCCAACCCGCCCCTTCCACCCTCCACACAAGAGGAAGGGCCCGGCTCCACTGGCAGAGGAGAGGCAGGCCTCTCCTCCACCACCTCGGCAGACTGTTCCTCAGAGTGGTGGGCTTCACAAGGGGGGGACCCACTGAGCGGCGAAAGGATAGGGGGAAGGGCCCCAAGAGGGAGGGAGAACCTGGCTGCATTGCTGCCAGCCGTAAGATCCTCACCGCCCTCTACCTGCTCTCCCACACCAACAGTCTCCTCCACCACCACCACTGGCGGTGCCCCTGCAGCACCTGGTGCCGCTGAGGAGGGACCCGCCACAGCCCTACTAGTGCCTCTGCTGCGATTGCCAGCAGCAGGCAGGGGGAAATCAAGCCTGCGGACAAAACCCGGAGCTGAGGCAAAGAATTGTCCAATGGGGAGGACTGGGGTATCCTCAGGCTCCCCGCGTCCTCTCCCTCCACTCTGCACCACAGCCGCCGGAGGCACAGCCCGCACCTGGCCTCTCCCACCTCTGCCTGGCAACCTTCTGCAAGCCCTGCCCGCAACACGGTGCTCGCATTGCTCAGACATGTTAGATGTTTTCTAAAGGAGGGAGACTTTAAGAGGAAGGCCAGAAAGGGGCAAAAAAATAATTTGGAAGGGGTGGGAAGGGGCAAAAAAAGCCAATTAATTGGGATGCGGCAGGAGGAAAATTTGATTGGAAAAAGCCAATTGGGGGGAAGGGAAGACTTTTTGATGGGGGGGGAGCCAATTGAAGTGAGGGGGAGGGTAACCTTTTGAAATTGGGGTGGGTCAGGTGTTAAGCCAATTGGGGATGGGTGTTTTTTTAAAATTTGGGGAAAGGGTGGGCCGGTGGGGGGGGGGGTGGAATGGGCAGTTAGGTGGAGTAGTTGTGGGGTGGGGGGCAAGTCTGTTTATTATTATGGGGAGAATAGATGGGGGGAGGGCACAGCACCTACCCGGGGGGGAGGGACGTAGTCAAAGCTTGGGAACCTGAAAATTAAAGGAAACCATTCTTTAGTGAACTGAACACAGTGTGTGGATGGATTGTGCTGGGAGTGGTTTTCAAGTAATGCTGGGGTAAGCATCAACCTTGCAGCCTATTTAAGAAATTTCAACTTCACAAAACCCAAATTGCACTTTCACAGAACCCAATTGCACTTTCACAAAACCCACCCACTCAACCCAAGGCAAGCAAGCAAAAACACATGATAGCACATCATATATATTCAAGCAAGCAAAAACACATGATAGCACATCATATATCTTCAAAACATAATGACCTGGAGTGGGGTGGGGTGTTGTGGGGAACCTGTTAAAACAAGAAACAACCTGCAAGAAAAGCATGCAACACAACAACAATTTCTTCAGCAAGACACAACAACAGTACATCTCCAAGTGTCCCTCCCCACACCCAAATGCATTTCAAAATACAGGTGTCCCTATTTAAAACTGCCAACTAGGCAGGGAAAGGGGGCATCAAAAGGAGCACACAATTGCGCATGCACACTAACCCCTCTTCTTCCAGTCCTTCTCCTGCCGCACACTGCTGGTCACGGATGTGCCAGCCAGGCACCCTGGGCTGGGACACTTACAGGGCGGCCGCACGGGGCACAGGCAGCCGGGGGGGTCAACGATGGAGGGGCAGAAATGAGGAGACAACACTATTTGTGTTGCTCAACTCACCCCCAAGCAGAGACAAATGAAATAAAATACTTTTAGGGGAAAAAAACCGATGGCAGGGACCAGGTGAGGTCGGAGGTGGTAGGGTACTGTGTGGCTGCAGCTGTGGGAAGAAGTGAAGGGATGGAGGAGAGAGAGAGAGAGAGAGAGAGAGAGAGAGAGAGAGAGAGAGAGAGAGCAGCACGGAGGGGGGTGGGTGGGTGGAGGTGTGATGTAGCAGGGAGGGGGGATTAAGGTGGAGACAGCAGCAGCGGTCCCAAGGAGAAGAGACCAGAGGGGGTGTGTGGGGGGAATCAATGAAGCAGCAAGGGGGGTGGGGGTGTTAGAGGCGGGGGACAGCAGTCCCAAGGAGAAGAGACCAGAGGTGGTGTGTGGGGGGAAATCAATGAAGCAGCAAGTGGGGTGGGGGTGTTAGAGGCGGGGGACAGCAGTCCCAAGGAGAAGAGACCAAAAGGGGTGTGTAGGGGGAATCAATGAAGCAGCAAGGGGGTGGGGGTGTTAGAGGCGGGGGCAGCAAGAAGAGAGACCAGAGTGGGGTTGGGTTAGGGTATCAATGTGGCAGGGGGGTGTTGGGAGGAAGGGAAGGGGGCAGCAACAAACAGCAAACAAAAAAACCCAACTCAGGTGGGCAGCAGCAGTGGCAGGGAGCGTGGGTGGGGGTGGGGAAGAATCTGGATGGGAGGGGGAACAGCAGGAGTGGGGTGGGGGGAGGCGAATCTGGATGGGAGGGGGAAGGGCAGGAGCAGGGGGCACACAGAAGGGAACAATCAGATGGATAATATGCAATCAACAGAAGAAACCCAATTAAGATCAATGAGAGCAGCAGCAAACCAGACAGGCAGAAAATCTCAGGGGGAACCAAAAAAGACCACACAACCACCACC
This sequence comes from Hemicordylus capensis, assembly GCF_027244095.1. Taxonomy (NCBI): domain Eukaryota; kingdom Metazoa; phylum Chordata; class Lepidosauria; order Squamata; family Cordylidae; genus Hemicordylus; species Hemicordylus capensis. Next base: position 326,934,870 of record NC_069657.1, on the reverse strand, counting down.
AATATAGAAGAACCAAAATAGATATTAACAACAATAATTGGCTATAAAATAAATCCTCTGAACAAGAAAAGCACAACTCAGGCGGGCAGCAACAGCACAGGCAATGGCACACAAATTAATTAACAATTAAACCAATCAAAGCAGCAAATATATAAATTAACAGTAGCAGCAGAAGCAATAAATAATCCAATTGAATGAAAATCAAAAGATAGAACAAAAACAAGGCAAGGCACAAATAATAACAGCAATAAATGAAAGCAATGCAGATGGATGGGGGTGGGGGAGGGGAAGCCAAATAATAAAGGAGGAGGAATGAGAGAGAAAATGGAGGGTGAGGAAAGGAGGACAACAGAAGAAAAACAACAGAAAAAGTTGGGAAAAGTTGAGAAAAAAATAAAGTAAGTAACTTTAGACAGACAGACAGACAGACAGACACAGGGCAGATGGACAAAAGAAAGTACAAGGAGGTGGTACACACAGGCACTATAGGACACAGTCAGGGACTCACAGACACCAGCAGCAAAGGAAGCAAGCAAGGGTCTCAGATGATGATCCCACAACTGCAGCCAAAGAGAATTTTCTAGGCAAGAGGCTTGGTTTAAATAGGTTTGAAACTCCCTCCTTTGGGAGCCCCCACCTTTGCACTCCCCCCACCCCCCACTGCCCGGCCAACAGGGTGCCAGCTCTCAACAGTGCAACAGCCAACAGCCTACCAGAGCGCAAGACTCATTCTGGCCAATCAAAGGATCAATAGCGCAGCCAATGCAATGCCTGAAAAATAGCCTCACAAAATGGATGCCAGGAGCAAAAGTTGCAAGAAGGAGCCACAAAATGGAGGACACACTTTTCACTGTATACAGAACCAATAGAGCCCTATGGCACATCTGAACCGGTTCGAAACGATCCAAACTGGTTCGGATTCGAAACAGCCTGGTCTGGTTCGAAATCGAACCGCCAAACTGGGCCGGTTCGCACATCCCTACCCTACTCTACTGTTGTTGGAAACAGAGATTCTGTGGGCTCATTGGTGGATTCTGTGGGCTCATCCAGTGAACATAAGAACAGCCCTGCTGGATCAGGCCCAAGGCCCATCTAGTCCAGCATCCTGTTTCACACAGTGGCCCACCGGATGCCTCTAAGGAGGCCACAGGCAGAAGCTGAGGGCATGCCCTCTCTCCTGCTGTTACTCCCCTGCAACTGGTAGTCAGGGGCATCCTGCCTCTGAGGCTGGAGGTGGCCTATAATCCTCAGACAAGTAGCCACTGATATATCTGTCCTCCATGAATTTATCCAAACCCCTCTTAAAACCATCCAGGTTGTTGGCTGTCATCACATCTTGTGGCAGAGAATTCCACAAGTTGATTATGTGATGTGTGGAAAAAGTACTTCCATTTGTTGGTCCTAAATTTCTTGGCAATCCATTTCATGGGATGACCCCTGGTTCTAGTGTTATGTGAGGGGGGGGTGGAATTCTCTCTATGAACTTTCTCCACACCATGCATGTTTTTACATGTCTCCCCACAATTGTCTTTTTTCTAAACTAAAAAGCCGCAGGTGTTGTAGCCTTACCTCATAAGGATGGTGCTCTAGGCCCCTGATCATTTTGGTTGCCTTCTTCTGCACCTTTCCCAGTTCTACAATGTCCTTCTTTGGGTATGATAACCAGAACTGTGCACAGTACTCCAAGTGTGGCCGCACCATAGTTTTGTATAAGGGCATTATAATATTAGCAGTTTTATTTTCAATTCCCTTCCCAATCATCCCTAGCATGGTTTTGCCTTTGAAAAAACAAAAAACCAAGATCCCTCTCCTGGTCAGTCACCAACAGCTCAGATCCCATCAGTGAAGTTGGTGTCCCCCCCCCCCCACAATGTGCATCACTTTACACTTGCCAACACTGAACCGCATTTGCCATTTCGTCACCAACTCCCCCAGTTTGGAGATATCCTTTTGGAGCTCCTCACAGTCTGTTTTGGATTTCACTACCCTAAATAGTTTGGTGTCATCTGCAAATCTGGCCACCTCGCTGCTTACCCCAACTTCTATATCATAAGAACTTAAGAACAGCCCTGCTGGATCAGGCAGATGGCCCATCTAGTCCAGCATCCTGCTTCACACAGTAGCCTACCAGTTGCCTCTGTGGAGCCCACAGGCAAAGAGTTATGTGCATGCCCTCTCTCCTGCTGTTGCTCCCCTGCAACTGGTATTGAGAGGCATAGTGCCTAGTCTGAGCCACCAGACTAGTAGCCATTGATAGACCTGTACAGCATGAATTTGTCTAGGCCCTTTTTAAAGCCATCCAAGCTGGTGGCCATCACCACATCCCATGGCAAAGCATTCCATAGATTAATTATGTGCTGGGTGGAAAAGTATTACTGCTCGTCGGTCCTAAATTTCCCACCTTTAGTTTCATGGGGTGACCCCTTGTTCTAGTGTTGTGAGACAAGGAGAACAATTTCTCTCTGTCCACCCTCTCCACTCCATGCATAATTTTATACACCTTGATCATGTCTCCCCTTAGTCGCCTCTTCTCCAAAGTAAGGAGTCCCAGTTGCTGTAGTCTAGCCTCATAAAGGAAGGTGCTCCAGGCCCCTGATTGTTTTGGTTGTCCTCTTCTGCACCTTATCCAATTCCATTCATTTATGAACAAGTTAAAGAGCACTTGTCCCAGTACAGATCCCTGGGGGACCCCACTTCTTACTCCCCTCCATTGTCAAAACTCTCCATTTACCTATTCTCTGTTTCCTGTCCTTCAACCAGTTAGCAATCCACACATGTTCTTGTCCCCTTAGCCCATGACTGCTGGTTTCCTCAGGAGTCTTTGATGAAGAACTTTGGCGAGAGCTTTTTGGAAGTCCAGGTATACTATGTCAACTGGATCACCTTAATCCACACACCTGTTGATACTGTCAAAAAACTCCAAAAGGTTGGTGAGGCAAGAATTACCTTTGCAGAAGCCATGCTGGTTCTCCCTCAGCAGGACCTGTTCTTCTATGTGCTTTACAATTTTATCCTTCAGAATGCTTTCCATCAGTGTTCACCAAATTTCTCATTTTAAAGAAATTTCCTCTTTTGAAATTCAAAGTGTCTGTTTTAGACTTCCTTGGTGATTCTCTCCCTGCATGTAGAGCATGGTGAATAGACTTTCCCTTGGTAGCACTGGTTAAGTCCAAAAGGGTTGAGGGGAGAAATAAGAAACTGCCTTTCCCCCTATTCAAAGGGCCAAAAAGCCTTTCCCCCTATTCAAGGGGCTAGTTACTAGCAGACCATGAAAGTGCAATTTACCAGGGTTAAACTAAATAATAACTAGCCCTGCTATCTTTTTTATTTCTGAAATCGTTTCTTAGGACTGAATCATATATCATTGCAGGGGCATGGATACTGCTTCCACTTGAGTCTTGGTAATGTGTGAATGCGACCGAATGCCACAGGATTTGATAACGTGCAAATGCAAGTCCCACATAGGTGGGGCAGCTGACATGCTTTTTCCCCATGTGAGCATCACCTGACACATACGTGGTTCCTCCATGTATACAGTACATTATTAGAGTAGTCAGGAATGACCACAGACAGAACTCCTATAGTGCTGGGGAGAACATCAATTGCCCCCTGCAAAAAACCAATTGTTTTAGTGAACAAAGATATTTAGTGGAGCTAGTTTACTTCCACTACTTCATAAAGTATGGACTGGCCTTCAGTCAATGGAATCAGAGTTGTCTATAATAGCTGTTGTGAAAGCATTGTTTTTCTCTCTAAAGAAAGAGCAGTTTGGTGCATCTCTGATGAGTAATAATAAAAACTACATAATAAAAACTCCATAATAAAAACTACATATTGCAGTAAGGACTTCCCAATAATGGAGCAGATGTGTTCAGAGACAGAGTTACATACTTTTATTTTCATATTTATTTATCTATCATATTTACATACCGCCTGATATGTATATATACATGTCTGAAGGTGGCCTCTGTGTTGCACCTAGTTAGGAAACCAATGCAGTCTAAAGACCTGCATGTGTGTTTGCGCAAGTCTCAGAAAACGTCGTGTAGAACATATACATATTACATACAAAATGAGAGAGGGAGAGATAGATACTAAAATGTAGAACATCTCTGTTTCTTACAACTTGGAAACAGGTTTATTTCCTTACAATAAAATGTATGTGTTAGTTTATATATATATATATATATATATATATATATATATATATATATATATAGTGTTTCACTTTAGATGCAAAGTCATAAAATTATAATTATAAGCTCTTCAAGGGGTTCTGGGGCCTAAATCCAGATAAAACATGAAAAACAAACATTAGCTGGAAATTTCCAGTTTGTTCCCCCAGTTTGTTTGATATATATATTTTAGGAAGAATTTGTGTCATCTAGCTACCTGTACAAATACTTATATTGTTACATGTTTAAGTTAATAATGTTGTGGGCAGGTGATCCATTTACCCATATATACTTTGTGGAGAGCTGAACCTACAAGAGACAACAGATGAGAGGAAGATATCAGCGGAATGGATGGTAAGGCAGTCACCAGTGTCAGCTCATATGAGGGGAGTGGCAGCAGTAGCTTTACACCAGTGAGAAACATGGGAGGCAGCACACTTAGCCATGTCTGCCAGAGCAGGGCCAGAGGAGGGACGCCCATGGGTGCAATGATCCTACTTTCCTATAAGGGGGATGGACTGGAGGCATGGGGGCCTGAACTGAGAGCAGAAAGAAGAAGTGGACTACTTGTTTGAGGTGCAGATACAAATAGGAAGATGCTTTTATGCAGCAGGATGAACCCTCTTGGCATTTTGAAGTTCCTGCTGATGTTGGTCACTGTGAAGTAACAGAGGACCTGGAAGTGGTCTGTGTGCATAGCCCTTGAAGCCTGGGGTGAGTAATCTACAGGGCAGAGCTTGAAGAAGCCTAATGGATGACTGTTCGAGAATCTTGGCTGGTTTATGTTCCTGGATAAAAGAGTAGGGATGTGAACAAAAAATTTTTTGCTATTCAATTCAAGTTCAAATTGAATCAGCCTGATTCAATTTAAGCTCAAATCTATTGCCTTCAAATCTGGCTCAATTTGATTTGAATTTGAATTGATTCAGCCAAATTTTTAAGTGCAAGGGGCCATCCAACCCCCAAAGGAATTTGGCGAAGGGGTGAATTTTAGGAATTTGTATGTGTTGTGGATTCTCGGTTCTGAAATAACTTTTTCGTAGGGATTCCCTACAAAGAAGTCATTTCACAACCAAGAATTAAAATTCCTAAAAATTCACACCTGCCTGGGATGGCAGAAGCTCGAAAGGGACAAAATGTAGATTGCTAGGGAGAAAATGGAGACTTGAGTTGCTGATTAAATCCGAGCTCAAACTGAGGGTGATTCGACCTCCTAAAGGGATCCTAAAGCATCCTAAAGGGTGATTCGATTCAAGGTCCTATCAGTCTAGTCATCCAGATTTGAGTCAAATTGATTCGGCCATGAATTGATCCGCACATCCCTGTTAAAGAGTTTAAATTTGAAGCATACTCTGTCTGGGTTCTTTCTCTGTTGTTCTCCATGCAAGCCTCCCCAAACCCCAGCCTTTTTTACATGGAGCTGCCCCTCATGGGGGGAGCAGGACATTACAGTCTTTTATTGAATTTCAATGCAAATAAAAGTACATGTATACAGATAGTTATACTAACATAAAATATAATGTCTGAAGAGGGCTATACATGGCAATACACAAGAAGAAGGAACAAATTGCTCGCATTTGCCATCATTTGCATTGTAATTAAAACTTTCAGCTGTTTGGGTAAAGGCTGAATATTTTGACAAAAATTAATCTGCCAAGGTCAATAATTCACTATCAAAAGGTTAAGAAATCTGAAAAGCATTTAACTTTGAGCATCTTTGACCACAGATATTTTTGCGGGGGAAAAGAATGAGGGAGGGCGAGACTACTCTGTGCATAAGAAAGCTTCACTGCAAATTCTTTAAGCTTACAAATCTAGCAAATAGCACAATCTAAGCTGTTAAAAAACTCAGAGGATTGTCTGACTCACTACCAGAGTTGAAATGTAAGGCTGAGTTGAAAGCTTCTGTCATCTTTTTTAAAAAAGTTTAACTAGTTTTCCACTTAATGAATGGACAATTTTGGTTTTTTTCCTGTTTGCTGAAAATCCTGCCTTATCCAGGGTATAAAAATGAAGGAGTTCATGGGAATCTGAGGATTTTCTAACAGAGAGGAAATCTCTCATGTTTTTCAGCAACTCAGAAACTCCAGTGGAAGAAAAGAAGCCTAATATGATTCATTTATAATTCTAACCTTGTTCCAAACTGCGGGAAAATCTTCTTCAAGGTTTTGATTAGACACTGCACTTCACAAATGTCTTGCAAACCTCTTCACTTTCACAGCCTCATCATCTCATTTTACTGTAAATGAAAAGAAAAGGATCAAACATCCTTTGCTATACTTCAGTTCTTCTTGATGTTTATCTTATTAATCAGAATCTTGTCACATGGAAGTGATTGCTCCAGAATGCAAAACTTGTTACTTTTAATTTTGCATTATTGGATACTATCAGTAGTGTCCTTCTTTTGTTCACAGTACCTTAACCCACTGGACAACCAACGAATCCCCATTTTAGTTCTTTCCATATGCTTCGTATTTTTTGTGTTTCTAGAATCTAGAAAATTTCAGGAAAGTAGAATTGCTCTACCCGGTACAAAGTTTTATTATTAAACATAATTAGGGAAATCTGCATCCAACACTGAAGCCCTACCACACAGATATTCTTCTTTAGCCAGCTACCCTAACATGTATGTTTGGGAGCAGTCAGGCATTTTGTTGGACTATATTACTGTCAAACATGCAGTTGCTCGGGTTCACAGTTAAGCTGATCTTGGAGGGTAGTTGGTCTTGATTGCTGGGCCCTGATCAGACCATAGTAATCAGACCACCTGACTGAAATTAGACTGAACATCCAGCCTGCACAGGGCCTTCAGCTGAAGGAGAACATCTTACCAGATGCCAAAGAATTTGTTGTGGGTCTGAGCAAAGACTCTGACAATCTACGATTCACTTCAATCTGTGCTTTGTCAGCCATGGGGATATGAACACTGTTGTCTGCAACTCCAAGCAAGAGAGGGTATGGGAAGAAGAACAAAAAGCAGAAATCATTTTCCTAATACTGGGAAAGTGGGAAAATAGTGGAAAAAATTAAGGTCATTATCTTCTGTACTTTTGAGTTCCAGGGGAATGTGGAAAATGCTCTCAAGAAGGTGCAAGTGGCAGAATGTTACCTGAATAAAAGTAACTTTATTGGGATGTAACTGGTGGGAATTTACCAGCAGAAGTTCCTAAAGAATTTTCCCATGACCTATGGGACATAGGGCTCATATTTCCCAAATGACTGGACCTGAAAGCAACCCAGTATGTCTCACTGTGGGGAGACACCAAAATCAAAGGTTTCAAATTCCTATGATCTGGTCTCTGATTTTGCTATGTAGCTGAATAAACCTTTTTTTTTAATGCTGTTGCTCTATCTTTTCTTAAACCAATCTTAATTATTTCTGTTTCCTGCTTTGCTTTGCTTTTTTCCAAAGCCAAACATTTATACTCTTCACAAGGTAGATAACTATTCCATGACTGACTAGCTACATAATGGCCCACCTTTAAAACCCTTCAGAGCTTAGCACCTGCTTACCTGCAGGACCGCCTCTCCCAGCCAGTCCTGTCCCATCCTATGAGATCTTCTCAGGTTGCCCTTCTTTCGGACCCCAGTCTCAGAAAGGTCCATAGTACCAGGACCCAGTACCAGGGCTTGATCTGTTGCTTCCCCTTCATTTTGGAATCCCCCCCACAGATTCTGTCTGCCTCCTCCCTTTCAGCCTTCAAAACCTCATTGAAGACATTTCTTTTCTGCCAGGCGTTTGCCCTTTATTTATTTGAGTTTATTTATCCCCCCCCCCCGCCCACTTAAATCTCAGGTGCTACTCTTGTTTGTACACCTCCCGGAGTCTGTGTATTGGGCAGTATATTAACTCAATAAATAAATAAATAAATACATACATACATACATACATACATAAAGGATGTGTTATTATGTTAGGATTTTTATGGGCAGAACAGTGTCACCATTTGATTCAATGTTCAGCATACTGTTGGCACTTTATGATCCAGCAGGAACAGAAATAGTAATAGGATGAGAACTAGTAAAAGGTAACAATCTCAGCTGCTATTCTCTGCATACTTACTTAGAGAAGACTAATTGAATTCAGTGAAGTTAGCTTCTGTGCAAGCCACCTAATGGTGCAGCAGGGAAATGACTAGCAAGCCAGAGGTTGCCGGTTCGAATCCCCACTGGTATGTTTCCCAGACTATATGAAACACCTATATTGGGCAGCAGTGATATAGGAAGATGCTGAAAGGCATCATCATCTCATACTGCGTGGGAGATGGCAATGGTAAACCCCTCCTGTATTCTACCAAAGACAACCACAGGGCTCTGTGGTCGCCAGGAGTCGACCCTGACTCAATGCCACACTTTACCTAGTTTCAGTGCAAACATGTGTAAGATTAAGTTGTACAAGAATCAAAGGCTTCAATTCCAGAGCAGTTACTTATATATTGCACAGAGACAGGCAAGACAGGCTCAACTTAGTCCCCCCAGCTGTTTTTGGAGTACAACTCCCATAATCCCCAGCCACAGTAGCCAATAACCAGGAATTGTGGAAGTTGCAGGCCAACATCTGCACAAGGGCCAAAGTGAAGCAGCCCTGGGCTAGAGAGACGCCTGCACTGCTTTAAGGCTCTTGAAAGCACATCAATGCTACTATACTATGGAGATGGGGTGCTATGTGCCTACTAAGTGTTGCACAATCATGGTAGCAACATTACTTTGATTGGGAATAATGGAAGTAACATTATAGCTGCAATTGTGCAAGGCATAGTAAGCACGGAGCAGCCCACCTCTGCAACTGCACTGATGTGCTTTGGAGAGCCTCACAGCACCTCACTGCACTGATGTACTGCATCAGTGTTTCTCTGTGTGGTACGTGAATGAGTGGCAGGGTTAGAACTACATTGTCTTCATTAGCAGCTACTGGAATACATAAAATAGTGACTAATTACAGAAAAAAATCACTGTGAAAGAAAAGGTAAACAAGGGCATGATACAGAACAAAAAGAATTAGTTTAGGATAGGTAAATGAGGTACCCATATTTTTTATAAGATGTCAAAAATCAGAAGAAACAAAGGGAAAGCAGATAAAAAGGTAATGTCTTTCCTTCCTGATACATAATTTACTCATGAAGCTCATTATCTCAAGACATCAATGACTTCAAGAGCAAAGTAAAATTTATTATTATTCACAAAAGATTTTGAAACATATGCCCCATGTTCCATTAGAAAAGATAAAAACAATGAAGTTCTACATCTAAGCCAGGATGTAGGTAAGGCCATAGACTGCCCTATAGGGCAACATGCAAGGATATTAGCACATCCCAGTCTCATACTGGGAGGGGCAGCTTTGTTCCACCTGGACTTAAAATCTGCATGACTCATTGGGGAGATAAGTGAAGTTTAGTGGAGAAGGATGTCTTCTCAGAAACTGTTAGGATGTGTTCCCAGTTGATGCCTTATTCAGCACTGTAGTGACCAGCCAGCCCTCCCCTAAAGAGTTAACTGGGTGTGAACCCTGTCCTGACTGACAGGCTGGTGAACTCCAGAGCTCAGCCAATCAGCACACCAGGTGGGTGGGACCTAGACAGCAACAGGGAGGAAGAGAATGTCCCTTTGTTAGAAGAAGCTAGGCTGGAGGTGAGAGAAGCATGGGCAGGAATCTTACTGAGGAACAATGGAGTTTTGCTCCCTCATGGTCAAAAGCTAGCCTAGAGATTTATCTCATGGAATGACCTCTGCAGGTTCCTGGGAAGCCAGGAAGCTTATCCAGGCAAAACCTCATCCCAGATTTGGTAAGTTCAAGACAAAGGAAGCCAGGACTTTGGCTTCTGAAAGTTTAGTCTAGGGAAAGTTTGTTTAGTCAGATTTTGCATTAGACTTCCTGTTTTCTTTTGTGTGCACTTGGTATATTTCTGATAAAATAAAGTGTGCCATCGAGTCGGTGTCACCTCCTGGCCACTACAGAGTCTTGTGGTTGTCTTTGGTAGAATACAGGAGCAGGTTACCATTGCCATCTCATGCGCAGTATGAGATGATGTCTTTCAGCATCTTCCTATATCGCTGCTGCCCAATATAGGTGTTTCCCATATACTGGTTCAGGGAGAGAGGAGTGTGGGTGTTGCAAGGGAGAAGCACAATCACTAGTGTCCCTCTTTCCGTCCCTCTTTCCATCCCTCTCAGGGGACAAAATGGGCTGGGCTAGTTGCCTTAGCAAAAAAAAAAAAGTTCCTTCACAGCAATTTGTGGGAAGTTTTTCCCCCTGCTCCATTTTGTACTCTTTAGTTTATTTTTGGTCACATCTAGCAGGTTTAGTGTGGCAGAGGTAGCACTGAGACTTCTCCCTTCTTTGACAGCTCCACCCACCTGAAAGGCTGAACAGCTTGGTGCAGTGAAGTCACTGTAAGAACCTTGATTCCTTAGGGGATTGGTGAGGAGGAGCAAGGATTCAATTTGTTCTAATCTTCTGTTCTGAACCAGGGTGTGATTGTCCAAGCTTACTTGGGGGTGTTGCAGTGTACGTTCTGTCTGTGTGGAATATAGAGCAAACACCAGTGGAAGGTTTTTAAGACAACTTTACTTGGCAAACAAAGAGGTCAGTGCAGAACTTCCTGAGTCATACACAAAGAACAGGAACAGGAAAGAGAATAGTAGAACCATCTAGCTAGCCCAACCAACCAAACTATAGTGCCCCCTCTGGCTTCATAATAGATTACATGCAGATTGTATATCAAACTAAACTGCAGCTGTTGCATATCTCATCATCACCCCTTCTCAACAGATGACGCATTAGGCCACTAAGTTCATATGTCTCCCCCAGTTCCAAGCAGTCGTATCACCACTTCCAGCATGGCATTTGTGTGGTTTTGCATTTCTGTTCTCTTGCCAAATCTCATTTTGTACAGCTTCCTCAAAATAAATAGCCTACTATTCAAACCAATTCTTTCATGCAACCTTTGCAGTACATTCCACATGTCCTTTGCCGTAGCCTCATTTCTTATGTGAATTAATTGGTCATCTTCCACTAGCGGACTAATGGTTGCCCATGCCTGTCTATCCTTTCTGTCCGATTCAAGTGGATTTGCTGCTGGTCTGTCTGTAGTAATAACCTTCCACAAGTCATCCTTGGTTAAAAACATTTCTAATTTAAGCTTCCATAGCTGATTATTTCCATTATTCAGCTTACTAGAAGATTAAATTCAGAGTTGCAAGCCATTTTTTAAAAATCCCAGCTTACCTTACTTGCAGTCAGCAGGTTTCCTCTAAAGTGTCTCCTTGTGGCTTTTGCTCCTTCTAGGCTGTTGTTTTTTTGTTTTTGTTTTTTGTCTTCAGGGTCACTCTGGGCTGTGTACTGGGTTACTCTGAAGAAGTCTGGACCATAACCTGTTGCAGAGTGAGTTCTGTCTGTGTGGAGTACAAAGCAAACACCTGTGGAAGGTTTTTAAGTCAACTTTACTTGGCAAACAAAGGCATAAGGTGGTCAGTGGAGAATTTGTTAATTCATACACAAAGAACAGGAACAGGAAGCACAATAGTAGAAACTCCTAGTTAGTTCAAGCAATACAAAGGAAACTGTAGTGCACTCTGGCTTCACAGTAGATTACATGCAAACTATACAGCAAGCTAAGCTGCACCTGTTGCATATCTCAACAGGGGGGAAGGATGCTAGTGTCTGACTTCCCGCCTGGAATTTAGTGCCCGCACTGTTGTGGAGTTTAGACCTGCTGCAGTTATCTAAGTTTAATATTTTTAAATAAAGTAGTGCCCTTTTACTGACATTTATGTGTATGAATTCTTATTGCCTCGTGTCTTTAACAGTGTAGGGGCAAATGACTGCCTTATTCTCTTCAATGTCAAGAATTCTTCTTCTACAAGCACATTAAGGCCATGGCCTGAAATTGGCAAAAATGAGGACATTCTCTGTTATGAGGATTCCTGTGCAAATCAGATATTTATCAGAATGTGGCTTGACCCAAGAGGCAGAAATCAAGAGCATTACGGCAGAAATCTGGAACACACTTATCTGCAAATTATTAAATTTGAACTATGGGCCAAAACATGCATGCTGGAAGATCTTTGATTACCTTCCTGACTTAATGTAGCCATAGAGTGATGGATAGATTGGTAATCTGAGTAAGGGAGGGGCACATAGTTTGAGACTATTCTTTGTTCCCATGCCATATTTCTGAATTGAATGACCCTTTTCAAGCTGTATTTGCTTCTTCAAAAAATCACATCTTCGTGAGATCTTTTTTTAAATCATGAGGGAAATTTAAACACAGTCCCCTTCACACTGCTTCTCTGATCAACTTCCCCATTGAAGGTTGTTGTTGTTGTTTTAAAAGTCTGGAGATCAATCAGCAGTCTCCCAGCATAGTCTGTGATTTGGCACTGAGCATTAGGTGTAATAAACATGCATAGGAACAAGCCACATATAGCTGAAATCCAAATTATACTTAAGTGTAACAGTATTGTCAAGGGATGCATGGAACTTAACTAAGAAATGTTGGTGGTTTTATTGAAACTTTTTCTGTTCCTTAGAACCCTTTGGATGTTCCCCTTGAAGAGAGACCTTCATATTAGCCATTAAACTTTCCTTGGTGTGCAATTTAGTTGCAAGACTACACCTAGTCACTATTGTGTGCATATACTTAACAATTATATAAACAATGCTAGAACAAAGACCCCTATCAGCTTTCAACAGTTATTATGATAATCCCTCCCCATCTTCATACACAAAGATCCATAGAAAGGATAATTATTTTTAATAGTTCTGCACACACTAATGCTATAATAAGTGGAGTATGTTTCTTATTACTATTTTCACAAGGTACACTAATTCTTGCCAACACACCTGTCAAAAGCAGATCATATTACTTTTGCTGGCCCGGCCAGATACCATGGCAACACCTGAGTAGGCTAAGTTGAAGAAATATTTGGTAGTTTTGCATTTGTTCAGACTGTTAGACTGTAACTGATATGTATTAATTGGAAGTATATATGACAGCTTGCACCACCTTTTTCCAACAGTGGAGAAAACATCAGAAGCCATCAAGACTCAAGGCTGTGAAAAGAGATGAATAAAATGTGATGAGGTGTGACTTCAAACATGGTGTCACTTCTGTGTACTCATCATTTACAAGAATGTGGGGGAGGAGAAAGCAGGATATTTGTTAATATAAAAATATTTTCAATCAGTGATTTAAAGCCAGGAGGAGGGAGCAGGGAGGGTAAAATGATTGCCTGTCACTTTAAAAAGGAAAGCAATTACTAATTCAAAAAGCACCTGTAAAAACATTGACAATTCTAATCAAGAGCAATCATCTTGATTTCATAATACAAGATTCATGGCAGTATGTAACTCTGCAAATAGCATTCTGTGTGAGATAATTCTCTGGGCTGGATTTTCTTTTCTTTTCTTTTTTGAGGGACTATATGCCAAATGCAAGCTTTTAGAAGAATATGAACTCAGTGTCCTGGCTTCTATTGCAGAAATAGAAGTCACACACAAAAACACTGTTTTGCTCACCATTTGAGAAGAAGGTACAATTTAGAATTAAATTTATTTCAAAATGTGGGAGATGGCATTTAATCTGAAAAGTTGTTATTGTTTGGGCATCAGATTTTTAAAATTTGTTCCACTTCCCAGATCAATTTTGGGTCAAACCCAGAACACTTCCCCAAACTTTCCCACAGTTACTGTATTAGTAGGTGAAGGAGTAATGAAGAGAACTTTCATCCTCAGACTTCAAGTGCTAGACCAGGGTTGCACAATTTCAGCCTCCAGCTGTTTTTGGACCATAAATCCCATAATCCCCAGTCATAGTGGTCAATAATCAGGAATGATGGGACCTGTAGTCCAACATCTTCAGGAGGGCCAAAGTTGTGCAGCCTTGCTCTAGACATTCCATAAGCATTGCAGCAGCATCTTGAGATCCTCAGAACCCTAGGAAATGCAGAACTGCTTTCCCAATGGTTGCCTACATCATGGTTCCACAGCCTACAGCAGTGTTATGCTCATGGCAGCATCCTGGAATATTGGGCAGCATGGTCACCAGCATCCGAGGACAATAGGAATGCACCCAGATGTAGCTGCTGTCCATGCACACTGTATTTCAGTGGGATGTCTATTCATGTTTTGCCCCAAGAGTCAAGAAAGGTTGTCATGATTAGGATGAAGGAACATCAACCTTGGTGTCTCATCAGTGAAGACATGTTCCCTCTGCTTTTCAACACCTGTCCTTCTGAAATTCACCAAAGATTGCTGAAGGGCTTAGGTACATTTCATGGCAGACAACAATATTCACAAAATATTCCCCCATATCAATATCATTATTTATCCCATTTTGTGAAATGATCCTATTGCAGTTTCCCTGCCCTCACTGCACATAACTCACTGCAACTTGTGGGGGTGAAGGAAACACAAACATCAGGACATCACACTATGAGGTAAGTCATATGTGTTAATGGACCTGCCCTGGGGTGACTGGTCAGCACTCCAGTGTTCAGGCTTTGTGGGGGAATTAGCTCTTAAAGGGGGCAACTCCACGTCAGTTTAAATTTGTGCAAACATTTGGTCTCAAGAAATAACTGGACAGACAAGATTTAAGTTTCAAAATTAAAAGAATTTATTTGAGGAGGGGGGTACATAAAAGAGAAAAATATGTGGTTAAGGCAATATTATTATCTGTGGTGACCTGCCTCCCAATAGAGAACTGGAAGTGAAGCCCTATCTTGACTGACAGGCTGGTGACCTCCAGGTCTTGACCAATCAGTCCACCAGGTGGGTGGAGCATGAGAGCTGCTGGGACTTCTGGCAAGAAGAAGGAGGAAGTCTGTGAAGGGAGGGCTGAGAAAATGCAACATGGAGCCTGTTGCTCCTGCATGTGAGCTGCAGATCCTTGAAGGGCAGTAGTGCAGGAGGCTGGACCTGACCAGGACTTTGGTAAGTGTTCAAGGGAAAGGAAGCCAGGCTGTGGCTTCGGAATCTAGAGCTCTGTTGCCAGATTTGGCTTTTTAAAAGCCAAATTTGGGGTTACGGCCCATTTAACTCATGAGTATACCCCTTAGGTTCTGGCTGCACTGACTAGAGTAGGGAACAGTTTGCTTAGTCAGACTTTGTGTTAGGAGTTAAAGTTCTTTACATTTTTGTTTTGCATTCCTTTTTATCTGTTCTTTGTAACTAACTAAGCTTTCAATGTGTGCCTCCTAAGAACAAGCTGTGCACTGTGCTTGATTTGCTCTGAAAGGCTATGTTCAGCCCCTAGTGTAGATAGCTCCAACAGGACCGCTAATGCCAGCTACCTTGTTTTCTCACCACGTGTAAGCATAGACATGGAAGGTTTTTATATTTGCCCAATAGCAAGATGAAGAGAGAAGTCTAGGCTGTGGCACTCCAGCCCAGGCTGTCCAGTCTCTGATAAAAGAGTGTCTGGTGGCAGCATTTTAATCTACTGAAGGTCTAAAGGAAAAAAGGGAAAGGGAAGCCCACGCAGGCAACTCAGCAGGGGTGACTCAGCACTTTCCCCCCTCATGTGAGCTGGCTCTGAGTCAAAAGCTTAATTCCTTACACTATCAAAAATACATTTAACTGCAATGAGGCATTTTAGCTTAGTCTAATATAGTGTAAGTTTCCAGGCTTCTTAGAAAGAGAAAGAAGCTTCTTAGAGAAGGAGAGGGTTGGATATAAGAAAGGGGGATAGAGATAGATTTGGGACCCAAGGAGGGGCAAAGGCTCATATCATCTGGTCTGGACGGGGAACTCTGGGGACCACCAATGGACTTTGCTCCTTGGGTCTGGTAAAAGCGTGTGCAGGAAGGTGGGAGATGTCAGTTGATAGCAATGATTCTAGGAGGGAAGCTTCCAGGGTTAGTGAGGAAGACTGGGCAGATCAGGCTGGGCAAGAGAGGCAATCTGGGAAATGGCACGAAATACTGAATGCAGCCTGGTGTGGCCTGTGAATAGTGAATCGCCCAAAAAGCTGATGGAGTAGACAATGGAGTCCCAAGTAAAAGGCACAAGGGAGCACAAAGATCACACCCCAATTGAGTCCCACTAGAGCATGCAAGGGAGCACACTGGATCATGTAATTGGGGATCTTTATATTCCAAACCATGTCCTGGGGGCAAATTCTAACTGACCACTGTTGTTGGAGAGGGACTGGTAAGGATCTCATTGTTACTGACCTTTCTTCCCGAGTGTACAATGTGTGAATTGCTGAGGAATGCCAACACTTTTGTCATGAAAACAGCATGTATAGACGTGAGAAGGGGGATCTGCATAAACAGAAAAGTCCAGTAATCTAATCAATACTTTTGATGGGTGCATTTCTTAGGCTCATATAGCTTGCTCAACTTCTTTTTTGAGGGGGAAAATTTACCTACCCACACTTATCTATTTCTTCCTGCTGAGTAATTAGCACATTGGCTTACTGCTAATGGGGAAAGATAAGGCAGTTCACCCTGAGTGCAGGAGGGCCTTGATGGAGAGTTAACTTAGCAAAGAGGCACCTTTTAACATGGTGATTCTCTTTATTTATCAGGGGGAGAGTAACTGGCCCTATCCACCCCCAGCACAGTACTTCCAGTGACTGTTGCTGGTGTCTATCTTATGTTTTGTTTTACAATGTGAGCCCTTTGGGGACAGGAAGCCATCTTATTTATTTATTATTTCTCTATGTAAACCACTTTGGAAACATTTGTTGCTTTGTTGAACAACAATAAGTTGTTGTTGTTGTTGTTAACTCACTTTTAGTTAACTTTGGGGATGTACTTAGGGGGTTCCCACATAGGGAAGGCGTGCATCTGCTCCCCATTACAATTCACTGAGTTGTAGCCAAATCTAGGGGCGACTAGTACATTGCCACTAAGTGATTTGTCCCCATGTGTACCAACGGAGGGCTCATGATTGCTGTGAGGCTCCTGGGCATATACAGAGTATGGTCTCTAAGCCTGGAGACTGGAACATGAATGAGGGGGCTCCTGAGAGGCAAAAGAAAAGCTGTGCTAGTAACATATGGCATGTTATGCCAGAACTTGCCATCATCCTAACAAGAGGAGGAGATCTTAACACAGATGGTTATTTTCACTATCACTCATGTCTCCTCTAACATCTATGGTAGTTTTGCCTTAAAAATTTTTTTTTCTGTTCAGCTGAGTAACTTTCCATGTTTCTTTATGGTCACCATAAGAATAGCATAAAGCTTTATTTTCATTGTTGATATCCAAACTGCTTACCCTTGCCTGTCATTGGCATGGCTTGCTTGCTCCAGCCTCATTTGAATAAGATACAAGGCAAATGGGCTTTCTTAATCGGCTGTTGGGTGTCAGACAGGCAGAACCAGGCAGCTGCCTCTGGCGCCCCAGCTCCTGAGCTCTACAGTCTGCATTTGGTAAGAAACCAAACCTGAAGACTTAGTGTGGGTTCTGCTAGTTGTCCTTTTGCGGGCTGGGTAGGAATTTTTTTGGCTCTATTTACCTTGGTCAATAATGCAGTCTGTTTTGCCTACCTCACACTAAGCTCTCCTAGTTACTTAGGCTTCTTGCTGATTACAGCAGCAAGTGCAGTGTGGAACGGGGGAATTAAATTTGGATTTGTGAGTACCTTAGGTTACATGTTTGATAGGGGTGTGCAATTCGGGTTTTCTGGTGATTCGGCTCGGACCCGAACCGAATCACCCCTGTTCTGTTTTGTGCCCGAATCTGGGTCACCCGAATCACCCTTGATTCGGTTCGGATTTGGATTTAATCCAAATCCAAATTGATTCGGGGGGTAAAAAGGGGCCCAGGGGCAAAATTTTGGGGTGGGGTGGTAGTGCCCAATGGGTAGAGTCTACCACCCCAATTTCAGGGGGATTGGGCAAAGTCCTGATTTTTGGTGAATTTTTGAAGTTTTCGTGACTTTGGGGCAGTTTGGGGGCATAGCATGGGATCTGGGCAAAAGGAGTGGGGTGGGGTGGTAGTGCCTAATGGGTGCAGGCTACCACCCCAATTTCAGGGGGATTGGGCAAAGGGCTGATTTTTGGTAAATTTCTGAAATTTTCATGTCTGTGGGGCATATTGGGGCAGAAAGTGGGGCCTGGGGCAGAATAGTGGGGTGGGGTGGTAGTGCCTAATGGGTGGAGGCTACCACCCCAATTTCAGGGGGTTTGGACAAAGGGGTGATTTTTTGGGAATATTTGAAGTTGTGGTGTCTTTGGGGCAGATTGGGGGCAGAAAGTGGATCTCCCCCAAAGGAGTGGGGTGGGCTGGTAGATAGTGCCTAATGGGTGGAGGCTACCACCCATCCCCAATTTAAGAGTGATTGGGCAGAGGGATGAATTTTGGTGAATTTATTTTTATGAGGTTTGTCTTCATAAGGTGAAGTGTGCTAAATTGATTACTTCCTCATATTATTCATAGTAAAGGAAAGTGTGAAAAAGTGAAAGTGGGGTCATGAGAGTTGTTTAATTGAAAAAAATCTCATTTGCTATGATAGAATGAGAATTCACACCTCAGAAAAAACTTCTGTCTTTAGGTTGTCTAAGATGAGCAGCATCTGCTTTAGGCAGGATGATGTCCAAAGCTAAGATCAGTCACCCAGTATATAATAGGCCAGACCTGCACCAAGGGCAGTGAGACTGTAGAGGAATGGAGACAATTCGATTTTGTTTCAAGTCAAGTCTAGTTTTATTTACGGTCCTAGACCAAACAATCTATACATGCAAAAGGAAAACAAATTTATAAGAAACTCTATAGATTCTCATTATAAATCTTAAAAGCAATATAGCAAAATTTAGCTACAGACTTAAAAATTGAAATATCCTCATCAGAAAGTAGAAATTAGTTTCTAGATATATATTTGAATTTTGTTTAATTGGCTGTTATACTTAATAAAGTTGTGGCCCCTTTTATCCAAAATTATGCCTTGCATCTTTACTAGTGTGACTGCAATCTTATTTTAAAGAAAGAAAGAAAGAAAGAAAGATTCTCAAGGTGGCATACATAGAAAAAGATTATTATAAGAAGGCAGTGATGCTCTTTTTTGTTTCATTTTTAAAAAGTAGTAACATGTTCATATCAGTGAGGGGGTAAATTGCAGACAGAACATGTTTAAACACCAGTCTGTGTTTAGAAGAATACTATTTACTATGCAGTGAAACGCCTAAACTTTCTTTGATATCTAGCAGAAATTAGCAATCCTGTTTAAGGATCAAAGTCCAAAACCATAAACTGCACTAAAAATGCGTTTTGGCACTTTTCATTTTGGCACTTTTCATTTAAATTTGATATTTATCAATTTGCTTTGTGCTGAGTTATGTGGAATGACGGGATTTCAACATGATGAGCAAGTGCCACAGCTTACTATTGCCTGATTGACTATCTTCCATCTTTCTAAATAGTCGTTTTTTGTCATTTTACTGGGATCTCTAATATGCAACCTAGCATGATGACTTTAATTTTATTTTATTTGGTTTCTCACTGTAAGTCGATAATACCTTATTAAAGTGTAGGTTGATATAATGCCCTTTGTTAGTTGAATAATTTAGTAAAGGTTTCTAGTAATTTAAACTGCAATCATTTTACTTGAAACTGGAGGTGATGGAATTCTAATGCTTATTCCTGACCTGAATTAATTCAATGCATCTCACAGTAAATGCTTTAAAAATATATTTTAATCAAATCTACTTATTTACATAAATAATTAGATAAACAAAGGAACATCCTGTATAAATCCCTTTCTGAGGTTTGTTTAAGAAGTTCATTGCTCTGTTTTAACTCAGCCTGTAATCATGTTTGGGGAGAGGACTGAAGAATCTTTATCATAACCACAGTAAAACTGGGCTGTAGTCTACAGAAACCTAGAACCAGTTCTACAGCACTGAAAGTGTAATGCTGTGTCAGTCAGACTTACATAAGAGTTTTTCAGAGTTTGCTCCCTTAAACTTCAATTATTTTCCCCAGGATATTTTACCAGATAAACATTTATCTGCTTTTAGGGGTTAAGATGTAGGTAGAATAGCCCATTCCAGTTACTCTGGGCTATTGTTCTTTGCACTTACTTTTGTTGTTCACAGACATCCGGTCAAGATGGCAATGTGACCAATCACACTTCAGCTTGCTCTGGAGCCTCCAGTCTGATTTTCGTAATCTGAACTGCTTACTCTTTTCATAAGAGAGGAGACTTGCTCCGCCCCTACTGGAGGAGTCCTGTTGGTGAATTTCATAATGGCTTCTAAGGGATGGAGAAAGAAAATGCAGCTTCCTCCCACCCCCACCATCCTCTCTTCCAGAAAGGTTTTCAGAGGAAGGAGGAGATATTATGACATTTCTTAAAATGATGAGGTCATTCACACAATCAAAAACTGTGTTCTACCTGGGTTTGGGAGCTGTGTGTGCTCTCAATTTTTGGTTGTATGGAAGCAAGGTTAGAGGAAAATCTAGATAGAAGTGGAAGTGTGGAAGCTACATAGGAGGAAACGCTGCCCAGGTTTTCCTCCTACGTTGCTTCCACACAACCGCTTCTACCCAGGTTTTCCTTTTGCTTCCACACAACTGAAAACTGAGAGCATGAACAGCTACCAAACCTGAGTTGAACACAGTTTTTGATTGTGTGAATGACCTCTATGGCTGCTGACTTAAAATCCAAAATAAAAAATATCCTTTGATCACTTCAAGCCTCTGTTGATACTACTACTGCTAGATTGCGGGTGTTGGAAGGCAGAATCTCTCAATTAGAAGATAAAAGTATCTCTGTTGATTCTGCCTTGGACACATTACAGATGGTCAATAAGAGCCTGCAAGCCAGGGTGTGCACCCTGGAATTAGAATCCTGCCATTTGGATTTGCATATTTTGGGAACCCCAGAACATCTAGGAAAGACTGACTGTATTAATTAAAGAGTCCCTTCGCAAAATACTTCCCCTGATAGAGGAGAATGAGTTGGAAATTGAAAGTTTATTGTATACTTACTCCTTCCTCACATGCCACTGACAAGCCTTGTCCATTCATCATAAAGTTTCTTAAATATACAGTTAAAGAAGATCTTCTGAAATGGCTCGAGAAGGAAAGGAGTTTATGTGTGATAATTCTTGAATCATGTTATCCCTAAAGAGGTGGCTGATAAGCATCATACTTTCCAAAAGACACACCAGATGGTTAGAGAGAAAATCCTGCAATATGTTGCTAGCATGGGTGATCAATGTTTGGCGTTAATGAATTTGTATGGCCCAGTCACAGATTCCCCAGAATCAATACACAGCTGTTTTGCACATTTACATACTTTAACCTTTGATCACTTGATTATTCATGGGGATTTGAATCAAACTCTTGATCCCCTTCTTGACTGCAACACCCTGAATCTAGGCCACACTCTCAAACCCGTACTACACTTAAGTCTTATATGTCAGATCTTAATCTAGTAGACATATGGCTTCTTCTTAATCTCTGCCAATGAGAATATACCTTTCTTTCTCCTGTTTATAAAAACTGTTTTCACTTGTATTATTTTCAGGCATCTTATTATTTAGTATCTCAAGTTGAAGCATGCAACATTGATGCCATAGTAATTTTGGATCATGTCCCTGTAAAACTGGTTGTTCATCTTGAAAGTTGTTCTAGTACCTCATTGAGGTGTTATATGAATGTATCCCTGCTGAAAGATCCTCAGTTTACTAGACAAATGGAAAAGAGGGATTTTTTTTCACCATTTTAACATGGGCTCTATTACATCATTATCCCTGGTCTGGGATACTTTTAAAGCATCTTTGCAGGGCCAGATCATTGCTTATTCTTCACATTTTAAAAGGCAACAAAGGGCTCAGATACTGAGGCAAGTCTCATGATCACCCAAAAGTAGGATAAGGGAGCCTAGCCCACTTTTGGGCAATTGTGTGCTACAATGGGAGCCGCACGGCTCCTGGCAGCTAGCCACCTTAAATACCCCTCCCCTTAGCCAAGGTTAATGGAGCGAGCGCTCCGTTAACCTCATCTTTTTGTTCGTGTGTTGCTGCTGCATGCAGTGGCACACAAGTAGACCCCCGACCAGGAGGCTGCAAGCAGCCTCCCGGGAGTGGGGGTCTCTCCAGGATGCCCTGCACGCTCGCGCGGGGCATCCTGGAACTTCCAGGGGCCACACAGCCCGTGATCCCCACAGCCCCCCTGCTCACTCCATGATGGAGCCAGCAGTCGTGTGGGTGGCTGATCGAACCGCCCAGGGCTTCCTTCCGATCATCTGCGGGAAGAGTGGGCTAAGCCTGCTCTCCCCACAAACCCCCTTACAGCTCTTCTCACTGATCTTAACTTCTTGTCCCAGTGGTCACTTCAACCCTGCTGTGCCCCATGTCTTGTTAATTACATAAACAATTCTGTTCTCCAGCAATTGATTGACACTTAACCTATTCACATGACACAAGCTGCCTTGGTTACCCCAGGCAGCTCATGCCCAAGGAGCCCTGTATGCTATCTGCCCAGTCCTGGGTAGCCCAGCTCTTCTATCCAGGGCTTAACCAAGGTAAAATGAATCTAAGGATGAACCCAACCTATGGTTCATTCTACCTCGGTACACAATCGTGTGCACCATTGCTCCTGCATTACTGTGCTCCCTACTGGCCTGCCACTACTTTTGATAGTAAGCTGGAGGAAAAGAGTGGCTGCATGGAGCGGAGAGGCTGCAATACTAAGAGGACCCAATGAGAGCTTCCCTCTTCCCACTGGCACTCCGCCAATCACTGCCCTGGTGCACGATCTGCTCTTCTGTTGATCATCTGCAAGGAGACAGGTTCCTGCCCACCTGCCTGCCCTCCACACCATGAAGGTAAGCAGTCATTCACATGACCTTATTCTTTTTTTTTTACACTCCCATATTCAGTCATTAGAATCTATACACGAATTATTCCTATTTATTGTTTTAAGCACTGTTTTCTGTCATATTTCAGAAAGTCTTCTACGTCAGTCTTCTACTTTTTTTTTTTTTTGCAGGAGTTTAGCGGGAAGTGTGCGGGGGAGCCTGGAACAAGCCCCTGTGATCACAAGGATCACAAGGAGCCTGGTAGAGAAGAGAACGTAAGTACATATCCCTCCCTCGTATCCCTCGTATACTTGGGAAAGACTGTTTGGACAGTTAAATAGTTGACCATTACAGCTGAGACCTATCCTAATAAACTATCTAATAAACGGACAATAAGCTCCCTAAATACTGTAAACAGCCAACAAAAACAGTATGAAGATAGGTCAGCAGGGGAAGGGGCACTTCCCAGTGTATTGCACAGAGTGCCACATGTACGACTATTTGCCCCATGGGCAGAAGTCATGGGTGTGTGCTCGGTGCAAGGAGCTCCTGGCTCTCAGGGAACAAATCCGTTCCCTCGAGACCAAGGTGGCAGATCTGGAGAAGCTCAGAGAGACAGAGAGGCATGTGGACGAGACCTTCAGGGATGTGATAGAGGCATCCCACTCCAGGGCTGGTAGCTCCTCTGCTGTCAGGGAGAATGAAGGTCTTGGGCGAGGAGGGCATCGGTCTGAGGAAGAGGGAAATGCTCCTTTAGAAGGGACCCCTTCCGTGGATGATAAGCCCATATCCTCTCGCACAGGGGATACTCCTCTGGGGGGTGGGGGCCTCCTTGTAGTTGGTGATTCAATCATTAGAGGGATAGAGAGATGGGTTTGTGACCTGCATGTTGACCGCATGGTGACTTGCCTGCCTGGTGCGAAGGTTGCGGACGTTACGTGGCATCTAGTCAGGCTCCTAGGCAGTGCTGGGGAGGAGACAGCTGTCGTGGTGCATGTCGGCACCAATGATGTGGGGAAATGCAGTCGGGAGGTCCTGGAAGCCAAATTTAGGCTGATAGGTAGCACTTTGAAGTCCAGGACCCCCAATGTAGCATTCTCACAAAGACAGGAAACAGAGGGTAGGTATAAATGGAGATTTTTCACAATGGAGGGAAGTAAGAAGTGGGGCCCCCCAGGGATCTTTTCTGGGACCTGTGCTTTTTAATTTATTCATAAATGATCTAGAAGCAGGGGTAAACAGCGATGTGGCCAAATTTGCAGATGATACCAAACTCTTCCGGGTAGTGAAATCCAAAACGGATTGTGAGCAGCTCCAAAAGGATCTCTCCAAACTGGGGGAGTGGGCGACAAAATGGTAAATGTGGTTCAATGTTAGCAAGTGTAAAGTGATGCACATTGGGATGAAAAACCTAACTTCGAGTATATGCTGATGGGATCCGAGCTGTCGGTGACGGACCAGGAGAGGGATCTTGGGGTTGTGGTGGACAGCTCGTTGAAAGTGTCGACTCAATGTGCAGCAGCTGTGAAAAAGGCAAATTCCATGATAGGGATCATTAGAAAGGGGATTGAAAATAAAATGGCTAACAATATAATGCCCTTATACAAAACTATGGTGCAACCACACTTGGAGTACTGCGTACAATTCTGGTCACCACATCTTAAAAAGGACATTGTTGAACTGGAGAAGGTACAGAAGAGGGCAACCAAGATGATCAGGGGCCTAGAGCACCTTTCTTATGAGGCAAGACTACAACACCTGGGGCTTTTTAGTTTAGAAAAAAGATGACTGCGGGGAGACATGATAGAGGTCTATAAGGTCATGCATGGTGTGGAGAAAGTGGAGAGAGAGAAATTCTTTTCCCTCTCACACAACACTAGAACCAGGGGTCAATCCATGAAATTGATTGCCAGGAGGTCTAGGACCAACAAACGGAAGTACTTTTTCACACAACGCATAGTCTACTTGTGGAACTCTCTGCCACAGGATGTGGTGACAGCCAACAACCTGGATGGCTTTAAGAGGGGTTTGGATGACTTCACGAAGGAGAGGTCTATCAATGGCTACTAGTCCGAGGGCTGTGGGCCACTTCCAGCCTCAAAGGCAGGATGCCTTTGAGTACCAGTTGCAGGGGAGTAATGGCAGGAGAGAGGGCACGCCCTCAATTCCTGTCTGTGGCTTCCCAGAGGCATCTGGTGGGCCACTGTGCGAAACAGGAGGCTGGACTAGATGGGCCTTGGGCCTGATCCAGCAGGGCTGTTCTTATGTTCAGGAACTGTTATATGGTGATTGACAGTATCTAACCATGCCTGAGGCTTTGATGGGAGATAATCTTCAGTTCAGAAATTCTTAGTTCAGCAGAATCTAATTAAGGAGGTGATTGAAATAGGCCTTTGGGTGTCTAGCTTAGTAGCACTAGATGCTAAAACCTTTATAATCAGTGTTTGGGGAAAGTGATAATTAGGGTCACCTGTATTTAGAAGTGTAAATTTACCTCTCTTCTCCCCTGAAATATGGAAAACAAGAATGGAATGTTATGAACAATGTTTGCTGTTTATTTTCTGTTCTACCAGTGCTCATGGTACAATTTCTGCCATAATCTTCCAAAAACACATTTTTAAAGAAGCTTTTTCAAGTCATTGTTAATGCCTCGAGTCACCTTTCAGCTATCTTTTATGCCTCAGGTTTTCTGATCATGTGGTATGTTCAGCAACCACAACAAAATCCACAGCAGTCATACTGAACCAGAATCTCAAAGAAATGCTGTATTGATACTGGTGCCTGGGGTGAGCTCTTTGTGGTAATTTGATGATCATGGTAATTTGTCTTCAAGAGCTTTCCTCTAGCCACCAAATTTAACAGATCTATAGTCTCCCTTGTTTGCTGTGGAAAAAACCCAGACCCTATCTTAGTACAAACTTGCAAGTTCAGGCTTTGCTTTGTGTGAGAGAACAGTTTTAATAAAATTAAAAAAAGGTGGGGGTGGGATTCATCTTCACTTCAGAAGTTTGATGGTATGTAAAATGTCTTTATCATCTGAACTTCAAAACCTATTCTGCAGATATATTTTCCCAGTCATTGCAGCCATTGGAGAGAACTCATAAAATTGCCACTGTTGCAAATTCATCCTTGGGTGCGGAGTCGGGGGGGGGGGGCAGAATCTGCACTTCTTTTGAAGTTAGATAATAAAGATATTTTACACACCAACTAACTTTTTAAGTGAAAATAAAAGGCTCCCCGACCTTTTTTATTTAAAATGTTCTCATTCACACAAAACTTTGTAACTTCTGGATGGTAAGGCACATTGTTAGAACAAATAGAGGTTCCCACACAGTGCAGAGTGGGAACTTGGCTAAGGGAGCCAAGCCCGGTTCCCACTACACATAAGAACCACTGGGAGCCATGCGGCTCCTGGCGGCAGCACAGCAGCAAACCCCAAAAGTGGGTTAACTGTTCATGTGTGGCTGAAGCTGTGCTGCAGTGACTCACAAGTAGATCCCCAACCGGGAGTCTACAACAACCCTACCAGCATCGGGGGGGGGGCTCCCCAGAATGGCCCACGGACTCATGGGGACTTCTATGGGCTGGGAGGCCCCCAAACCTGCACCCCAACCAGCTCTGTGACAGAGCTTGTAATAATCTGAGTGGCCGAGCTGCCCAGGGATACAGATGTGCACGGAACTGGGCAGGGGTGGTTCAAAGGTGTGGGGGGTGAATCTGTAAGGGCGGGGTAGGGTACACTTACTCCTCCCTCTGCTTTTCCCACACTGGCGCTCTGTTTTTTTAAAGTCCATCGGGGTAGCCCCATTGCCCCCTTTAGTGGAAGTAATTAGAAGTATCCAACATGCCTGCGTGCACTGGGCACAGGTGTGAGTCCATCATGCCCATCGCGCACACGTGCCCACTATGTGTGCTCCCACCCGCAATGTGCCTGTGCCCATTGCATGCAGACATGTCAGATACTTCCAGTAACTTCCAGTAAAGGGGGCAATGGGGTGGTAGGGAGGTACACTGCCACCCCGAAGGACTTGAATAAAATGGAGTGCTGGTGGGGGGGGGGACAGAGAGAGGGGAAGGTGCATCCTCCCCCGCCCTTAAAGATGCACCACCACCTTTGAACCAGTGGAAACACCCGCCATTTGAACCAGTTCAGAGACCCATAGAGGGCCTCCAAACCAGTTCCATGCACATCTCTACCCAGGAACAGCTCCCTGCTCATCTGTGGGGACAGTGAATCAAGCTCGCTCTCCCCGCAAATCCCCTTTAGGCTCTCCGCACTGCTTGTGTGGAGAGCCTTACAATGTGGTTCTTCCCCACTGCAGTGCTGCTTTTCTCTGAGGACTGGGTAATGTTTGTCTGAATGGAACCTCATCATTTGTCCCATGCTTAGCAGTTGTTTCCTATGCTGCTGTGGCAATGTATGAATCAGACATCAAGTGTGCTCAAAAACAGTATCAGTGATCTCCATACTGCTTAACACAAAGTGTGGTTTGTGCACAAGAATTTAGTTCTGTATAGAATTTAATTCTATACCACCCTTAGGACAAAGGGCAGTATAAAAATAGGAATAAAAATTTTAAAATGACACATTATTACTCAGAAGCACCTAAAATGTGTTTTATTATTTAATCACAATTTGCAGGCAGGAAAGTGCATAGCTGTTCAGGAAAAGATACATATGAATGAATTTCTATGTGCTCAAGAGGATTGTGAGCTCAGTTCTACTTGCATCAAGTTTAATATGAGAAGCAGTTATCAGAGTCAACTTACTACTACTGTTGTTTATTGACCTAATTCCTTCTCAAATTATTATTCAGTGGCATTATTTTTCTGTTTTTACATTTCACAACAGTGGGAGGTTTAGGATTACAGAAGACTGTCCTCTGTACTGAAACTAGGCCTTTCACCAGCTCCCCTACCTAATTTGGCATGTGATAAATCCAAATCTAAAATGAATATTCCCCAAAGGAGTTACTACCTACCAGAAGTCCCAGAGGAATTGCTACTCAGTATTGTGACTCAACCACTCTATTAAGACTGAAATGTAGTCTGGTGTACTCGTCTATAATTTTTATACTAATGGGTGGAGCACATATTTTCAGCAGTCATTAAAACAGCCACCTTATGCTAATTAATTCCCAACCCAGTTGTAATGTTCCTAAGTATTTAGCATGTAAATCATGTGGATCATATTACGAGTTTTCACATTCCTGGCAGCTGTCGGTGGGGGTGGGTTAAGTATGAAAAAGGATGAAGATGATGATGGCATAAGTCATATTATTGTCCCAAATAGGAACCTGCAGAAGTATATCACCTAAGTTCAGCAGGAGCCCAGGCTAGGTCACAGGACATTAGACATTTAGGCCTCCTCTGCATGTATCATAAGCCGTACCCTGCCCATCACTCTGGGACACAGCTAGTGAGGGGAGTCTGTACTCAAAACTGGAGAGGTTAACAACTTATGTGGACCCATATTACCAAGAAATATGCAGGGCTTTACACTCTTGATGGTTTCTAGAACAACAACAAGACTTGATTACAGTGTAAGAAAGGTATGTTGTAAGGCAGGCATCCCCAAACTGTGGCCCTCTAGATGTTGCTGAACTACAACTCCCAGCATCCCTAGACACAATTTTTTGTGTCTGGGTATGCTGGAAGTTGTAGTTCAGCAACATCTGGAGGGCCACAGTTTGGGGATGCCTGTTGTAAGGTTTTATGACAACAGACTTCACCCACTGGCAGACACCCTACACAGTGTATTTAGACAGATAAATAGTTTGACTGAGGTTGCCACAGTTGGATTGTCTATCACTGATAGACACCAATCCTGTCTAATCCAGTCCCTCCCTGGAACCCCACCAGTCTCAGAACAGACACTGGGGCGCTTCTCGCAATCAGCAAAAATTGGGCTAGCAGAGGCTAGCCCGATTTTTGGTGACCATAAAAACCACTGGGCTCACAGCCAAGCCCGGGGGTTCTTGAGCGGGTAACCCACTCGAGAACCCCTGCTAAAAAGCAGGTTTGCAGAGCGAGCGCTCCTGCAAACCTTTTTGCAATTGTGAGTAGCTGCGGCGTGCCTTCGTGCTGCGCCTACTCATGAGAAGACCCCCGGCCGGGAGGTGAAAAGCTGCCTCCCGGCTCCGGGGGTCTCCCCAGTATGCCCTGAGCACTCACGCAGGGCATACTGGGGCTTGCGGGGGCCACGTGGCCTCCGCTCCCCCCACCCCCACCGGCTCCATCACAGAGCCAGCCATCATGTGGGCGGCCGATCCGGCCACCCAGGGCTCCCTGCCCGCTCAACAGGGAAAACCGGGTCTCACTGATCGTGAGACCCAGTCCACTGTGTCCCTAGAGATCCTCTCTCTAGCCCTGTCCATACTTGAGGCGCTTAACATGAGCAGTGTTAAGCGCCGAAAGGATGTCTGCAGGGAGAGTGGTAGGGATGTGCAAACCAGTTCAAAAACTGGTTTGAATTCAAACTGGTTCGGTTTGATGGTTCGGATTCGAACCGAACCAGACATTAGGTTCTAGCTTCCAGTTCAAATTCGAACTGAACTGGGGGGGTTCAATTCGAACTGGGTCAAACTGGTTTGAATCTCCCAAAGTGGGTGGAGTGGTAATTGGCACCAATGGGTGCCTACCACCCAATCGCCAAAGCAATCGCACACCCATAAAATATTTTATGATTTTTTTTTGTGGGGGGGGGATTATTTTTTTCTCATAGAGTATAGTGGGACCTTAACCAGCCCATTATTCCCTATTGTGGAGAACCAATGGGTGCCAACTACCACCCAAACCCTGAAGCAATCGGACACTCCTACAATTTTTAAAGAATTTTTGAAATATTTTTCAAAATAATATTAATAATAAAATATTTTTCAAATAATTATTTTTCTTGTAGGGTATAATGGGACTCAAACCAGCCCAGTATCCCCTATTATGGAGCACCTAAGGGCACAAACATGGGGTGGGTGGTAGGCAGCCAGGGGTGCCTACCACTCTCAAACCCCCAAGGCAATCGGACACTCCTCCGATTATTGGTGAATTTTAAGAGTATTTTTTAATTCCTCATAGGGAATAATGAGGATTCCAGTAAATGTATAGCTTCACGTCGGGGGGAGGGAGGGAGGGGTGGTCTAGAGTGGAGTGTGGTAATTCCCAAGGTGGGCAAGGAAGCTACCAAAATTATTTCAAAGGAATTGGGCAAAGGGCTGATTTGTAAGTGAATTTTGAAGTTTACGCATCTTTAAGGTTTTTCTCCATAGGGAAGAATGGAGGTTTCAGCAGCCCTATAACTGCACTTGGGGGGTGTGGGGGTGGCCCAGAGTGAGTGGCGGTGTAGTGCACAAAGTGTGCCAACCACCCCCATGGGTTGCTAACCCATGGGGCACAGGGTTCTGTTGTTTCTGAGGTGTTCTGAGTGTAGATTCTCTGGTAGCAAATGAGTGTGGATTGTCATTTTATTCAGTTTTTCACACAACCTTATTCAGTCATTAGAATATATACATGAATTATTCTTCTATCTCTGGAACTGTTATATGGTGACTGACAGTATCTAACCAATTGCCTGAGGCTTAGATGGGAGATAAAATTCAGCAGAATCTAATTAAAGAGGTGTTGAAATAGGCTTTTGGGTGTCTAGCTTAGTAGTACTAAATACTTGATAATTAGTGTTTAGGGAAAGTAATCTTTAGGGTCATCTGTTCTTAGAAGTATAAATTATACTTCCATAGAAGTATAAATTTACCTCCTCTGAGATCTGGAAAACAAGAATGACACCTTTAACACTCCATTTGGTCGGTACAGTTTTTTGAGGCTCCCATTTGGCATCACCTCAGCACCTTAAGTGTACCATAAATGTACACTTGTGTACCACATTCCACAGGGTTTATGGACATATTGATGGAGTTTACACTTCAATGGATGACATCATTGTTTCGGGCATAATGAAGGCAGAGCATGACCAGTGACTTGAGGAAGTCCTGGAGGCAACCAGAGCTGCAAATTTGAAATTAAATAAAAACAAAGGTATGTTTGGAGTGACTGAACATAAATTTTGGGAGGTAACATTTTTGGCAGATATTATCTCTAGTGCAGGGGTGAAGCCAGATGAGAAGAAAATTGAGGTCATCAACATGATGCCACAGACTCAGTCAAAGGAAGATGTGCAAAGATTTTGGGGTATGGTAAATTATCTGGGAAATTCAAACCCACTATACATAAGAACAGCCCCACTGGATCAGACCCAAGGCCTATCTAGTCTTGCATCCTGCCTCACACAGTGGCCCACCAGAAGCCTCTGGGAAGCAAGAGGTGAGGGCATGTCCTCTACTCTGCTATTGCTCCCCTGCAACTGGTATTCAGAGGCATATTACCTCTGAGATTGGTGGTGGCCTATAAATCACCAGGCTAGTAGCCATTGGTAGACCTATTCTCAATGAATTTGTCTGAGCCCCTTTTAAAGCCATCCAAGCTAGTGGACATGAAGGGTGTGCATGGAACCGGCTGGTCTGGTTCAGTTCAAGTCTGGACTGGACCGGGCCAGTTCGGACTGGCACCCCCTCAAACCCCCCTAGTTTGGTTTGGTCCGGGGCGGGGGCGGGTTCGCTAATATTTTTTTAAAAAAATTACTTACCTCTTTTGGGGGAGTTGTTGGAGGTGGGAGGGGGGTCCGTGGAGATTCCACCTTCCCCCACCGGCCTCCCTTTATGCCACCACTGGCCAGCCAGCTTTTCCCCCTCCGGCTTGTTGGCCATTTTGGAGGCTGCCACGCCTGTGCAATTGGCCTCTGCATGACCCAGGCCACAAAGAAGCCAATTGTGCAGGCTTGGCAGCCTCCAAAATGGCCACCGTGCTGGAGGGGGATGTCCCAAATGGGCCAAAGAGCCAGCCAAATGGCCGATGGCTACATAAAGGAAGGCTGGCAGGGGGAGGGGGAACCTCCGTGGGCCCCACCACCACCTCCAACAACTCCCCCAAAGGAGATAATCTGTGAACCCTCCAAACAGTCATGTCCTATTGCTTTGGAGGTTGGGTGGTAGGCACCCATGGGTGCCAACTACCACCCCACCCACTTTGGGAGGTTTGATCCAGTTCAAACCAGTTTGAATCGGTTCGAACTTGAACCAAACTGGGGGGGGGGTGTGTTCGAGCAAAACCAAAACTGAACATCCCCCTCCCAGTTCAAACCCAGTTTAAATTAGAACCGAACCGGGCAAACCGGTTTTGTGCACATCCCTAGTCAGATGCTGAGACCAGGTATGTACAAAATGTAAAGGCATTATTAGGAATCCTGTTTGCCTGTCAAATATTTCACCAGTTTATTGATGTGCAACCAGTAAATGTGGAAACTGACCACAAGGCACTAAATGGCTATACCTTTATCATTCAAAGTATGATGCTTAATTATTATTTCTTTATAATTTTTTTATTTGATTTATATACCGCCCTTCCAAAATGGCTCAGGGTGGTTCACAACAGAATAAAAACAAGTAAAACCAGTTAACAATTAAAACCAAAACTATAAAAACAGAATAAAACCAATTAAAACATTCAAACAGCTAAAAACCCAGGAGAACCAGGGCAACCATTAAAAAAAATAAAACAAATTAAAAACCCTGAAAGGCCAGGCCAAACAGTGGGTTTTAAGGGCTCTCTTGGAGGTCAGTAAGTAATTAAGATTACGAATTTCTGAAGGGAGTGCATTCCACAGCCCGGGAGCAGCTACAGAGAAGGCCCGCCTTTGAGTTGCCACCAAACGAACCGGTTGTAACTGGAGACGGACCTCCTCAGATGACCTTAACGTACATTGGGGATCATGTAAAAGAAGGCACTCTCTAAGATATCTCGGGCCCAAGCCGTTCAGGGCTTTAAAGGTAATAACCAGCACTTTGTATTTTGCCCAGAAACATATCGGCATCTAGTGTAACTGTTTTAAAACAGGCATAATATGGTCTCTCTGAGTTGCCCCAGAGATCAGCCAGAGATCAATCTGGCTGCCGCATTCTGAACTAACTGAAGTATCCGGACTATGTACAAAGGCAGCCCCACGTAGAGCACATTGCAATAGTCAAGCCAGGAGGTTACCAGCTGATGCACCACTGTTTTGAGGTCATCCTCTTCAAGGAATGGGCACAGCTGTTGAATCAGCCGAAGCTGATAGAAAGCACTCCTGGCCATGGCATCCACCTGAGATACCAGGCTGAGGTCTGGGTCCAGGATTACTCCCAAGCTGCGCACCTGCTCCTTCTGGGGAAGTGTAACCCCATCCAGCACAGAAAGATCTAACTCACCCCTCAGATTCTGAGCCCCCACAATGAGCACCTCCGTCTTGCTTGGATTCAGCTTCAATTTGCTTTCCCTCATCCAGCCCATTACTGCCTGTAGGCAGGCATTTAGAGAATGAGTGCCATTACCTGATGATGAAAAGGAGAAGTCGATTTGGGTGTCATCAGCATACTGATAACACCCAGCACAAAATCTCCGGATGACCTCAACCAGCGGTTTCATGTAGATGTTAAAAAGCATTGGTGACAGAATGGATCCCTGAGGGACTCCATGTAACAGCTCCCGTTTTGAGGAGCAACTGTCACCAAGCTCCACCATCTGGAATCTACCTGGCAGATAGGAACAGAACCACTGCAAAGCAGTGCCCCCTGTCCCCAACTTCCCTAGGCGATCCAGAAGGATACCATGGCCGATGGTATCGAACGCCACCAAGAGATCCAGCAGAGTCACACTCCCTCTGTCAATTCCCTGGTAAAGGTCATCCATCAGGCCGACCAAGGCTGTCTCAACCCCATAGCCAGCCCAGAAGCCAGTTTGAAATGGGTCTAGATAATCAGTTTCCTCCAAGACTGTCTGGAGCTGGTCGGCCACAACCCTCTCAATCACCTTGCCCAACCAAGGGAGATTGGAGATTGGCCTGTAACTATCCATCACTAAGGGGTCCAGGGAAGGCTTCTTTAAGAGTGGTCTAACCATTGCCTACTTCAGGCAGGAGGGCACCCTACCCTCCCTCAGCGATGCATTTATGATATTACCTAGGCCACCTCCAAAAATCTCCCTGCTAGATAGAAGCAGCCAAGTCGGGCAAGGATCCAGAGAACAGGTGGTAGGCCGCACCGCCCCAAGCAGCTTGTCCACATCCTCAGGAGTCACAGATTGAAACTGATCCAATCTAATACTGCAAGAGGGATTGCTCGACACCTCTTCCATAGACCTTGCAGAAATAGTGGAGTCCAAGTTGGCCTGAATACAGGATATCTTATTCTCAAAGAACCCATTAAAGGCATCACAGCAGAGCAACCCCAGCTGCAATTATATGACTTATAGGTGTCCTAGAAATAGCTGCAAATATATGACTTACAGGTGTCCTACACGGATAAATACATGTTCACAGCTGTTGTACTCTCAAGGGCTACACACCCATCTAGTCCGCCTGAGGAAACCACAAAGACTGAGGTGCAAGCCTATGTTGTCATGCTAAAGCAGTCACTCCCTATAGCAGATAGGAAATGCAACAAATCAAACATGAAACACATGTTGATGGATCAATGTGAATACCGCGAGAACAGATTATGAAAGGCTGGCCAGAGAACTACAGCAGCAGCGAACTCAACCTAAGAGACTTCTGGAACTGTAGACATGAGCCATCAATAAATTGATAGTGTTGTTTTCAAAGGCAGCAAAGTGGTGATTCCACAGAGTCTCCAACATGACATGCTTCTGAAGATTCATGAAGACCATTTAGGGATTGAATAGTGTAAAAAAAAAGTGCATGTGATAACATGTTTTGACCAAGGATCAATCAAGATCTTGCCAATACTGTAAAAGGAAGGAAGGAAGAAAAACGGCTCCACCTGTTTAAAGTATCAACCATGCCAAAAGCCTGGGCTGCTGAACCCACACCACATGCCACAGAGGGCAAATGAGAAGGCTGGCACATGTTAACATGCAACTCAATTACATATCTGATAGTTATTATTATCATTCCTTATAATTATTATTATTCCTTATATCTGATATTTGCACTTTGTGCAGTACTAGCAGCACATCAGTTATTGCCAGCTTGAAGGCAGTGTTTGCAAGGCATGGAATTCTTCATGAAGTTATTAGTGACAATGGGCCCCAATATTCAAGTTTAGAGTTCAAACAGTTTGCTAGGGAGTGGGATTTTCATCATCACATTACCCCCAGTCTAATAGTCTTGTGGAAAGATCACTTCAAACAGGAAAAAAAAAGTTTAAAAAACCCAAGGATGGTGGAGGAGACCTCTATCAAGCACTTTTGGCTTATCACAGTACATCTCTGGACAATGGCTATTCCCCAGCACCAGAAAGATCAATAAGCACAAGCCAAAGCTGTCACACTATTTATTCCTCATAAGCCTTTCAACTTCTGGCACTGCATCAGCCTACCTTTTACCATCACAACAAAAGTTTAATTCATAAATATTCCAATGTATTGAGTTATGTCGAACCATCCTCCTATCACCTTGAGATAATACAATATAGATTTCTGTTCCTTCCTTGATGCCCTTTTGGATAGCAGAACACCTGTTAATTATATAGCTTAAGATAACTGGAAATCTGTCTGCACTCATATTCATTCAGCATGGTGCAGGACCTAAATAAAAACACACCATGCATGAATGAATTCGGAACAACAATTGCCAATTAGTGAAAAATGGCAATGATTACAGGTAACCTTTTTGGAAACAAAACCAAAACACCACAATAACTGTCTTTGGAAACCTTATTTTATGCTGTTTCTCTTATTTTGTTAACCTTCCAAACAGATGGGCTTTCAAACGCAATCTGTTTCAACAAACACATAACACTGCAGTTTCAGCATTTTGATGCACAGCACTCTATCCCCTATGTCTCTCAGATCTGATTGGCTACCTTATGCAGTACAATTACAGTAAGGAGGCAGCAGCTGCTTAGATAACTAAAATGAATGTAGAACACCTAACAAGGATGGTCATAATAGCACAAAGGTGGATAAATCAAGGTCTTTTGCTACAGATGAGCTACTCCAACAACTGCACTTGATCAAAAATACAGAATATTTAACACAAATGAAAATGCAGAAAGCAAAATTTTTCCTTTGATTTTCTTATGCATTTTCTCCCCCAAGATGAGGAGGAAGAGCTGATATTATAAAACTAAATTTAAAAGATAGCTTTTAAAAAGTCTTTAAAGATGCATCTGTTCACCCAGGCTTTTAATTAATATTGTTTTAATGCTGTTTTAAAATATTGTTTTAAAAAATTCAAATTGTTGTAATGTTTTAAACTTTTTGTTTTAACTAATGCTTTACTTTTTCTGTTTTTATTTTGATGTAAACCCCCCAGAGATGGAAGTTTGGGGCAGTATAAAAAGGAACATTGGACTTACCCGTGAAGGGTTCTTTTTCTCTGTAGCTGGAGATCATCATTATGGGATTACGAACTGAGCATGCTCAAGACAGGCCGGAAATCAACAAAGCTAGGTCCTCCCACTAGGTGGCACCATCCCCAGTTGCAACGCGTGGGTCCAAGTGCAGATAATTTGTGAACAAAGCCAGGAAAAAAAACAGGACTGCAGAAACAAGGAAGATAAGCACACCAATTCAAAATATATAGCCCAAGTAGCTGAAAGAGAAGAAGGGACGACAAGCAAAAAAAGATGGAGACAGGCTAACTCTAAACCCTGGAGCTGCCTCCACCCAAAAGCGTAGTAACCCAAAAACCAGAACTACAGACCAGCTCCCAGCACAACATCCAGGAGGGCCTGATGATCTCCAGCTACAGGGAAAAAGAACCCTTCACGGGTAAGTCCAATGTTCCTTTTCCCCCTGTAGTGGAGATCATCATTATGGGACATGCCTAAGCATAACAACATAAAAGAGAGGGAAGGATGTTCTAAACTACTTGCTGGAGCACCCTGCGGCCAAAGCAGGCCCGGGCATCCAAAAAGGAAGGAATCTTATAATGCTGAATAAAGGGAGTGACTGAACTTCAGGTAGCCGCTCTACTTATGTCATCCATTGGCGCCTGAGTGGAGAAAGCTGCGGAGACGGCAGTGCTGCGAGTTGAATGAGCTGTGATGCCCTGAGGGGGAACTAAGTTCTGAGACTCATAGGCCAGCTTAATACACGCCTTAATCCAGGCAGCTAACGATTTTCTTCTATGCCTTCTGTCCCAGAAAGCAGTCCTGGAAGGAGACGGACAGAGCATCGGACGACCTGATGTCCTTAGTGCAGCAGACATAAAAATGTAGGGCATAGCGCACATCCAGCTTATGCCAGCGAACTTCCTTGGGATGAAAAGGATTAGGACAGAAAGAAGGTAAGATCACTTCCTGAGAACGATGAAACAAAGAATTAACTTTAGGTAAGAAGGTAGGGTACATCTTTAAAACAGCCGCCTCTGGCTGAAAAACGCAGAGCTCCTTGTGAACTGACAGCACGCCCAGTTCCGATACTCTGCGCGCCGAGGAAATGGCAACTAAAAATAGGGTCTTATAGGAAAGCAATCTAAGAGGAATGGAGCCCAGTGGTTCAAAGGGAGATGAGGTGAGGGCATTCAGCACTTTATTCAAGTTCCAAGAAGGAAAACAGGGAACAGGAGGAGGAGCCAGATTAGCCACCCCCTTAAGGAATCTAGATATGTGGGGGTGCAGAGATTGGGTGCCTGTATTCGAGAGGTCTAAGAATGACGCGAGGGCAGAGACCTGCCTCCTTAGGGTGGAAGGTTTCAACTTAAGGTCCAGGCCCAACTGAAGAAAAGAGAAGACCTCAGGAACTCCTGCTGAGGTGGGTTCAAATTGTTTCCTGTGGGCCCATCTACAGAAGGCTGCCCAGGTGGTCTGGTAAATGCGTTGAGTTGCCGGACAGCGGGAGGCCAGGATCATGTCCATCACTGGTTTGGAGTATCCACGGTCCACTAGAATTGGGCGCTCAACCTCCTTGTGCACAGACGAAGCCATTCCACGTCCGGGTGCCAGATTGGTCCCTGTGACAGAAAATCCGGACGCAGAGGGAGGCACCATGGAGTTTGCACCGAGAGGTTGATGAGGTCCGTGAACCAGGCGCGCCTGGGCCAGTGGGGCACAATCAGAATGATCTCCACTGCCTCCGAGCATAGTTTTCTGATGACTTGTGGAAGAATTGGAGGGAAAGCGTAGAGAAGACCGGGTGGCCAGGGAGACAAAAGGGCGTCCGTGGTCTCCGCCTGCTGGGTTAGGAATCTGCTGAGGAACCAAGGAACCTGATGGTTGGACACAGATGCAAACAGATCCACCAGAGGCAGGCCTAGCTGGCAGTGACCTGACTGAATACTTGAGGATGAAGCTTCCATTCTGATGGATCCACTGACTGGTGACTCAGCCTGTCCGCTTGAAGGTTCTCCAGCCGCTGAGATGTTCTGCTGAGAGCGATAAAAGGTGCTCCTCCGCCCAACTGAAGAGAAGGTCTGATTCCCGCATCAGACCCCTGGATCAGGTGCCGCCCTACCGATTTATGTGGGCTTTGGCGGACGTATTGTCGGTTCGGATGAGAATGTGACAGCCCCACAGCTTCTCCTCCAGGTGGATGAGTGCCAGTCTGGCTGCCCGTAGCTCTAGTTGATTTATGCTCCACTTCGGCTCTGCTTCCAGCCAGGCTCCCTGGAGTGGAAGGCATTCGCAGATTGCCCCCCAGCCTGTGAGACTGGCATCGGTCATCAGAATCACCTTCTGAGTCTCCGCAAACGGAAGGCCTTTCTCCAGAGCCGGGGAAAGCCACCATTGGAAGGACCTCTTGATTTGATGCAAGAGGGAGACGAGCAGATGTTCCACCACCATGATGGAGATGGAATGGCAGGAGAAGCCATTGGAGCAGCCTGGAGTGCCATCGGGCCCAAGGTGTGCATTCCATGGTGGCCATCATCATCCCCAAGAGGTGAGCAAGAAGCATAAGGTCTGCAGAAGTGGACTGAAGCAGAGGTGTAATGGCTTGGACAATCTTGTCCCTCCTGTCTGGGAGAAGGGTCACCGTGGCTGGGACTGTATGGAAAACCGCACCCAGGTGCTGAAGGGACTGGGAGGGTTGAAGGTGACTCTTTCCCAAGTTGACCACAAATCCGTGGTCTCTGAGACACGTCAGGGTGATCTGCACTTGTGCCTTGGCTACAGGAAGGGAAGAGGCTCAGACAAGCAAGTTGTCTAAATATGGGAAGATACAGACCCCCTGTAGGTGCAGGTGGGCCGTGAGGGCCACCATTATCTTCATGAACACCTGAGGGGCCGAAGCTAGGCTGAACAGGAGCGCACAATATTGATAATGGTGGTCACAGTAGGTGAAGCGGAGGAATCTCCGATGTTATGGAAGGATAGGGACATGCAGGTAGGCTTCGGACAGGTCCACTGATGCTAGGAAATCGTTGGGCAGAATTGCCATCTTGATGGACCGCAAAGATTCCATCCTGAACTTCTGCCTGGAGATGAACTTGTTGAGGCATCTTAGATTGAGCACCGCCCTCCACGAACTGTCCTTTTTGGGGACCAGGAAGAGATGCTGGAACTTCTTTGCGTGGATGGTACTGGTTCGATAGTGAATCCGTAGAAGATGATGAATAGCCTCCTCCATCTGGAGATGTTTCTCTCTCTTCTGTGAGCAAAGGGTTGTGAAAAAGGAATCTGGTGGGGAGCAGTACAGATCCAGAGCGTAGCCATAAACAATAGTGTCAGTTACCCAGCGGTCTTGGGCCATGGAGAGCCAAGTGGGAGCAAAGTGCTGGAGCCTGCCCCCTATTGGCCATGAGTCATTGTCGTTTATTGAAGGAACCAGGGTTGTTAAAGGTTCTGTTAACCTGACCCCTGGCCGCGCCTCTGAAGCGTTGTCTGGCTTGGAACCTGTTGGATCCCCTGAAATAGGAGTTTCTAAATTCTGTAGAATGGACAGATGAGGAAGGAAAAAACTGCCTCTGGGAATGAAAGGGCTAGCCAGGTGGGCAAAAACCCCTTCTGAAATCCTTTTTATTAGAAGGCATAGCCTTCTTTTTATCCCAGGTTTCTACCAAAACCGGTCCCAGAGGTGGGCTGAAAAGGTTAGATCCCGAATAAGGGGAAGCCGTCAAAGCAAGCTTGGATTTAGTATCAACCAGCCACCCTTTAAGCCAAAGAGACCTATGTAGTGCCATGCCCACTGCCAAGGCAGGAGCTCCCTGCTGTACACAATCTAGACTAGAGTTGGCCATAAAAGCCGCCGCCTTGGCCATCTTATTAATTCCCTGCCTCAATTTAGAGTTGCCTGGAGGTACCAGTGGGGCAAGCTGTTTGGCCCATAGGACAGAGGCCTGGGCAAAAATAGAATTAGCTGTGGCTGCCCTGATTACCGTAGAAGTAGCCTCATGGGCTTCTTAAGCCACTGGTCACATTTCCTGTCCTCAGAGGATCGTAACTGTTCTTGACTTTCAATGTAGAGCAGTGTCTCAGAAACCATTTGAACCATGGGTGGGTCCACGCGAAGGATGGCCAGCAGCAAAGAGGCCTCAGGTATCAGAGTGTAGTGCTTCTTGGGATAAGTCCCAATGGTCCTACTGGACACTGGGTTCTGCCATTCTGCAAGTACAACCTGCTTAAAGAGAGCGGGAAAAGGAACAGCAACAGCAGGGCTAGTAGCTGAGGGAAATACATTTTGGTCCAACTCAAAAGGTAGGGACACATCAGCAGGAGCAACATCACTTATGGCCCTCTTAGCTTTAGATAAAAGTAGATCAAATTCAGCAGAGGCGGAGAGAAATAGATGGTACAGGAGTGACAGTCTTATCAGAAAGCTCACCCTCCTCCTTTGTGGAATCAATAATTTCCTCAGGCTCCTCAGAATCTGATCCCCTAACTGGGAGAGAGGGGGGAGGAGGAGGGGGAGGGGGCAAAAGTGGAGGGGGGCAGGGGCAACCCCAGGAATAGTTTGTGGGGCAAGAATAGGTGGCAGTAAAGGTCCTCCACGGGGCTGTTTAGGAGCCCTATTCTCTGAATCAGAGCTGGAGGATACATGTCTGTGATGGTGCTTGCGGCGCCGCTTATGTGGCCTAGGCACAAAAAGCCTCCGCTCACTGGGAGGGATGGCATCCCTTCTGGGACTGGTGTCTGCAGAGGAGGATGAAAAATGCCTGTGGGGACTGGCAGGCTGGGCAGGAACCGTAGGCAGGTCTAATGACTGAGGCACCATGAGAGGCATGCACTCTTTAGTAAAAAATTCTTTAAGCCAAACCGCCACATCTGGAGGGAAAGGGGGGGAGTAGGGCAAACAGGCGGAGGCTCCACATTACCTGAAGGTATCCCAGGTTCAAGCCCTTCATTGGGCAAGAGCGCGCCCACTTCCTCCAAGAGCTGCCACTCCAAACTGGTGCAGTCTAAGGCCAGGGTAGGCAGAGCTGCAGGGGATAAATTCCCAGCCCGGTCTGTGTCAGCAATGACTACCGGGGAGCTAGTAGAGGACGCCACTTGTTCACCCACCCGGTGATGGTCGTGCTTGCTCTTTTTTGCTTTGTGCTCCTTACGAGTATGCCTGCAGACTGCTTGAATAAGGAGTCTCTCGCTAAGGCGGACTGAAGCGGCAAGCTTCTTAGGCTTTTTAGACCTTCCCCCATTTTTCTCCTTAATGTGCTTGCTCTGTTTAGCAGCCTTTCGTGGAGAGGCTGAATAGCCCGAGGGAGAGGGCTGGGAGGGAGCAGAAAGCGGTGCGACAAACTGAGCCTCTGAAGATGCCAATGCCAGGGGCAGACCAGATGAAACCAGCTGCTCTGGGGCAACCCTCAGAGAGGGAGCCCCCAAAGGCTTCTCCAGTATGAGCCACTTCCATTGGGAGGCTAAACGCCAGAAATGCGCCCAAACAAATGGCAAAACCAAAAGTAAAACTGGAGCCAATGGTCGAATTACAAAAAATAAAAAACAGCTTTGGCAATTTGAATAAAGGAAAGGAAAAAAGCCTATAGGCAAGCTCCATCCCACCCTTGCACAAATCTAAGAAGGTAGGGTGAGGTGGCAGAGAAAAGAGAGAAAATATAGCCAAGTTTAGAGAGCAAAAAATCCTACGTGTGAGTCAAGAGCAGACAAGCTGGAATTGGGGATGGCGCCACCTAGTGGGAGGACCTAGCTTCGTTGATTTCCGGCCTGTCTTGAGCATGCTCAGTTCGTGATCCCATAATGATGATCTCGATTACAGGGGGAAAATATAAAAATATGTTAAATAAATAAATAAATAAATTGGGAGATTGGCAATATCCCAAATCATATGTTATACTCAGAGCATGTACAGATCTGTACACACACATGATTATTCACGCAACAGCTCAGTGCAAGAATGCTAGTACACTTGCTATATGTATCCTTGAGGAGTGCACCTAGGTTCACTTTAAAAATGAACAGATATAGCTATACCTACAGAAATGTATAGAAACCTGTACACATATGCAACATAATGTCTGAACAGGGCTAATGTAGCACCTGTTATCCCCTTTCCCTAATCACATGGGAGAGTGGTTCATCTAGCCACCCCTCTGCATATGGCCCAAATTATGGATCATGTGTGGAGGAGTGGTTCAGATGCACCAGCCCCCATGCAATTAGAACGAGTCACCCCACTGCCCTGGAAGAGGAGAAGGACATGCATCATGCTGTGAAGTAATGAGGCCTGAACCTCCTCTTTGTGTTTTACAATTTTTGTATTTGCTTACTCCTTGAGGCTGTTCTCACGACCAGCCTAACCCAGCTTGAGGCAACCTAGCATGAGTTAGGCTGGTTGTGAAAAGAGGCAGGATCCCCACAGATCCTGATGCGTCCCACCCACCTAACCCTCCTAAACATCTCGGCTGTTAGCCGAGGTTAAGAGGGCGCTCACACCCTTAATGCATCTGCCATGTATCATGAGTCTCCTCGGACTGTGTTCAGCCCAATGGGATACAGAGATGGGCATATAGAGCACCCATCTGACCAGGGAATCCTCCAATGCACTGTGTGTGTCAAAGGTAAGTTCTTTGGAGCCTTTCCCCCCATCCCCCCACCCACTCTTGACGATTATAAGAATCACTCCCTTAAGTTCTATGTATGAAGAAGCTGTACAGAGGCCAAACGTTCACAGCTCCTGTTCTACAGTTTGGTTTGGGAGGAAAGAGAGGGTTTGGTTTGATTGGGTATGTTTTTAAAAATGGAGGGAACTTGAGTTTGTTTTGATTGGTTTGCTGAGAAAAATTAGAGAGGGGAAATAAATAATGGCCAGCTCGACTGCAGCAGAAGGGCAGTTGAAGTAAAAGC
Source organism: Hemicordylus capensis (assembly GCF_027244095.1). Taxonomy (NCBI): domain Eukaryota; kingdom Metazoa; phylum Chordata; class Lepidosauria; order Squamata; family Cordylidae; genus Hemicordylus; species Hemicordylus capensis. Next base: position 326,891,662 of record NC_069657.1, on the reverse strand, counting down.
TAAGTAGGAGTAAGACTCAGATAAAAGAGTCAGAAAGTTGGGGAGACATCTCAAAGGCAGGAGCAGAACTGGAACAGTCAAGAGATGAGCAGACAGCAGGTGAAAGCTGACTGGGGCAGTCAGAGGCAGAGCCTGAAACCACTGACCTGGAATAACTGCATCATGGGAGAGGCAGAAACTGCTGGGTTGTGGCAGGGAGGAAGGAAAGAGTGCAGCTTTGGGAGAAGCCGTCTGTGGCACTCCTTTGAGACTGTTGCTGGGTTTACTTTGCATCAGTGGTAGCTGGTGGCTCCTGGGACTGGGGAGACACTAGAGAGGGTAGGTGATGGGTGGAGCTGGAGGTAGAACCAACTATGGATAGGTGCATTCACAATAACTGAAAAGCCAACTAATTTTTTCTCCATCCTGAAAAAAACAAATTCTTCATTTTAAACCACATCAGTTGCTCCTGTATAGCACACATAGAGAAGTGACAGTTAATCCAAGATGGGGCTTCCTTTCAGAACAGTCAGTGCCCTACACAGATATCTGCAGTAAACGATAGAGAAATTCAGAAATCTGGAAACCGATCACCCCATAAGTGCAAAAGTTTGCAAACCCTAGGTTTTTAGCGTCTCAGTGATCTAAGGAATAAATACATTCCTGCTATACATTTAATATCATGCTAAGATTTGTCATGGGTACAGTAAACAGCACAGGAGAAATAATACAATCAATATGAAACCAGCTGGCATTTAGGTTAAAGCAGGAAAGAGATTGCAATAGCTCATCAGCAACAGCTGTATGAAATCTCAGCAAGAGATGAATATTTGTATTATTTCAGGGGTTTCAGATGAACATACTTTCCCTTTCCCCCATTTTTGCACAAAGGCTAAACACAATTGAGAGGAACACTGTACACCAGACACATAAATACACAAATTGCCGAGGATGAGAATAAATTTGCTTTTCCAAAAATAGCAGTGATATAAATCCAATGATTATGGGCCTTTCAATCTGTCACCAAATAAACAGGATCAGGGAACCTTGCTTTCTTTTAAAAAGAATCCACTCACCAGTGGTATAGAACATTTATATCATAGTTGCAACCTGGCTAAAGGAAGGAGAGCTAATCTAAGGGAGGAGAGCTGGTCTTGTGATAGCAAGCACAAATTGTCCCCTTTGCTAAGCAGGGTCTGCCATAGTTTGCATTTGAATGGGAGACTACATTTGTGAGCACTGTAAGATAGGGGATGGGGCTACTCTGGGAAGAGCACCAGTATGCTTGCATGCAGAAGGTTCTAAGTTCCCTCCCTGGTATCTCTAAGATAGAGCTAAAAGAGATTCCTGCCTGCACTTCAGTTTGGTACAAAATATCAGCCACTGCCATTTGCCAGACAAATTATCCAACTACTGATGGATATCCAACTACCTACAAATTTAGGCATGAAATCAATGGAATTAAGGCTGCAATCCTAGACAAACTTACTTTGGAGTGTCCAGTTGAACTCAGTGGGACTTCTGAAAACACACACAAGATCACACTGCATATTGCAAGGTGAAATATTCAAGTCTCAATGAATTCATGTTAACTTTCAACAAACTGCACTCTGGGAAATTGCCACATGATACCTGGGTGCAATAAGTTGGGTATACCCATCCATCCTCCACCCACACCTATGCCTGCTTCAATTCCCTCCTCTGTACGGACCCCAATGAAGAGTAACCCCCTCCTGCCCAATTCTACAAAAGGAATACAGCATTTGGTAGTGGAGAGCAAGTACTGCAGATATGTCCTTGTAGAGTTAACCCACATCTGTTCAGACAGAAAAGATCCACCCACCCCTTTCCTCAGTACAGAAAAAGCCCCCTTTTGCTGCAAACCTTCCAGACTAATCCAGCTCCCATAATGTACATAGACACAGACTGCATTTCCTTCTGAATCAAAGACAGGAAGAACATCAGTTCTGTAGTTGCAAGCCCCCAATCTCCACCTAAAATCAACATGTACAGCAGCTCCATTATTATAATTGAGGAGGAGGTTGAACTCCAGTTTACATTGATGATGGTGGTGATAAAAAATAATACAAATATTTAAGAACATAAGAACAGCCCTGCTGGATCAGGCCCAAGGCCCATCTAGTCCAGCATCCAGTTTCACACAGTGGCCCACCAGATGCTGCTGGAAGCCTCAGGCAGGAGTTTAGGGCTTCTCTCCTGCTTTTACTCCCCTACAACTGGTACTCAGAGGCATCCTGTCTTTGAGGCTGGGGGTGGCCTTTAGCCCTCCGACTAGTAGCCGATGATAGAGCTCTCCTCCATAAAGTTATCCAAACCCCTCTTAAAGCCATTCAGGTTGTTGGCTGTCACCATATCTTGTGGCAGAGAATTCCACACATTGATTATGCGTTGTGTGAAAAAGTACTTCTGTTTGTTGGTCCTAGATTTCCTGGCAATCAATTTCATGGGATGACCCCCAGTTCTAGTGTTATGTGAGAGGGAGAAGAATTTCTCTTTAACCACTTTCTCCACACCATGCATGATAGATAGATAGATAGATAGATAGATAGATAGATAGATAGATAGATAGATATAAGTTTATTTGGTCGTTGACCAGCAAACATTTACAATAAACCAGTACATATTTTACAAATAATATAACAAAACCTAGCCACAACAGAGATAATATCAGTGTCCACATTAGTTATAAGATAATTTAAATAAAATTCAGCAGATGATTTTATAGACCTCTATCAAGTCTCCCCACAGTCATCTTTTTTCTAAACTAAAAAGCCCCAGATGTTGTAGCCTTGCCTCATAAGAAAGGTGCTCCAGCCCCCTGATCATCTTGGTTGCCCTCTTCTGTACCTTTCCCAGTTCTACAATGTCCTTTTTTAGATGTGGTGACCAGAATTGTACACAGTACTCCAGGTGTGGCTGCACCATCGTTTTGTATAAGGGCATTATAATATTAGCAGTTTTATTTTCAATCCCCTTCCTAATGATCCCTAGCATGGAATTGGCCTTTTTCACAGCTGCCGCACATTGAGTTGACACTTTCAGTGAGCTGTACACCATGACTCCAAGATTCCTCTCCTGGTCAGTCTCCAACAGCTCAGATCACCAACAGTTCAGATCCTATCTACGTATACTTGAAGTTGGGGTTTTTCGTCCCAATGTGCATCACTTTACACTTGCCAACATTGAACTGCATTTGCCATTTTGTCCCCCCCCCCCGTTTGGAGAGATCCTTTTGGAGCTGCTCACAATCAGTTTTGGATTTCACTACCCGGAAGAGTTTGGTATCATCTGCAAATCTGGCCACCTCGCTACTTACCCCGGCTTCTAGATCATTGATGACTAAATTAAAAAGTAATGATCCGAGTACAGATCCCTGTGGGACCCCTCTTCTTACTTTCCTCCATTGTGAAAACTCTCCATTTATCCATACCCTCTGCTTCCTATCTTTCAACCAGTTAGCAATCCACACATGTACTTGTCCCCTTATCCCATGATCGCCCCTGGATTCCTTTTTTAAAATCGGTGTTACATTTGCTACTTTCCAGTCCTCTGGTAGAGAGCCCAATTGCAGGGGTGATCTGGGAAATTACAGGCCAGCTAGCTTAACATCCATTCCAGGCAAACTGATGGAAAGCATCCTCAAGGATAAAATTGTAAAGTGCATAGAAGAACAAGCCCTGCTGAGAATGAACCAGCATGGCTTCCGCAAAGGTAAATCTTGCCTCACCAACATTTTGGAGTTGTTTGAGAGTGTAAACAAATGTGTGGATCAAGGTGATCCAGTTGATATAGTATGCCTGGACTTCCAAAAAGGTTTTGACAAAGTTCCTCATCAAAGACTCCTGAGGAAACTTAGCAGTCATGGGATAAGGGGAGGTCAGCAATTTCACATTTGAGTTCTTTAAGGACTCTTTGGTGGATGCCTTCCGGCCCTGGCGATTTGTTAGTTTTCAGTTTTTCCAGATAGTTTAGTAAATCATCTCTTGTCACTTCTGTCTGACTCAGTTCTTTAGCCTCCATTCCCAAAAAGCCTGGTTCAGCAACAGGTACATACTCAGTATCCTCTGCCATGAAGACAGATGCAAAGAACTCATGTAGCTTCTCTGCAACCTCCATATCCTCCTTAATAATCCCTTTCACTCTCTCATTGTCTAATGGTCCAACCACCTTCCTTGCAGGTTTCCTGCTTCTGATGTATTTAAATAAGTTTTTGTTATTCCCCTTGATGCTTTTAGCTAAATAAACTCTCTTTTTGCCTCCCCTATTGTCACCTTGCATTTATACACCACTTTTCAACACCAAGTTCCTAAAGTGGTTTACTCAGAAAAGGAAATATGAAAGAAATTCCGAGAAAGAGTAATCAATTCAGCAGAACAAATAGTTAAATGGCTTTACAAATTCCTCCTCCCATCCATCCCACACACAGAAATTCATTCATCCTACACACACACACACACACACACACACACACACCCATCCATCTCCCTGCTCACACACCCATGCCTGTTTCAATTTCCTCCTCTATACTGATCCCCATAAGTTAGCAACCCCTTTCTTACAAAAATGCTGTACAAAGTAGAAGTATTACAGTGGCTCTGGGTGGTTTGGGTGGTGTGCCAGCGACACTGGGTCTGGCCGAGATGTAACTGTGTGTGTCTCTCTCTCCACCCCCACACCTCCCCCACACTGATCTGCCAGGGCAGTCTAAAGCTGTGAAAAGAGAAAGAGGCTGCTGTGACAGGTCAGGGTGAGTGAGTAAGGAGAGAGAAAGAAACGGGAGATCATGGGATGGCGGAGTACAACCAAGGGCCACACATGAAAAACCACTGCCAGGAAGAAGTCTCACTCACTCCCACCTCCTGTTCCTGCTCTGTCTGTTGCTTTAAGCTGCAGGGCATCCACATTCTCATTTATCAAGGCTTTGGAGAAAACAGTGGGATTTCTTAGAAGCAGCCTCCACAACTGAAGCAGGGCTCCTGGCTTCAAGCTATGAGCAGTTGCTACAAGCAGCTATCACTTCTCAACCAAAATGGTGCTTCCCTCTTCTCTGTTTGCCTTACCTCTGAAACAGAAAAGACCTTCCCACACTGACCACTCTGATTGGCTGCCAGATTAGTCAATCAACATGATTCCTTCTGGGTGGGTCTAAGGGTGTTTCAAGCTCTGCTCACTGTTTGGAAATAAAGCCAAGTCTTTCAATTGGCTGCTGCCTTATTAATATTTAAAATAAGGGGGAAAACGCTGTTCAGCATTTTCAATGGGAGCCTGCTACTGACGCCCACTCCATGTAGACATTGCTAGGCAGGCAAGCGTCAGGCAGGGAAGGGCAGAGGACAACCACACACAGGGAGGCAGTGAGTGATTAAATATGGCAGTGGCTGAAATTTTGAGTGGACACCACCCACTCTGCCCTAAGTTATGACCCTCCACTGATTTGCATAGGCTATTGGACTTGGCTATTCCATGCTTTTCTTTGGCTTTTGCTTTTATTCTATTACAAGTATAGCTCCTAACTCTTGGGACCATATGCCAAAATGGTCCCCACAATTCAAAGTTATCCCTGCAGTAATACCAACTAGGGTCAAATCCTCCCCAGAAATATTCTACTGAGTCTCTCTACTGAGGGGAAAGATTGCAGCCTGAAATCTTACCATTGACCAAAATTGCCAGTCAACTAATAAGTATATATTAGGAATGGGAGGAAGATCATGCTAGAGATTGACTTATTTGGCCCCAAGTAATTTTTGCCAGCTGAACTAGCATGCTATGTTTTGCACGAGATAGGTGGGATCAGTGTTCCCTGTAAGAGGAGTTCCCAGATGTTGTTGACTACAACACCTATCACTCCCAGCCAAAGACCATTGAAGGTGGAGATCCTGGGAATTGCAGTCCACCACATCTGGGAATCTCTCTTATAGGGAGCCCTGGGTGCAATATCTATATTTTAAATAGATAAAGACCTATGGCCATTTTAAAAAAAATACAAACTGCTTCAGACTTGTTGTGTGAATGACCTATTACTATTCCTTCCTTCCTTCCTTCCTTCCTTCCTTTGTCATTTCTCCAAGCAACCAGTTTCTTCTCTAGTCAGAGGAGATAATCACCTGTTGGATGGATTTGTGAGGCTGCTTTGCCAGCCTGAATGTCTGCATATCGGATTCTAAAGTAGATGGAACAATGTCAACAGCAATAAAAATAGGAGTCAAGAACAGACAAAAGAATGGCAAGAAAATGATTGGAAGGTCAGATTTGTCTTTAATCATAACACAAACAAAGAGCAACAAAGGGTAGAAGATAAATAGGCAACCAAGAAAAGCAACAATTGAAACTTCAGTTAAACAAAGGATTCTGCTGGTGAAGGGGAGACAAGCAGTCTTTGTGTCAACCTCATAAGCATATGCTTGTGAAGAAAGAACCTGCTGTACCTTTGAAGAGGAGGAGTGTCAAAGCAAGTTACTATAACCCCCCAGAAACTGAATTGCAGCAGGATGAGAGAGATCCCCTCTCTGTCCATCCTGCCTGCCTTGTGGCTTCTTTCTGGGGAAAAGCTGCATTTGTTTTTGATCTCACCACCTGCTCAGGCAACCTGCTAATGAGAAAGAGACAACAAGACTGTTCTCATGGGCAGCCTAACCCAAGCTAGGGCAGCCCTGCCTGGGTTAGGCTGCTCGTGTGCAGCACCAAGATCTTCACGAATCCCAGCAAAGACTGCCTGCCTAACCGTACTTTGAACCCCAGCCTGTAGCCAAGGTTAAGGGCATGAGTGCCATGGTAATGTGTGTGCTTGGGCTGCTTGCAGCCCAAGCATGCACAGATTTGGGCACCTAGATAGCCCAACTTCTGGAAGATTCCCCCAATGCACTATGCTCATCGTGCGGTGCATTGAGGAATATCTGGATGTTAGGAAAATGAGTCCCAGCCTCGAATGATCCATGCTGCACAGAGCAGTGCAGATTGTCTAGGTGCATGGTGGCATGCTGAAGACTTGACAAAGGATCATCTGGGGGGGAGGTAGGTGTAAACTTGCCTCTCCCCACAAGCGCACACGCATGCATGCGTGTGAATAGCCCCCTATTCACTAGAAATAGTGAATAGTGTGAATAGAATATTCACAGATGGGTGGAGCACATGAATAGCTCTAACATGTAGGGACACTGCAGGGAACGTGTCCCTGGAGGGGGGCAATTTTAATTCAGTTCTCTTTTATTTAAGAACTCACTTTCCTCACAGCAAATGAAAAAGGAGACACTAGCAGTGACTCCACCCAAGACAAGCTGTTGTGTGAAAACATATCAAGTGATTACTGTTGGATGGTTCAACTTATGCGAACTGGCATATTGATGACTATTCATTTGCATTCGTTTCTTCTAATTATATAGCAGTTGCAAGCTTCTGGTTTCTAATTAAGGGCAGTCACATGCTCAGTAGTTTTTGGAATTGATGTGGAAAGCATTTCCCCCTCTCCCAACCGGCCTCCACCTGGCCTTCGAAGGGCCATTCCGGCCCGGTTTCAGGCTGTTGTAGCCCATTCTCTAGTGGTGGCCATTTTGAAGGCTGCTGAGTATGCACATCCTACTCATGGGTCATGATTCAGCCATGCAAATGGCCAGGGTGCATGCATGGTGGCCTCCAAAATCACTGGTGAAAAGGCTGGAATGGCCCCCAAATGGGCCCAAACGGCCCTTGGCAAACTGAGGGGAGGCCGGTGGGGTGAGGAGGAAATGTTCGCCAGACCTGGCAGTGAGTGGTTTAAAACAAAACAAAACTTCAAAACCCATGAATGAGCTCCGAGCCAGCCTGGGGGGTTTGGCTCAAGGTTGAGCTGAACTGGGCCTGGTCCAGCTGGAGGGTGAGCCCTTGAGCCAAACCAGTTCGATGGCAAACTGGCTTGACTTCAAGCCAGTTTGCACATTCCTAAAGTCCATAAAGAGTACATTTAAAGGAAAGTTTGGATGGGAACATTTCTTTCCAAAACTACTACTACTACAACAACAAATATTTATATTTGTATAAACCACAGTTCTCAAAGCAGTTTACATAGAAAAATAAATAATACATAAGATGGTTCCCATCCCCAAAGGGCTCACAATCTATAAAGAAACATAAGGCAGATACCAGCAACAGCCACTGGAAGGATGCTCTGCTGGGGTTGGATAGGGCCTCATATTGGTTTCGAATATGATCCAATTTAACTGATTCTCCTCAAACCAGGCTGGTTTGACGGCTTGCTCCTGAAGTGAACTGGAGGTGGTTCAGTCTGTGATTGAACTGAACTAAGCCTGGTTGAGTCGGACCAGTTCAGGATTGAAAAGGCGGTCGGGGGGCGGTGAGAAAAGTAGTTTAATGTTCTTACCCACCCAGTGATGGCCACTGGCACCAACACTCACACCCCAGGTGCAGCCCAAGTGTGTGGTGCTCCCTCTTCAACAAGCCACCCACATGGCAGCGGCAGAGTGTCAGCCTCTACGCATCCACAGAGGCCTGAACCATGTTGCCAAGTGGATGGCTTGCTGCAGAAGGAATGCTGCATACTTAGGCTGCATCAGAGGACCAAGCGCCCACCTCCTGGCGCCCATTACCTGGCAGGTAAGTATATTAAACTAATTCTCTTTCTGCCACCTCCCAGTCACTCTTTAGAACACAAAAGGATCTCCCCACCCTTTTACTTGTAAAGGAGAATCCTCAGTAGAGTCCCCTTTACAAGGATAGCACATCAAACTGCCAAACCAGTTCAGTCAAATGGACCAGACCAGTCAGTCAGTTCAACCGAACTAGTTCAGGGGCAGGTGGTTCGGTTTGAATTCAGTCTGAATTTGAACTGAGCCACAATTTTGGGTTTGTGCATAGCACTTATCATTATTCAATTAATACAAGATGAGACAGGAAGGTCTTTCTACCCATTTATGCTATTTCCACTCAAAAAAAGTTGCAAAAATCAGACTTACATGTGTACAAGCATTTGCATGGAGTGCCTCCACACATACAGTATGTATGTACACCTAATGTAATGTGTGTGTCTCTCACATTACATTATTTGCATAGTAGATGGGAGGAGTACACACCAGCTTCTCCCACAACAAAAAGGATGGAAATGATACGGACTGGACTTTTGTCTTGAATTTCCAAAGACCTCCACTGGAATTTATGGTGAGTCACGTATCCCTCCAGAAATATTTTTGGCTATCTCAAGATACATAAATATCAAGCTCATTTTGTGTAATATTTACATATTTTATACTGGCGGAATTTTGCTGTATATAAAATAGGATTTTTCTTTTTATCACTTACAAGCTATATAAGCTTTTCTAACTGAAAAGAGACAGATGTTTCATTTCTATATAGTGAGAAAAAAATGAACAACTAGATGACACTTCTCCCCTAGGGATCTTACAAACATCGAGTGTATTGTCTTTTTCACTTTAACAAAACTCTATCTCATGTATCCCTACCTAATATAGACAATGAATCTAAAAACATCTGGCATATGTTTGGGATTTTAAACATTTGCCTCAAGCCTGCTCAAAAGGGAAGCAATGTTTTCCATTTCTTATAATGTATTACTCTGTACAAAAGATCTTTTCAAAAAGATGATATCTTTTTGATCATCTTTTCTAGATTGTAATGATAAAGCAAATTTGCTCAGATGCTTTACAGGAAGGCAAATCTTTTCAGCGATATAGCTAGGCAGTGACCACATGTAGCACTGGTGCTTCCTGGCTAGATGTCATCATTGGGTCTTTGAAACAGTATGGCTCCAAACATAAACAATTATTGAACTGAACAATTAGACTTCAACAAGACATTTTCTTGCAGTTTCTACTAGACTTGTGAAGAATGTGCCACAAAATATTTTCTGAAAAATTTTCAGGGGGAGAGGAATTCTGAGGAATTTCTACTGAATTTTAGAATATTCTCTGAAATTCTCATGAGGGTCTTTTTATTCTTTTGCTGACTTTTCAGAACTGACATTTTTCTTCCCAGCATGATTCTCATTCAGGAGAATAAAGAAAACAACAACAATAGTGGCAAGTTATCATTGAGGGGGACAGAAACAATTGCTACTAAGATTGTTCCTTGCTTTATATAAAAGGGCAAGGAGCTCTAAAAGCAGTTGATACAATCTATTTAATTTTATGATCACATTCATGGACCCGTTTATCACTGTGCACATGCTTAGGAACTATGCACCAACTTAAGTTCTTACAAAGCAGACTAGGATCTTACACTCAGGACATGCTCAAGAGTGAATAGCATTCATAATTTAGTTAGGCATTACTTAATGAAAGTGGAGACACAAAAGGGGTTGATGGTGTACTGAATATCTTTTAACGATTCTTCATTTTGCTTTGCAAAATAACTTTCAGCTGCTCAGGTACCTTTAGCATTGTAAATTTCTGGACAGAGAGAAATATTTGTCAAGACAATGAGATATGTTGTTTCTCTGATTATGAGGGGAAATGTGTTTTCCCCATAAACTTAGTTATGAAATTAAATAGATTCTATCAGCTGCCTGTGCACCCTTAAAAAAACCCCCAGAATTCTCAATTCATTGATTTCCCCCCGAGTATGTTCCTTAAAGTCTAATTCCTCTGTTAGCCATGTCCCCAAGGAATCATCCATGGATATGTGAATTATTCCTGTGTGAAGAAATTCACAAGGTGAGAATTTGTGAATTGGAGAATAATTATCTTAAGCATCCAACCCCCACCCGCGCCCACCCCCCTTGGGTGAAGAAAAACTAGTGGTTGGAGAATATTCTCATCCATGTCTAAAAACAGGAAAGTTTTTCATAATATATAACCAGAAACATGGCTGCAGACATGCAACATGAGAAATTTTGAAACCAAAGAACAGAAGCCCTTGGAATACTTCCAAGAAAGAACAGGATACACAAACAATATGTGTTTTCAGTCACCATATCTATATCTCATTAACTAGACCTTTCTGCTTAATGGCTGTACAAGGTCATTATCAAGCTACTCTTAATTAAGACTTCAGTCCTGTGCCTTATTCAATACAATCAGTAGATTGGGAGAAAACCCCACTGAATACAATGAAATTTTCTTCTGACTAAATAAGTGTAGGGTTGCATTGCATAAGGAAAACAGGAAGCTGCAGCATCCCACAGAGGAAATTTACAATATGATAAAATGATCTTTCAAAAATATTTAAAAACCAAAATGTTGTTGTGGGTAGAAATCTTACTTAGCTGATTATCTCTAGAACTGCTTCTCTGACTGCCACCACTTATGAAACACTAAGTATTCCAGGCATACACACACACACACACACACACACACACACATATATATACACACATATACATATACATTTAATCATAATGCAAAAGTTTTTAGTATGTTTGAATTGGGCCTAAAAATAGACTGGGGGTGAGTGCAGCTGATGATAGGGATGTGCAAAATGTTTCGGGTACTAAATGATAAACAAATATAAATGATAAATGATGACAAACATTGAATCCACTCTCATTTGCTACCAGGCAATCTACTCTCAGAACACCTCAGAAACAACAAAACCCAGTTGGCATATCAATTTGTGCACATCCCTAGCTGACAAAGCACTGGCGTAATATGATAAAAGCACACAGTCCCAGTTAATAATCTTGCAGCCCTATTTTGTACCAGTGGCAGTTTATAGTCCATTTTCAAATACAGCCACACATACAACACATTGCAGTAATCTAAGCAAGAGGTTACCAGAGCATGAGTAACATTTTTAAATGTTGATATAGTACAAAAAAGACTGTTCTCAATACGTTCAGAATTTTATTATTTATTTAGTACATTTATATACCGGCCCGTTACCAAATCCCAAAGGGGTTTACAAAAAGAATGATGGCTAAATTACGTTTTAGCCACTAAAGCCATAGCCAGTGCCCCCCAAGTGGAATTATGGGGCTGCTGAAACCTAAACCTCCATTATTCCCTATGGGAGAAATCTTAGACACGTAAACTTCATCAAATCACAAAAGATCAGCCCTTTGCCCAATTTCTTTGAAATAATTCTGGAAGTTTCCTTGCCCCCATTGGGCACTACCACCCACCACACTCCGCTCTGGGTCATCCCTTCCCCTTGATTTGAAGTGATACATTTGCTGGAATCTCCATTATTCCCTTTGGGAAAATTCTTAAAGATGTGTAAACTTAAAAAATTCACAGATAATCAGCCCTTTGCCTAATTCCTTTGAAGTTTGGCTGGTAGCTTCCACCCATTGGACGCTACCACCACCACCCACTCTTTTCGCCCTGGGACCCTTTTTAAAAATCCAAATATATTCGGATTCATATTCGGAAAATTCGGCTACAAAACAAAACAGGGCTGATTTGGATTCAGAAAATTTGGGTACAAAACAAAACGGGGGTGTTTCGATTCGGATACAAATCAAAACAAGAAAATTCCAAAATGCACACCCCTAGTTTGAAATGGTTCTAGATAGTCCATTTCCTCCAGGAGTTTCTGGAGCTGGTCAGCCACTACACACTCAAGTACCTTGCTCAGGAAGGGAATACTGGCCACAGGCTATAGTTGTTTACATCATCTGGGTCCAGAATGGTTTTCTTTAAGAGTGGTTGAATAATAGCTTCCTTCAATGGAGCTGGGACCATTCCCTCTCTCACTGAGGCGTATAGAACCTGCTGGACCCAAGTCATGGCCTGCACCACCTTGGGTTTAGATCGTGGCATGGGGGTAGATTTTCACTAGGCCCATATCTTGTGCCAAACACCTCTTGCTTCACTAACCTTGTTAAGAAAGGTAGCCCATGTGGGCGCTTGTGGCATTGGACCTATGATGGACAATATGTTTGTGTTAAAGCAGTCGTGCATGTTCTGACAGGCTACATGGCATCAGAACCATATTACTATATCACCTCCAACTCAATCCAACACCTCCAACACAACGCATGATTAAGTAGCTGTAAATAAGTCCTAGCCTGCTTACAGGCTATGTAGAAGTCCATGGGTAAGGGGGTCCCTGCCCCTCATTGTGATAGAGCTGATCTATGTGGTCTCCGGGGGTGGAAGATCTTGAGTGCGGCTCACATCCAGTTAACTGGATCCATGCTGACCCTGGCTGCTTGGCCTATGAAGAGCCTTAGGGCGAGCTTGTCTGTTTGCTAGGCAGCAATGGTGGCTATTTAATATATGTCCATCCCAGTTGTTTGGGGATATGAAGGTGGCTAACCAGGACACAACCGTTTCCCTGTTAAGAGGACCCATCTCAGCAGTGACTGACTGGGTTTCAGTTGGCATCCATGCTCTAAGTGTGGACATTTCTTTAATGGTGGGCTCTCCCCAGTTGATGGTCGCTTCAGTGTGACTGTAGATCATGGGCACTAAGGGTGCTGCGGACGACTCTCCTCCGGGGCAAGCTATTTTTTCCACTCCTGCTGGCAAGGCCATATCTAGTGGCTCCATGAGGCACTCAGAAGTTTCCTTCTTTGTGCCACCCTGGTTGCCACAGCACCCGGGCAGATGCCTAGTAGAAGAGGGAGAGGTCTGATGGTGGTGGGGTTTTTTTGGCTTGGGACCTTCTTCACCCCCTTTCTGGGGGTGAAGGAGGGGGAGCTGCTGAAGGGGAAGAAGGTTTGTCCACATCCTCGGGGACCAATAATTGAAACTCTTCCAGCAAAACAGGACCAGGTTGTACTCTGGGTAATTCTCCCAATGATCATGTGTCAGCCGTAGTGTCCAACTCATGGTGAATGCGAGCATCTTTACTCTCAAAGGGCTGTGCAAATACATCATAGTGTGCTATCAAGGGTTCTAATACATCTTGCCTGGGGCCAGATTTCAAAGGGCAATGCACAACCCAGAAGAGCCATACTGGATGACATTGAGAGAATGCAATGGTGGATGAAAAAAAAAGGTTTCTTCTGTTCCATCACTGCCATAGAGTAGGCTTGATAATGAGTTCTAAGCCCCACAGGCAGGAGTCCTATAAAGGCCCAGAGCTGGGCAGCTGACCCCAGGAACTGCTGAGTTATCCACCCCTGGCCCTAGTCCTGCCATTGAGGGCAGTCCCTATGTGTCACTCACTACAACTGTAACAAATTTGGTTCAAATCAGTTAGGCAGTCCACAAGTTCACCTACTTGTGCCTCAAAGATTCATGCATCTGCCATCTTGAATTGGTGTGGATGACATTATTACAAACTATGCCATTGAGGCGTCTCTATGTTTCCCTGCAGCTGTAGCAAATTTGGTCCAAATCGGTTAGGCGGTTCACAGGTTAGCCCTCTTGTGCCCAAACATTCACATGTCCTCCATCTTGAATTGGGTGTGGGATGATATCCCAAGCTGAATGCACAGAACTGAAGAAAGATAGAAAGAATCATATTTCTTATTTCATAAGAGAACTTAAAGAACTAAGTTCTGATTTATGTTTCTTCAAGAGAATGTTAATTCATTCCGTGTGTATGTCAACAACAACAAAAAAGCATGCAAAATACTTGCAACAGAACATGTGTCATTTAAAAACTGCCCCGCTCACAACCCGAAAACCAAAATGTAGATGCAAATTTTTTTGAGATGATTCACTGTTGGTGCCACAAGGTAAACAGTAACTTCGTACAGCTTGGGAAAATTTGTAAGTACCTGCATAGCAGATGATGACAGACTTCTTGTATTAGTATGGTTGGTGCAGCTCTCTCCATGGAAAAATAGACAAAAACTCAGATGAAGAGTGGCATCTGCACATAATGATGTGGGCGCAACAGCAAGCACACATGTAAACAAGGTATTTATAGCATGTGTAGAAGGGAAATTTGGATTAACACCCCTCACACATGATTTGAGAATTTGCTGAGAAAGGATCAGCATGTATGTCAGGGCAGGCATGTTCTCACTGTTATGCCAACATTGTAGTGGCCGCTCTTCATTTGAACCAGTCCAGTGTGACATTGAACACAGTCCCCTCCACCCCAAGAAGGTGATGATAATCATTCCCAAAAGCTGATTCTAATGTGATTCACATATGATTGATTCACATACGCATATTGTTTATCACTTGATAATGGTAGCATCTGTAATGTCTTGCCTGTATGAGGTCACCAATATAGCACCACAGACAGAACTTCCATATCCCTCAATCATAATGCTTTTCAGTGGAGTCATTTCACACATTTAACTTCCAATCATCAGGATATGCATGAATATGCAAATGAGCTCCAGGTTTTCAGTAGGTAAACATGCAGATGTCATATATACCCAGCATGAACACAACTCTTGCCATTGTGTTCTTGTTTGATGTCTGCTCAGGTCCAATTGCTGACATTCAGATTAATGTCACACTAGTGCTGTGGCAGAAACACCAGTATAGCCCCAGTGTTTTTGAAGGGTTCCAGTACTGGTGTCTACATAGCAAAGGGACAAATTTCAGAATTTCACTTTTACCTGGAAGCTCTCTGTGCTACCTAAAAATATGTCCCTGAGGGCTGCATAACCCTTGGGAACATATTTTAGGGAACATATTGGGAACACAGAAAGCTTCCATGGAATAAGTGGTTGTTGCCCCTTTGCCATGCAAGCACTGGTACTGCATTAGTGTGAAACTCTTCAAAAGCACTGGGGCTATACTGGTGCTTCTCCTATAGTCGCCAGCTGGTGAGCTGAGTTAGTTGAACTCTTCAGAAGCACCATTGTTTCTCCCGTACCACTGGTGCTTCGTTAGTCTGGATATCAGCCACAGAATGTGTCCAGCTACAGAATGCCTGAAGAAAGTTCTGTCTACCCCAGGATCTCCATTTTCTTTACACTCAGAAATCTCACTTCAGTCCAGTGTCAACCCATGACACTTTCATATGAGCATTTGAATCCAGGTTTATTGCAGATTACCAACTTTAGAGGGATTGTGTGAACCCATGCCAAGGTGGTTTATGGCCTAAGATTTATCACTAATGTTGGTAACCTACATTAAATCTAGATTCAAATGATTGTGTATATGAGGATTTTGCTACCCAAACCAGAGAACCAAATGGGATTCCTCCCTTTCCTCCCCTTTGCTTTCTGATCAATTTTTAAAAAATCCCATTCTTCCCTTCTTTCAAACAGCTTCCCCTTCCTTCCTTTTCTATTGTAAAAGGGAAAAGAAGAGCAATGCCATTCCACCTCCTTCCTCTGCAGGAGTGAGGCTGATCTGATGCTCCCGAGAACTGGCTCACAGTTTGATTCCTGAAGCAGTCAGCTTCATCGTTCATTGCAGGTCTGGCCCGCCTACAATCCTTTCCTAGAGTTTGACAAAATCTTCTTGCATTGGTAGTATTTCCATATTGTTATTATTATTTATTTATTTATTTACACAGTCAGACAGGTGTTATTGACTGGTTTGTTTTATCCAGACATCGGGTGCTTCCCAAGGACCTGGGATGGCTGCATTTTATTATCAATGTTGTTGCTGTTATTATAGATATCATCACAAAATATAGGCTGTTCCCAGTAAAGTTGCTTTTTGTAATTGGCTGATGGTGATTTCTGTGGCCCCTATGGTGCTGAGGTGCTCTTCAAGTTGTTTTGGAATTGTACCTAGGGCGCCAAATACCACTGGGATTATTATTATTATTATTATTATTATTATTATTATTATTATTATTATTATTATTTTAATTAATTAATTCAATTTCTATACCGCCCTTCCAAAAATGGCTCATGGCAGTTTACACAGAGAAATAACAAATAAATAATAACAAACAATAACAAATATTACAGATATACCAGGACCAGCTTCCCACACATGAACTCCCATTAAGGAGCACTGGTTGTGGGACCTTCAGGGTGACGTTTTTGGGAGGCACAGTGGACTGCAGAGACTTTATTGAGCACACACAATGTTAGTCCATATGTCATAAACTGATTGGACCTCCTAGACCTCCTTGTGCCTAGACCTCCTTGTGTCCAGTATTAGGCATAACTCTGAGGTCATTTACAGAATCAAAAACTGTGTTCTACCAGGATTTGGGAACTGTGTGTGCTCCCAATTTTCAGTTGTGTAGAAGAAAGGTAAGAGGAAAACCTGGGTAGAAGTGATTGAGGCTATTCTCATGGACAATGGAAACTGGCCTAAGGGGGCCCAGCCCAGTTACCACTGCACATGAGGCTCCTGGCACGTGGCTCCATGGGAGCTATGTGGCTCCTGGCTGTGATGGCATGGTAGCAAACCCTCTTGGGTAGCCTGCTGCTTGCTTAACCAGGGTCTCAGGTACTGACGTGCCCAAAAACCGATTTCCTGGATCATGTTCCAGACCTCAAGCCCGCTATCCCCACAACTCCACATTTGGCGCTACACACAGATTGTGTGCATAGTCTTATTGTGTTGAAACAAGGCAGAAGGAAAAGCCACCCAGATTTTTCTCCTACCTTGCTTCCACATAATCATTTCTACCCAGGGTTTACTCCTACCTTGCTTCCACATAATCACTTCTACCCAGGGGTTCTTCCTACCACACAGTCACTTCTGCCCAGGTTTTCCTCCTACCTTGCTTCCACACAACCAAAAATTGGAAGCACACAAAGCTCCCAAACCCAGGTATTGTAGGGGAAGAATGGCAGTTTAGTCCACAAATAGCAAAGCAAAACCAGTTTGGTGAGAAAGCAGCAAAGCAAGAGGTCTTGAGACAGTTCTTTAGTAATGAAGAACTACAAGGATTTATTTTTTTAAAAGGTTACAAACAAATGTGAAAAAGCCTGCCACTTAATTTCAGCTGTAGCTCATGGCTGAAGAGAGAAACCAAAACAAACAGCCATCTCTAGAGAGACAAAATGGAGACTAACACTGGAAGAACAAAGAGGGGAGGAGTCCAGCACTTTTACCCATGACCTTAAGAAAAACCCCGTGGTCACTATGAGACATTGCAGCGGAGAGCTGATGCTGCCAGGGTCAGCACAGCTACTCCTTACCCCCCAGCTCACTGCGAGAAATAGTGGTGGGCCAGGTGGAAGCTTCTAAACTCAGCAGTGATCACCCAGACGATCACCTGCCAAAGTTAAACATTGGACTACTCTCCTCTGGAGCAGCTGAGAACACTCTGCTCCCAGCACTCCAGACAACACGAGCTGCCTGGGGTAACCCAGGCATCCATGTCATGAGAATAGCCTCATTATGGGGTGTGTGTGTGTGTGTAGATAATGATATCACACAATCTTGGGGGGGGGAGTAAATAGGATTTTGAAGTTGTTGCTTATGGTAAAGGCAGCACATACCTGGTCTGACTATCAACTAGTTTCTCTTCCAAGACCCTTTATATACATTTTACAGTAATACAGAAATCCTGTGAGTGACTTCCTCCAGGGTAAACAGGTCCTTCTACTGATGATTGGCAGCAAGACAGATTAAATACATAAGGATCATGGATAATCCTCCTTGCTATACCAGATCTCTGACTTGGGTTGGAAATGAAGTTGCTGGAAGTAAAGGGCAATATCTCATAAGCTTAAAGCCAAAAACATAGAAATGCAAAATGTACAGTGTTGTGATTAAACAAGTTAAAAGGCCTTGCAAATATCTGAGTGCCAATTTCATATAATGGTGGATTTTACAGAGAATAATATGAAATTTGATTACAAATTTCAAGAATAACCAGGTTTGCTTAAGAATAAGCCTGATTAAATCTTACATAAACCAGAATGAATTCAACATTTGTTTATCTGTCTGATGGAAAGATACCACAGCATTCAAAATTTAATTTTGAAAGGTTTTTTAAAAGGACAGTAAGGCTGTTCACACTATCTTTTTATCCCCTCTCAGGTGGGGAGAGCTGGCTGGGGGAAGGGAAGAGTGCTCCTATCTTCCTCCAAAATGATCTTCTTTTCTTCATGGGGCACGCAACTGATGCACTATGGGTAAGTAAGTCCAAGCTTGAGTTGAGCTGGGTCTGCCTCAAAGTGCCAGCTCAAGGTGTATACTTGTAAAGGAGGATCTGAAGTAAAAGGCTTTCCTTAGAATAAATATGGTGAGAAAAGTTAGGCTTTATCTTTAAACTAAGGTGGCAGAACGGTGGGGGCACCTCCAACCCACCCCCGCTGACCTTCCAAATGACAGGCCGGGCAGGCTGCAGCTCAGTTCAGGCAGTAAGAGTACGAACCTTCCCGGCCCCAGCTATAAAAGATCTAGTCCAAACTGGTTCGAGGATGTACTTGTAAAGGGGAATCTGGTGTGGATTCCCCTTTACAAATAAAGGGGCATTCCCTATACTAAGGCAGGATGTGTGGGAGACAAAGGGTGCTTAGTACCTTCTCTTTGCCGGTGGTGGGGATGGCAAGGCAGGGGCAGAGACATCAGCGACAGAAGTAGCAGTTAGGATTAGGTGGGGCAATGGAGGCATTGGGGGTGGCAGAGGTTGTGGTGGTGAGTCTCCTCCAACCACCACCTTTGGCCCCCTGAAGAACAGCCCGGGCCAAACCAGAGGCCCAAACCAGACCGCAGCCAGCCCAGGCTGTTCTTCAGGAGGCTAGTGCGGGGTTTGGAGGAGCCACCGCCTCCACCACCCATGTCTCCACTGCCACCACTGCTGCCCCCACCACCTGAAAAGAGAAGGTACTAAGTACCCCTTCTCTTGGCTCCCCGCCTTAGTATAGGGAATGCCTCTTTACTTGTAAAGAGGGATTCTTGCCAGATTCCCCTTTACAAGTATATCCCCCAAACTGGCCTGCGAACTGTTTCAGCCCGATTTGGTGGCCGAGGTGGACCGCACTCAGTTCAGCCAGACCTGGAACTGGATCAGGTCAGGTCAGTTTGGATTTAGTCCAAATTCGAACCGAACCAACCAAACTGGCTCCATGCACACTCCTACACTGCAGCACTGCATATTCAGATATGATGGCAGTCCTTTTGTTTATTCCTACCGAAGCTTAGGCACTTAAGGAAGTGGGAAGATAAAATTTAAGAAAATGTTTCACAGCTAAGTCTTTGAAAGTGTTTGTAATTTTAGTATGATTGCTCATGGAGTCAGGTATTATTATAGTTGATGGCCTCCAACCTCAAGTAATTAGCTGCTGTTTTATAAGGTTTTTGAATTCTTCCAGCTAAACTCAGACAACTCTAAGACAGACCTCCTAAACATATCTCCTAGGTTCCCATATTTAAGTTATTGTTACTGGTACTGTCACTGAAAATTTGCATCTTTATAACAAAGCAGTGCACACCACTTTGTTAAACCTACTTATTATGATAATCTAAACAATTCTAAGCCTTTCGTTTTAAGCATATACATGAAAGCACACTGGGAGGGGAAACTTCTTTCATAGACAGACTGTAGAGAGATGTGGCAGTGAAAAGTGTGCACAAAGAAGAAAATTATGGTATACATAATCTTATACCTTAACAACTTGTTTTAAATCTTTTTTTATTATTACCCCCGCCCCAAAAAAAGGGTTACAAGAACTGGTACAAAGTTAAGCTTGATTTGCTTGTTTTTCATGTCTTCTTCAAACCATCTTCCTGATCTCTTGTGTTTTATTTTAAATTTGGTAACTCACTGTATTAAATGATCATACACTTATGAATCTTTTCAGGGTTAGGAGTTAAATAATGTATACTGTACTTATGTGGGTGGATCCCCATGGAGAGGGGAATTCTTGCATGTTCCTCATCCCTACAGCAGCCTTCTACACCCCTTGAAATACCTTGGGCCTTGGGTTTGGAGGACTCAATTCTTGCAAGGTGCCTATGTCCAGTTTTTGGCAATTCTCCCTCAGTCCTTCAACTCTTTCCCTCTAGAAAAGTCTCCTGATCCTTAAAGTTTTTCAGGGATACACAGAGCTGCTGTAGGGAGCAGGAAGTGGAGAAGTCCACTTTTTGAAACTTCCCTTTCTTCTGCACTCACTTATTTAGGATTCAATCAAATTCTGTTATGCCATCATGTTTCTTCCTTACTTAAAAAACCCCTCAAAACATTAAGCAATACAGTTAGTAAAATAATAAGTAAAGGGAAAGTGTGCCATTGAGTCAGTGTTGACTCTTGGTGACCACAGAGCCCTGTGATTGTCTTTTGGTAGAATACAGGAGTGGTTTACCATTGCCATCTCCTGTGCAGTATGAGATACCTTTCAGCATCTTCCTATATCGCTGCTGTCTGATATAGGCATTTCCCATAGTCTGGTAAACATACTAGGGGGGTTCAAACTCGCAACCTCTGGCTTGCTAGTCAAGTCATTTCCCCACTGTGCCATTAGGTGGTAAAAATAATAAGTACATGTTGGAAATTAATAACAGAACATCTAACTCTGAAAGGACCTAGGAAGTGAAAAATGAAGATCTTTCGATTTAATAACCTATTGAGGCTATTCACATGTGCATTCAAAACTGGGCTAAGGGAGTCCAGCCCAGTATTGCACGGGCTTGTGAACCACTGGGATCGTGC
Source organism: Hemicordylus capensis (assembly GCF_027244095.1). Taxonomy (NCBI): domain Eukaryota; kingdom Metazoa; phylum Chordata; class Lepidosauria; order Squamata; family Cordylidae; genus Hemicordylus; species Hemicordylus capensis. Next base: position 326,870,290 of record NC_069657.1, on the reverse strand, counting down.
CTGATCCTGGCAGCACCACAGTGGCAAACCCGCCTACGAAGCCTCCGCTCAAAATGGAGTTAGGAGAATGAGTGCTCTTCTAACCCCATTTTTCTGCTCGCTTGCAGCTGTGGCTAGCAGATTCGCGGAGGGGAGGGAGGCAGTATTAGGTCTTTAGGGGGCAGGGCAACACAGAGCACTGTGCCCCGGCACCCAGACCCTTGGAGCTATTGGCAGCAGCCAATAGCTGCTGCCAATACCTCACCTCTGTTTAGCTCCCTTTCCCCAAACAAGAGGTAATTTCCTTGTTGCAAATTGGCCAGAAACGAACCATTCCCCAAATCCAATAGATGCACACCATCTGTCCTATAAAGTTGGGCACAATAATGATGAATTATGACCCTGCCACCCTTAGCAAGAAGCATCCTACCTATCTCTCTATTCACTTGCTTGCAAGCCCTGTCAAAACACTTGGGATTACCCTCATGCCTCCACTGTCTATGGGGGGTCAGATTGTACCATACTAATAAAACATTAGGCCAACAGGCCATCAGAACTTCAAAATCAGACAGAGTTTCCAAGCTAAATGTCTTGCCTTTCAGAAGGCCCATGCCATTGCCACCCAAGTGCAATATCAGAACATGTGGAACACAGTGGGTTCTGGCATGTGGAGCACAATGGCTCCTGGCATACTGATACCAATACAATTATTTATATACTGCTCTTCAACCAAAGTCCTAAAAGGAGTTTACATAGAAAAATAAATAATACATAAATAAGATGCCCCCCTGTCCCCAAACGGCTCACAATCTAAAAAGAAACATACCAGCAATAGCCATTGGAGGGATGTTGTGCTGAGGTTGGATAGGGCCAATTGCATTCCCCCTGCTCAGGAATCACTACTTTAAAAGGTTTCTCGTTAGCATGGGTAATCAGCTAACAGAGTCAGGAGACAACTCCAGAGCATCCCACAATTCCCTAGACATTCAACCACTGCAACAGCACCCAATCCCAGCTAAGTACCAAAGCTGATGTGACTGGCAGGGGCGTAACTACCATTAGGCAAGGGAAAGCGGCTGCCTGGGGGCCCCCACTCCTTGAGGGCCCCCCACCAGAGGCAAGTCACATGTGAAGTGAGTGTGTGTATCAGCAAGGGGCCCATTTTAAAATTTTGTCTCTGGGCCCACTCCAGCCTCGTTATGCCCCTGGTGACTGGCATGTCGGCTGGCCCAAAAAACTGAACTGTGGCCACAAATAAGAACACAAATGAGTGCTGTCACAACCAGTGCTTTGGTAAAAGAAACAAATATCAATTCTTCTGCAGTATAAGAGAACAACCAACATAGCGTAGTGGTTAGAGTGTTGGACTAGGACTGGGAAGACCTGAGTTCGAATCCCCATTCAACCATGAAACTCACTGGGTAACTCTGGGCCAGTCATGTATCTCTCAGCCTAACCTATCTCACAGGGTTGTTATCAGTGCTCCCTCTAAGGTGTTCGCACGTGCCTGCGTTCACAAGTTTCTGGATGTCCGCTCAGTTAGTTTTAGAACCTGCTGATATTGAATCAGGAAAGCCCTATACTGAATGCATGTGTGCACAGGGGCGTAACGATAGGGGGGGCAGGGGGGGCACGTGCCCCAGGCGCCACTTGAAGGGGGCGCCAAAATGCCTGCCCCACCCCCCCCCCAATTTTTTTTTGTTAAAAAAATTTTTTTTTAATTATTTTTTAAAAAAATTACCCCCCCCATTCCATCAGCGGTGGGGCGCCACCGGGCGGCCCGCTGCTCACCACTGCCGCGCAGGACTGGAGCAGGCGGCGCCCGCACCACCACCTCACTCACACAGACGCAGGGCAAGCCAGCGCACTCGTTGCAAGATCTCTGTGTCCGGACGGGTGGAAGGCAGCTGCGCATGCCTGCACCATGACCACATGACTACTAGCAGCAACTGCTGCTGGGCCTTCGCGTCGTCGTGTGCTGTTTAGTGCTGCGAGCTGCTTTTGCCCACCACCACTACACTGCCTGCACTGTGCTGGCTGTTGTATTCGTCTTGATTGAATCCCAGTGAGTCAAAGTAACTGTAAGTAAACTGACTGCTGCTGCCCTGATATCTCATCGCCGTGTGTGTCCCGCGCGCCCCGCCTGCAACAAGTCCCTTTCCCTTCCCCCTGCCTGCCTGGCTAGCTCTTGCCCCCTGGCTTTCCTCCCTTCTGAACCACAACAAACGACACAAAAGAAGAGCTGGGAGAATTTGCTCCTTAACTCAAGCGGGCTGCTCGCGCGTGCTCTCCACCACCCTCGCCTCTGCCTTTCTCTCTGCTGCTGGGCGGGAAAAAGGAAATGAAGACTCGCAGACCAGAGCAATGGCTTTTGCTGCTGCTGCTGATCTTTTTTCCTTCTTTCCCCCACCCTTTATTTGCCGCCGCTGCCAGCCTCACCTCCTTTCCTGCTGCTGCTTAACTTTGCATTGCTTGGAGCTTCCCTCTGCCTCAGAAGCTCTCAGAATAAGAAAAGGGTTAACTAGTCTCTGCTTGGTGGTGGGGGAAGCATCTACGATTTCGCTACCAGGCATGCCCTCCAAGCAGGAGAAGGAGCCTAATTGGTCCCCTGCTGCATTCTTGAGTTCCTGGTCACTCTGCTTTTGAATAACACCAGGAGCGGAGCTGAATGGAAATGTCTTGCAAACTAGCTGAAGTCTCCCTTGCTTCATCTTCAAGAAACGTAAAAAAGTAGAACAAAACACCTAACTGGTGTGTGTGTGTGAGAGAGAGAGAGAGAGAGAGAGAGAGATCTGCCACCACACATATACTTGTTGTTGAAGACTCCGTTTGTGTGTGTATGATGTACTTGCTGGTGTGTTGGGTTTACTTTGAAGACTGCTTATAGGCTACTTATAGCTCTAATCTGGTGGTCTGTGTGTTTTTAAAAATCCTCTTGTCTTGAGTTGACTGTAATGGCTTTAGTTTTTGATAAGTTGCTGGTCTTGTTACTGTAGTAGCAAGCATGCATTGTCCCATTTGCATAGCAAATGTCCTCCCTGTTCTTCATTTGAAGCATTAAATTGCTCTTGGGGTATGGCTGAAAGATTCCTGGAAAAAGTAAACTTTATTGGGGGTGGGGCAGGGTTAAACTTTTCTGGCTTCCCATACAGTGAGTGCTGCTTCTGGTATATGTGTTTACTTTGGTTTTTTTCCAATGGAGAGACAATTTTCTAATAAAGTCCTCCTTTACTCTATCACCTTCCTACTTCATGTATGCAGAAATCTGAAAACACTTTCCCCACAAAAAAATCACATTGTCATATTGATTCATATAAAAGATGGTTCTAAAGTTAAGACAACCCCCCAATTTCTAACAGCAGACTTGGAAAAAAACTATTTTTAGATTCAGGTAAATATGTTTGCTTGTTCCTGCAGGCTTACTCCATTTTTTTCTTCTAAATTTGTATGAGACTGATATCCAATAGTATACAAAATCCTGAATATATACATTCTAAGAGACCCCACTAACTGAGCATCTTTAAAAGTTGTGATTCTCTATATATTTAGCATGGGAAGTGCATCTGACCCTATCCAGCGCCAGCATAGCATCTGTCCAGTGGCTGTTGCTGGTGTCTACCACGTTTCTTTTTAGAGTGTGAGCCCTTTGAAGACAGAGAATCATCTGTTTATCTAGTATTTGTTTTTCTATGTAAACCATTTTGAGAATGTTGATTGAACAATTGTATATAAATATTCGCTGTAATAGTAGCTGTGTGAGTTTGTGGCTTGGTCTCCTATATTCCAAAATTCTTACTTCCCCATACCTACCAGGACACTGAAGGGCTTATAAAATTCAGAACTGGTAGACACTCCATCCCAACACACAAAATCAGCACCTCATAAATTTAACTTAAAATTACCTTAAATTAAGTGTCATTGTTCTCAGTGGAAGGACTTCCTAGTCAGCCAGTATAGCTTTTAGGCAGCTTTGAGTCCTGTGCAGCGTTTTGTCCTAAGACCTTACTGTCTTGCCACCAAAGTAAGTGTTCTGCTCTCTGAACTCAATGAGGATTCAGAAGCAGTGGAAAACTCACTCCACTCCTTTTAGTTCATTTGTACTGGTAAGGCTTTCAACTTGATTTTCTCTTGATTTTTCACCTATGCAAGTGTATATTTGAGGTTTCTATGGGGAAATGCATTATTGTTCAGAAATGAAAGCTAGTTTTAAATGTTCTGGCAGTGTGAGCTAATATTATGGTAAAAGACAAGTTTTCTGAAAGCTGCGTGTCAGATGTTTGGACGGGGTGGGGTAGGGTGGGGGGTGCAATTTCAGTGCTTGTCCTAGGCGCCATTTTCCCTAGTTACGCCTCTGGGTGGGTGTGTGTAGGATCTTGATTATGGAAGTTGGCTGAGTGTCAGGATGGGACAGGTGTCTTGTGTGTGTGCTGCAGTAGTATTTAGGAACATAGGAAGCTGCCATATACTGAGTCAGACCATTGGTCTATCTAGCTCAGTATTGTCTACCCAGTCTGGCAGCGGCTTCTCCAAGGTTGCAGGCAGGAGTCTCTTGCAGCCCTATCTTGGAGATGCTGCCATGGAGGGAACTTGGGACCTAGATGCTCTTCCCAGAGTGGCTCCATCTCCTGAGGAGAATATCTTCCAGTGCTCACACTTCTAGTCTCCCATTCAAATGCAAACCAGGGTGGACCCTGCTTAGCTAAGGGGACCAGTCATGCTTGCTACCACAAGACCAGCTCTCCTCCCCCACAACATAGAAGTATATACTGCATGTTGGCATCTGATGTAGGAATCTGCTTATGGTGGGCAAACATGTGTTATGTATGCACAGTATGGGGGGCGCAATTTCAGTGCTTGCCCCGGGCGCCGTTTTCCCTAGTTACGCCTCTGTGTGTGCAAACACCACCTTGATACTGCTGCCCAGAACAAAACTCATTCCGCACACAGATGAAAAAAATTAGAGAGAGAAGAAAAAATTATTATTATTATTATTATTATTATTATTTATTTATTTTACACAGTCAGACAGGTGTCATTGACTGGTTTATTTTATCCAGATATCGAGTCCTTCCCAAGGACCTGGGATGCCAGAATTTTATTGTCAATGTTGTTGCTGTTGTTATAGATATTGTCGCAGAATATAGGCTGTTCCCAGTAAAGCTGCTTGTTGTAATTGGCTGATGGTGATTACTGTGGCCCCTATGATGTTGAGGTGCTCCTCAAGGTCTTTTGGAACTGCACCCAGGGCGCCATTTACCACTGGGATTATTTTGGTCTTTTTCTGCCACAGCCTTTCAATTTCAATTTGTAGATCTTTGTATTTGGTGATTTTTTCTATTTCTTTTTCTTCTATTCTGCTATCCCCTGGTATTGCTATGTCGATTATTTTCACTTGTTTTTCTTTCTTCTCGACTACAGTGATATCTGGTGTATTGTGTGGCAGATGTTTGTCTGTTTGTAGTCGGAAGTCCCATAATATTTTCACATCTTCGTTTTCTTCAACTTTTTCAATTTTATGGTCCCACCAATGTTTGGCTACAGGTAGCTTGTATTTTTTGCAGATGTTCCAGTGTATCATCCCTGCTACTTTGTCATGCCTTTGTTTGTAGTCAGTCTGTGCGATCTTCTTACAACAACTGATTAGGTGGTCCACAGTTTCATCTGCTTCTTTACAAAAGCAGCACTTGCTGCTTGTGGTGGATTTTTCGACTTTGGCTCTTATTGCATTTGTTCTTAGTGCCTGTTATTATTATTTCTTGTTTACACAGTCAGACAGGTGTAATTGACCGGTTTTTTCCATCCAGACATCGAGTCCTTCTCAAGGACCTGGCCTGTTGTTGTTGTTGTCATCATCATTATTATTAATTTGATTTCTATACCGCCCTTCCAAAAATGGATCTGGGCGGTTTACACAGAGAAATAATAAATAAATAAGATGGACCCCTGTGACCAAGAGGGCTCACATTCTTTAAAAAACAACAACCCACAAGATAGACACTGGCAACAGTCACTGGAGGTACTGTGCTGGAGGTAGATAGGGCCAGTTACTCTCCCCCTGCTAAATAAAGAGAATCACCATGGTAAAAGGTGCCTCTTTGAACAGTTAGCAGGGGATTAATAAGCATGTACACCACTCTGAGCTCCTCTGAGGAAGAGCAGGATAGAAATATAAATAAATAAATAAATAAATGTGTACAATAATTAAGGCGCCTGATACAAATAACAAAGATAGCGTTGACAAGTCGAGGACCATCACCAGCTGATGCAACACACATGATCTTTGGAAAAACCATTGGCTGCCGCCCTGGAGAACGCCCCAGTGTGAAAGGAATGGGTACCAAATTGGTCAGGCCTAAGGCCTTCCTGATCTAAAGCAGACTTAACAATAACTACTAGCCCAATATTCATCCAAAACTAATATTTGGTAAAGGGGGGGACTCATCACAATGGTGGAAAAGAGTGCTCTCCCCATTCCCCTGTACTCCTAGAAAGGTGTACATAGCATGTACAGGGCAAATCAAAGATGAGGAGCTAGAGAATAACTGAACTTGAGTGCCCCCATCTCGCTGGTCAGTCTTAGAACTATGTATTCTCAATATAATTTTGTCAAGGAAAAACTGAGTATCCCGTTTCTCCAAGGCCCAACCAGAAAAATTGGACTGAGAGGAGACAAGCAGTTCTCTCGCACTCAGAGCACCCCAAAAGGCAACTAGAGCTGCAGCCTTTAAAAGAGTAACATCCAAAGGAGAGTGACAGATGGAACTGAAGTGAGAAACAACGCTACCGAGCAACTGTGGAGAAATAGGTAAACAGGGGTCAGGTAAAGTGGGTGTACACACACCTAGCCCTCCAACATGCAACAGATTCTAAATTCTGAAGAGTTGTTCCTAATGCCTTGCAATTTATCATGGAAAGAATGGACTACAAAGTAGGTGTGTGCACAAAACTGGGTCACCCTGTTCGGTTAGGTTCTGAACAGGACTGGACACGTTCAGTTTTGCCACTTCCTCAAACCACCCCCCATTCAGTCCAGTCCAAGGAAGTTCATGATTAAAAAAAAAAAATTCTTCGCCCCCACTGCCGGGAGCTTCTCTGAGGCTGCAGGGGGTCCTCTGGATGTTCCCTTCTCCCACCAGCCTCCATTACATGTCAAATCGCCTAGTTTGGGTGGTCTTTGGCCCATTCCAGGCCTCACCCCCATGGCGGCGGCCATTTGGAGGTCACCATTGTTTTTAATTGTTAGATTTATATACCGCCTTTCATTAAAAACAACCCCAAGGCGGTTTACAAAAGTTAAAACACATAATAAAAATGAATTAAAAGTATTTAGCTAAAAATATAAAACCAATCCTATATCAAAATATATAATATACAAAATACAAAAAACTATACATGGATAAAAACACTCAGAAGCAGCAATAAAACAATCATGTAAAGGCCTGGATAAAAAGCCAAGATTTAACCAGCTTCCTAAAAACTGTGACAGAGTCTGAGGAGCAAATGGCCACAGGGAGAGCATTTCAAAGCCTGGGGGCAGCAACAGAGAAGGCCCTGTCCCGAGTGCACAACATCCTAGCCTCCCTCATTGTCAGCACCCGGACCAGAGCCCCCTCAGATGATCTCGTCAAGTGGGCAGAAACCCTTGAGAGCAGGCGGTCCCTCAGGTATCCTGGGCCCAAACCGTTAAGGGCTTTAAAGGTCAACACCAGCACCTTGAATTGGATCTGGAAACACACTGGTAACCAGTGCAGCTCTTTCAAAATAGGTGTGATATGATCACACCCGGCAGCTCCAGATAGAACCCTAGCTGCTGGATTTTGTACAAGCTGCAGTTTCCGAATATTCTTCAAAGGCAGCCCCACGTAGAGCACATTGCAGTAATCCAGCCGTGACGTGACTAAGGCGTGAGTAACTGTGGCCAGATCTGCCTTCTCGAGAAAGGGACGCAGCTGGCGCATTAGCCGAAGCCGTGCAAAGGCACCCCTGGCCACCGTCTCCACCTGAGCTTCCAAAAGCAGAGCCGGGTCCAGTAGTACCCCCAAGCTGCGTACTTGCGCCTTCAAGGGGAGTGCAACCCCATCCAGAACTGGTAAAATCTCCTCATCCCGATTGGCTCTCCTACTGACCAACATTACCTCTGTCTTGTCTGGATTCAATCTCAGTTTATTAGCCCACATCCAGCCCATCACGGCCTCCAATCCCCAATTCAGAACATCCACCGCCTCCCTAGGATCTAGTGACAAGGAGAGATAGAGCTGAGTGTCATCCGCATATTGCTGACAACTCAGTCCAAGTTTCCGGATGACCTCTCCCAGCAGCTTCATGTAGATGTTAAACAGCATGGGGGACAAAATCAAACCCCACAGGACCCCACAGGCCAATGGCCATGGGGCCGAGCAGCAGTCCCCCAGCACCACCTTCTGAACCCTCCCCCCAAGAAAGAAACGGAGCCACTCCAACACAATACCTCCAATTCCCATACTCAAGAGGCGGTCCAGAAGGATACCATGGTCAATGGTATTAAATGCTGCCGAGAGGTCCAGCAGAACCAACAGGGATGCACTCCCCCTGTCTAGCTCCCAGGAAAGGTCATGCACTAGAGCAACCAAGGCAGTTTCAGTCCCATATCTGGGGCGGAAGCCAGATTGAAAAGGATCCAGATAATCCGTATCATCCAAGACCCTCTGCAGCTGAGACGCCACCACACGCTCTATCACCTTGCCCAACAAGGGAAGGTTAGATACAGGACTATAATTGTCCAAGTTGGAGGGATCAAGGGAGGGCTTTTTAAATAGTGGTCTTACCACCACCTCCTTGAGGCATGATGGCATCCTGCCTTCCCTTAATGAAGCATTAATGATCACCTCCAACCATCTGCCTGTACCCTCCCTGGCAGCTTTTATTAGCCATGAAGGGCAAGGGTCAAGAGCGCACAATGTCACCTGCACACTGCACAGGATCTTGTACACCTCCTCAGGCTGCACTAACTGAAAAGAATTCAACACAACTGGACCAGATGGTACCAAAGTCACGTCTGCCGGAACTGCCAAAACTCTGGAGTACAGGTCAGCACGGATGCGAGCGACTTTATCTGCAAAGTGGCAAGCAAACTGATCACAATGAGCTGTAGATGATTCCTCCCCCATTGTCTGGGAGGATGTGTGGAGCAATGTTTTTACCACACAAAACAGCTCTGTTTGCCTGCACTGAGCAGATGCAATGGAGGTGGAGAAAAAACATTTCTTTGCCGCGCCCACCGCCATGGAGTAATAGTAGTCCCTAAAATGGGCTCTAGCCCGTGTTCGATCAGATTCGTCACGACTCTTCCTCCAGCGTCGTTCTAGCCGTCGTCCAAGTTGTTTCATCGCTCTATGCTCCGAGGAAAACCAAGGAGCCGAACGGGCTCTACCAAGCCGGAGAGGGCGTTCAGGAGCAACCGTGTCAACAGCCCAGGCCGTCTCTCTATTCCAGAGATCAACCAGGGCCCCAACAGGCTCTGGACACTGGAAACTCCAGCTCTGGACACTGGAAACTCCCTGAGGGCCGTCTGGAATCCAAGCAGATCCATAAGCCTCCGGGGGCGGAACATCCTAATCGGTCCACCACCCCTGCAGAGGGCAGACGGAGCAGTCAAACTAAACCCCACCAGATGATGATCTGTCCATGACAGGGGAGTTATCTCAAACTCCCTCACCTCCAGATCTTTTATTCCCCGGTCAGCAAAAACCAGATCCAGAGTGTGTCCTGCCACATGGGTAGGGCATGATACCAGCTGAGACAAGCTCATGATTGCCATGGAAACCATGAAATCCTGAGCTGAACCCACTAGAGGGGCCTCAGCGTGGACATTGAAATCCCCCAAGACAATAAGCTTGGGGGAACACAAGGCCAGCTCAGAGACCACCCCCACCAGCTCAGGTAGGGAGACTGAAGTGCAGTGGGATGGACGGTACACCAGCAGAATCCCCAGCCTGTCTCGGAGGCCCACCCTCAAGGACAAACACTTGAAATTCTGAGATTGCCTGACCGGGCACCTGGAAATGGGGAGGGTCTCGCGATAGATGACTGCAACACCCCCTCCCCGATCCTCCAGGTGGGGCTGCTGCACACTCAGTAAAGCTTGAGGACAGAGCTGAGAGACACCAACCCCACCCAGTTCATCTAACCAGGTCTCCGTCACACATACCAGGTCAGCATGCTCATCCACAATCAGATAATGGATGAGAGATGTTTTAGTATTAACCGACCTGGCATTCAGCAGCAGCACCCTGATCCTCAAGGGAGTGTTCTCAGAGCTCCCAGGGGTTAGAGGGTTGGGAGAAGAGCTGGCAAAAGGAACAGGCCTCAGTTGCCTGGACCGTTTTCCCCTGTAACTGCCTGCCCAACTCCCACCGCCATACCTCCCTCTGCCCGCTACCCATGATATTGCTGCCCTCACTCCATCCCCATTTTTCCGCTCTCCCAGACACATCTCCTCAGACTAACCAATACAGCTCCTTGGCTTAATAAAAAAACCAAATCCAGACTCAACTTTTGCTGACTTCTTCGTAACAGGAAGGAAGGTCTTCCGGGCCCCTGGCAGCTCGCCCCATGGCTGAGAGCCACAAGGACAAGAGCCCTTGTGCTCTTGCCCTTCGGCTCGCACCAAGAGGCTCATGCCCTTGGGCCAGCCTGCCCTATATAGCAGCAGAGCCCCAGCAGCAGCAGCCCAAAGGAGAGGGTTGGGAGAAGGGCTGGAAAAAAGAACAGGCCTCTGTTGCCTAGACCATTTCCCCCTGTAACAGCCAGCCCAACTCCCACCGCCATATCTCCCTCTGCCCGCTACCAGTGGTATTGCTTCCCCCACACCAACCCCACTTTCCTGGTCTCCCAGGCACATTCCTCAGTCCAGCCAGCCACAGCTCCACTACTTAAAGAAAACCAAATCCAAGACCCACATAACATATGCTGACTTCTTGATAGAAGGGATGTCTTGAAGATCTTCCAACCCCAGGCAGCTTGCCCCAAGGCTGAGCCTGAGCTTTAAAGCAGCAGAGTCAGCCCCATAGATGGTAGACAACTGGAGAAGGTGGGGCAGAAGCAAAAGCACAATCACTGCCCTGCCCAAGATGTTCCCTCTTCCCTTCTGCATCCCCAATGGGCCTCTGCATGGCCTAGGTCATGGGTGGGCACGGGGAGGGGGAGCCTCCAGAGACACCCCCCCGCCCATCTTGGAGAAACCCCCTGGACGTGGGCCTACCAATGGAACAAGCAGCCACACCATTCCAATGCAGGTGGACACAAAATTGAAAAATATGATCAACTGGGGAAGACTTAAGGGTTCTTTACAAACCCCAAGAGTGGTCAGGACTCTCTCAAGGGCTTCACCACTCCAGGCCACTCAATATTTGAAGTTGATTAATGAGGTAGAAGTCACAGTCATGGCCCCTGAGCTGCAGGAAAAATTGACTACTCCCCATGTTCTAAATGTCCTAACCCAGCTCTAAGGTGTTCACTAATCAATCCACCCACTCCTCCTCCCTATCCTGCCCAGTTGTGACCTAATTAATTATCTAACTTAGTTATCTACTAAATTAGTAGTTCCTAACCTGGGTTCTTCCAGATGTTGCTGAACTACCACTCCCATCATCCCTAACTATAATTTATTGTGGCTGGGGATGCTGGGTAATTGTAGAGATCAACATCTGGAGGAACCCAGGTTGGGAACCCCTGATCTAACTGAATGAGGAAAACACAATTCAGTAGGTGAAAGCACTTCCCAACTCAGCCAAATTGCTGGAAAGTGTCTATGCAGCCTCCACAAGGCAAGGGCAGCTTCAGAGGGGAACAAGGGGGCCAGCACTCCCCACCCATGGCTTGCCCCCACCCCCATTTCTGTTTCAATCAAATCTTTATTGTTAAAGTCATTTGACCAGCAAAACACAAAGTACAAAAACTTTTCAAAAAAGCAAACATGATCAAATAAGTAATAAACTGTTAAAATATAAAACAGAGCCATAACGCCCGAGTTCATCCATTACATAAAACAGAGGGCTCCATGCATTATAATAATCTAAAATTTAATTCAATCCAACTCCATATCTCGCTTCTCAACATTTCTTATCCTAGTCTTGTTAGCCAGAAAACAATACTTTGCCACGTTATAAGATACTACATCCCAATGGTCAGTTCAAAGTAATTCCAAATAGAACGGCTCAGAACAACTGGGGTATGCTGTTAAAAAAGGACTTGTATATCTCTCCTGCAAAGTTCGATGAAACTGACAATTCAAGATAACATGGGCCGTTGACTCAACTTCCCCAGAACCACAAGGACAGACACGCTCCTTATAGGGGATCTTACAGTATCTCCCCTCCCGGACAGCCGTTTCTAAGGCATTACACCTGGCCAGTGTCAGAGCCCTCCGTAAACTAGATACCAATATTTTATTAAGGTATATTGCTGGGCCAGATAGTGATGTATGATTACCAAAAGAAGTGTCAACCCCATCTGGCTCCTGTCCATCTGTTTCTCCATATCCATAATGTGTTGGCGCAGACATGATCTCGCTCTCCCATAGCCCAAGACAACCAAAGCATCACTGGACAAGCCATAGTATTTCCACCTAGACCGATATATATCTCATTCAACACTAAGGGTGCTAGTCCTACTGGATGAAAAATCAGCTTCAGCCAATATTCAAATATTACCAGCCAAACACTTGCCTCCACCCGAATCCAGCCTGCTTCCAGTCATAGAAATGCATTAGAGAAACCTGGGGTAGTTGGAGCACACTTCTCAAAAACTTAGATTGGATTGCCTCCAGCCTGGCAAAATTGGAATAAATAGCTAGCTGTGTTTCTTAAAGGAGCAAAAGCTGGACTTTTAAGTTTATGTTTAAGGGCAACCAGAACAAACTGTGCACCTAACGCCTCCTATGAAAGGCGTTAATAGCGGCTGCTGTCCTCGAGGCATTTTGCATTATATATTCCTTGTGCGCATTCCTCCTAGTATTGGTCTGGAAGACTATACCCAAATACTTACTTTGTGATACCTGTTCAAGTCTATGTCCATTCAACATCCAACACCACTTCTCAGGTTTGTTAGCAAAAGCCATCACCTTGGTCTTTTCATAATTTATGGTGATCACCTGTGAATCACAGTAGGACACCAAAACATTAAGGGCTCTCTTAAGGCCAATTGGGGGTCTGTGATAAAATCACAGTGTCATCTGCATATAGGAGTATATTCAAGTATCTATTGGAAAGCTTAGGGGGATGAAAATCCTGGTTATTCATCTGAGTAACTAAGTTATTAATATAGAAATCGAATAACATTGGTGCCAAAATACACCCCTGTCTAACTCCTCTACTTGTTCTGATTTCATTTGTAAGATACTCTTTGTTACTGCAACGCACCCTTATTCTTGAATTTTTCATGCATCTTAATTATTAAGAGTAACAACCGCCTATCAATGGATGATCATACCAATTTTCCCCACGGTATTTCCCTTGAGATGAAATCAAATGCATATTTAAAATCTACGAACACAGCATATAATGTAGAATTTGACTTTCTTGTATATTTTTCCGCTAAACGTTGAAGTACCAAGGCTGGGTCTGCTTCTGTTTCAGGAATCTAATATGTGGGACACAGCTCACCCACCCATAAATGCACTTTGCTCCTTCTGTGTCCCTCCTCATTTTTATCTGGTGCTGCCACTGCCAAAAGGGACAAGCAGCAGAGCCCCTTCTGTACCTAGGCGGGAGGGAGGAGAAGCCTAACTGGATGAAGACTAAGTCTCAGAGGAATGGAGCTTTGAAAAGGCCATTAACGCCGCCCACTCTGTGACTGAGCCCATCACAATTGTCTCATGACTTCCTTAGATAGAGAGTGAAGCACAACACCAGCCCCAGCACAAGCCCGAGGAGCAGCAACATTCTCCAAGTGAGTATGAGTATTTGCCATTCTTATGTAATGTTAATGTTTCTGTTTAAATATGAGTGACTTATGAGAAGTCTTCTGTTTCTATAACATACTATATGAAAAACGTTGTGCTAAAAAAAACTATCAACATTTTTAAGAGGAGTAATTAGCAACATAATAGAGGTAGAGGGAAATAATATATAGAGCCCAAATACACTGATTAATTAATGGCATAGTAAAAAAAAATTATGGTGAAGTGGAGTTTTGACATCCTCCTATCACTATAGCAGGTACTTCTTAAAACTTCCTTAGATAGTGCATACAGTAGCTAATCCATTAGACTTTGCTTGACCAGCTTAGATTCACACTGGCATTAGGTATCACCTGTATTGATAGCATTTCATACATTTCTTACAATGACCTTTCTACTTCCTCTGCTATCTCTCATCTCCCATTAAACCAATATGCAACCAACTTTTATAGAGAAACTCAATATTATATAAGTGGACTTTAGCTACAGGTAGCTAGAAATGGGTGTTGATGGACATCTTTTTATCATGACGGACTTCCACTATTGAACAACTCTAGTTAAATTCCAATTTTGCTCAAATAGGAAAAATCCTTTCCCTAAACAAGAAAATAATGGGTTATAAAGGGATTGTTATTATCTCCAAGCCTCTTCATCCCTGAACAGCAGTGCCTATATGCTTATATTTTATTGTTTTGTTTTGTTTTTAAAAAGATTTGTGTGAAAGAAACCAGCAGTCCCATGGGCATGTATACCAGTCCCTATGCCCACCTTAAAGGGCTCTCCAAATCACAACCAATGCCTGTTTCATATCTCTTAGAGGAGCAAAAATCTCCAGGAAGTTAGATTCTACAGCTTGCCCAAGTCCTCTTGCCATTGCACAGGTATTCTTTTAGAATGTTTCTTGGTACTTAACCTAAATTGAATATCTAACTTAAATAAAAGGCTTAATTTGTTGCTCTTTCCTGACTCCTCCCTAGTTTGTTGCTTTCCTTCTGAGTCTGTGGCAAGCCAAAGGGGACACAATAGGTGAAATAAAACCTTAGCATTACTCAGCAGAGGAGTAATATCTTTACCTCCAGGCAGGGCTGTAGCTATAATTGAGAGGATGGGTTCATAGAACCCAGGCCCCCAGCTCCCGGGGGTCCTCCCAGCTGCACCCCTCCCTATTTTTTTCATTATCTCCCTCACTCCAAGGGGCTGCCAGGGAGCGGGGCTGACACAGACCACCTCTCCCCAGCTATGCCCCTGCCTCCAGAGGTACAGAAAGAGGGTAAATCTTGAAGAAGTCCTCACTAAAATTTTTTGAAGACAGAGGAAATACACTTTGAAGGGGGGAATATAGGTTTACTGGTTTTGGTGGGGGGAGTTCAGTAAAATAAGGAGGGGAACTCCTCAAATGAGTAGTGGAGGATTTCTATACCTGTCTACCTCTCATCTTGTTCAGGAAATTCCAACATCAGATTTGACTCATAGTCAGGGGCGTATCTAGGGTAGGGCAGGCAGGGCACTGGGCGCCACTTGAAGGGGGTGCAAATTCTTAAAATTAATTTTTTTAAAAAAGGCCACTAAAAACAAAATGGCCACTGCACATGCTCAAATGGCCTCTGTGAGGCCCTAGGCCATGCCAGACCTCACAGAGGCCATTTGAGCATGCATGGTGGCCATTTTGTTTTCAGTGGCCATTTTTTTTAAAAAAACACCAATTATTTTTAAAAATGGCCACTGCACATGCTCAAATGGTCTTTGCGAGGCCCTAGAGGCCAGCGGTGGGAGAGGTAACCTTTGCAGACCCCCCCTCCCACAGCCTATAGGAAGCACCCCAAAGGGGCTACAGGTTAAAAAAAAATAATTTAATATAATATAAGTCACTGTACACATATTCAGTTTGGCACTGTGTACAGAGAATCAAGGCTTGTGAATACTGAGCTGAAGCTTATGAGCTGGGATTGTATTCATTTGCTCTTACTTTGCTTCTTATGATAAGTGAGTTAAATGTGGTGTCTTAATAATATGGTTATTAATGCTGAGTTTGTCTTTGAATCAGTGTGAAATCCTTAGTATTAAGGCCCATTGGGAGTTTCTTGCTCTTTTTCTCTCATTTTAAATGTCTTTCTAAAATACTAGAATATATTCCAAGCAGTGACACAGTTTATTCTGCATATCTTTTAATTATTTTCAGAGTATCTGGGAAAAGCCAAATTCTCCATTTATTTTTAAAACTTATGTAATCGTGATGCTACAATGCATAGTAGAGAATTAGATAGGCACTTCTGTTTAGTTTTCCAAGTACACCTCCACATAGTATTTGGGTATTTCATGAGCCCCAGCATACTGAAATTTGTAGTTTTCCAGCAATTTTTGGTCTGGCTAAGTCCACTGCTAAATAGTTTTTGAAATTTTAAAATATTAATGAGCTTGACTTATATTTTTCAGCTGATATTATGGTGAAGTTATCTGAAAGATGGATGTCAGATGTTTGGACAGGGGCTGCAATTTCAGTGCTTGCCCTAGGCGCTATTTTCCCTAGATACGCCTCTGCTCATAGTCAATGTCCAGCCTTGTTCTTGTCATGTTTTGCCTTTGTCCTTCAACTTTATACTGGAAGAAGAGATTGCTTGTCACCCTTCTCATCCACCCCCCCCCAGGGGTTGTCTTCATACGGTTGTTTTCTCTCCTGGAAGACTCAATGGTCCTCTGCCCACTTCTCCTTCAGCCTTTCCTCTAACCATTTAAATACCTGCCCCTTCCTCCAAATCTCATGGGATCTTCCTCTCTTCCTGCCCTGTTCTCTTCCTATAAGTCATCCTTTAACAGTCAGGCTGCTGTTTCCTAGTCTTCTCCTATAGCTTAGCAGCCAATGCATTGCTGCTACTTTCAGGTTCTGTTCCTCACCTGAGGCAGAATGGCAGGAAAATATGAACTCCTCAGAGGGCTTGTGGGTAAGTCTGCCCTCCTGCCTCTGCTTTGGTTGGGTAAGGTGATTAGGTCAGGAGCTGGATATCTGTCCATTCTCAAAGTGGGAACAGAAATAACAGGATTCCCTGCAAGGCACTAATGGGTCTATGCATATTTTTATTTGTTTCTGCTACATATGGGACCAGTTTTACCCCCATTTACCCCTATCTGAGGTTTGCACACTCAACCACTGCACAGTACAAATATAGCTCCCGCTACGTTTACTTCTTCAATTCACCATATTTAACATGGTTATAGTAATCCTATTACCTTTGAATATAGTAATAAGAATTTAGATAAATTGTAGCCTTTTTAACAGACTGCACACTGGCAGACTTTAGAGGTACCACAGCGGGATTCAGGGCCCCCCCCCCCAGTATGAAAGATTACCCCATCGTATGCTCAAGATCTCAGCAGGACTGGAAAAAACACTAAGATGAAAGCATTAAATTGGCAGCATGGATGGAAATTTCTGTGCATCAGGAATATAGAAACATTTCATTTTAATTAGAAATTAGATCTTAAGTCAAATCTAGGACAGTGTAGCAAATTTAATTTTTTTATTTATTTAGAACATCTCTATACCACCCAAAACTTGTGTCTTCTTCAAAGGCTTGAAGACAAAAACAGTTGATTGTTAGAACTAAAGTGTTAAACCCCAAATAAAACATGTGGGGATTTAAACACTGGGAACTGAAAAGGAAAACACAGGAAACTGAAAGACATAACAATAGTGCTGTGCAAGGTAAAATACATATAAAAATGAACAGCATAGTAATGCAGAAAATTGATTTTGAAAACATTTTATTTCACTTAAATTCATTTATCTGAAACACACATTGAGGTCATTCACACAATCAAAAACTGTGTTCTACCCGGGTTTGGGAGCTGTGTATGCTCCCAATTTTTGGTGTTGTGGAAGCAAGCTAAGAGGAAAACCTGGGGAGCTTTTCCTCCTACCTTGCTTCCACACAATCACTTCTACCCAGGTTTTCCTCTTACCTTGCTTCCACACAACCAAAAATTAGGAGCGCACACAACTCACAAATCCGGGTAGAACACAGTTTTTGATTGTGTGAAATAACCTTATTGTGTTTCCTTATCTGCTCTTTTTTCCTGTTTGCTATTGTTGATGGAACTGCCTCAAGGTTGTTTGGTTAGCACCCCCAGTTCAGGTGAATGTGGGGAATTTAGCTCAAAAGGGGAGAGAGATCCAAGCAATTTTAATTTGTGCAAGTGTCTGAACTCAAGAAGCAGGCTAGAGAGAAAGGTTTTAATTAAATAAAAAAGAGTTTATTGGAAGAAAAATAATAAAAGCAATAAGACTAAGTTACTAGGTGGTCCTAACATAAAGGCTATACAAATATGTTTACAAATAGACTTATGTAAGGCACCTTTAGCTTTAAATTCCAGAGTATGTGTAAATGCCCAAGCGGGCAAGAGAGAGATGCTAAGAGAGGGGGAAAGGGAAAGTTTGAAAAGAAGATATAGTTTGGGGTCCTGAGAGCCGGATAACCACTATACTGTGCCTGCCTCTAGGCAATGAGACTGCAAACAGTGGGAGACTCACGTCCTTTAGGGACAGTGAGGTGGAAAGTAGGAGGGTTGCAAGGATTGGTATAAGGAGGGATGTCCATGAGAATGGCTTCTCCTGCAACCCAGCTTCCAATGTCTGCTAGGTAAGTTGGCTGGAAGGGCACACGGGCAGATCCAGGTGGTGATTTCAGGCTCTTTTGAGGTTGCAAGAGAGCATATGGAAGGCTCAATAGAGTCTTGCTGAAGTCTTTGTTGCAATGGAATCCCAAGAAGGATGGAGAGTGCAACACTTGTAGCATTGTACTCCCAAGTACATGAAGAAGCACACTGGGTCATGGAAACAGGGATACTTATATCCCAAAACATGCCTTGGGGGCACCTTTCTACTGTCATGCTTTGCTGAATAGCAGAGCCCAGATGGGCTTGTTCAGAATGCATTGTTACTGATCATCCTTCCTGGGAATGATGGTGTACGAGTAGACTATTGTATGCAAGGCTGATTGAGATGGAAATCAGAGTCTGCAGGTGCATTAAAGAATATCCTGTGCTGGGAAGGGCTTCCCAATAATTCTATCAACAGTTTTGATAGGCACACTTCCAGAGTTATGTCAGACTCATCTCTTTTTGTGAAAGAGGGCTGTTGCTGCATTTGTCTTATCAACTTTCCCTTGCTCAACATAATGGTTTCATTAGCAAGTTGTGTTATCTCTCTTGCGAGAGGAAAGGGGAGTCTCAGAGTTCACGCTAAGTCCAGAGTGACCTCAGATGCCAGATAACTTGCAGAAGCTAGTTTTGGAGTCTGTTTAGCTGAGGGCCGCCATCTAGAAGGAGGGGGAGTTGAATCTAATCCCCGTGTCAATTTGTGCTGTTTACTGCCAAATCTAGGGGCGACCAGCCCATCACCAACTAAGTGACTTGTCCCCATATGTACAAAAACTGGGGGCTCATATTGTGGTAAAGCTCCTGAGCATAGCCAAACTGCAATTTCCAAGTCTGGAGATGCAGCTACAACCAGGGAGGCTTCTGCGAGCCAGGTAGAATAATCTCTGCTGGTAACACTATATGTTTTCTGTTTGGTAAATAATGGTACAGAATCACAACTAAGTCCCATATGGGTAAAACATTGAGGGGTCTAATTATGTAGCACATGTAGCACAGTGAGCTTTCAAGATATCAAAGAAACTGTGAGAGTGTGAGCACCAGTGTGAGTCAAAAAGGAAGTACACATTCTTTTTTTGCCCCTCTCTTGTGAAACATGTCCTTCTTTGGGGCAATTTCCCACACCCGTTTGAAAAAGTGTACAAAAACAGAAGAAAGATTTATTGTTACATCCAGGGCAACCTGCCTCATCCAAACCAGGCAAATACAGTTGACTAGTTGAGGCAGGATGTAGAAGGGAATGTACATTTGAATGGGAACCCAAATGCTTCCACTTAGCTCATAGATTAGGACTGCAGTTAATAAATGCCTGGAAGTGTGGCCCACTGGATAATGAAACTTATTTCCATGTAAACATATATATGATTGTGCTGTGATCACATTTACTATGTAAGTGGTAAATTGCTGATAATGCCAGAGAAGGCCTTCTCTGTGGTTGCGCCCAGGCTATGGAATTACTTCATTGGGAAGATTCATTCTTTCACCTCCCTCCTTGCCTTCTATTCCAGAGTAAATGTAAGACTGTTTCATTCAGGCATGGATAATTTCATTCAGGCATGTCTTTGGAGCAAACCTGCTGTATGCCTTCTATTTGTGCCTTTATGGTGTTCTATGGAGTTTCAAACAGTATTTTAATTATGATTTTTTCATTGTAAACAAGTTCTATTGATTTAAATATATTGGCTTGTTTTATTGTTTTAATATGTTGTAAACCACCTTCACACTCTTTTAAATAAATAGCTCCATGTGTATGTGAGAGAGAGAGGGAGGGAGGGAGGGAGAGGCCATCTTCAGATGTAGCGTGAAACCTCGGGTAGATGAACCTGTGGTTGAACTGTGAGTGGAAATCATCACATAGAAGATCATCAGGTTCTGACTTGTGGCCATCATCACATAGAAGATCATCAGGTTCTGACTTGTGGCCAGAGGGGCCCCTCCCTCTTCCTGGTCCACCAAGGCCACATCCCAGCAAGCTCCATAGCACTCATGCCACCAGACTGTGGGCAAATAGAATGTCAGTAGCATGACAACCTTGGCCACAAGCTTTGAGGGGGTATGCCCAGTGTGATCATGCATTTTTGCCATTGATTGCCTGCCCACGGCAGGAAAAAGGACTCATTTCTCACACCACTTCCACCACTGCCTTTACAAAGGCTCCAGTCATACAGTCTCACACAAGAACAACTGTTGGTATCGGGGGATTCAGAGTGGGACTAGTTTTCTGTTACTCTGGGAAGTGGTCATGATGACTTCCTAGGATGGTGGGCAAAGGATCCTGCAGTTTGGTCCACTCTTGCAAAGGATGCTCTTGGAATGATAGACCCAGGCCAAACAGTCCAGGAAGACCTAACACAGTCCTGCCCCCATGTCAGCTTGCTGGTGAGGGATTAGCCCTCTCATGAGAGGGCCAGTCCACTGGGAAGGGCTAGAGGCCCCATGAGCTTTGGGTCTCCATTGGACCACCCTCTCATATGGTAGGCCATCCAACTCTAGGGGGCCCTGCTGATGTGGGTCCCCTGGTGTCTCTGGTTAATAATAGAACTCATATCCCATACCTTCCTATCTCCACTCAACCCTTCCATACTCCCATGTCTCTAGGTGGTCTTGGGTAGGCAGAGTAGGGTAATACCAGGGATAGATCATAGTCCACATTCAAACATCCTGGGCAAGGACAGGCATTACGGCATATGTAGATTGGATGCCACAGGGAATCCTGGGGCAGGGCACCCACAGATTAGAGCAATCCCTGGCATGCCACGTGGATGTGGGGGTGGGTGGGTGGGTGGGTATGTGTTGTGGGGAGACCAGACTGCCTGAGGGAGCACTTACACTCCTGCTTTTGTTTTCTCTGTGTAAACTGCTTTGGGAATTTTAGTTGAAAAGTGGTATATACATATTTGTATGTATGTGTGCTTTGCAGCTGTCACCAGAACTGGGAATGCCAGTGTACTCTTCCCAGGGGTTTGCAGGGATCTTGCAACGGGGCTGGGCAGCAACAGCCCTCCAGTCCACATGCATGTCTTTATGGCTTGCCACTCTCATGAGAGAGTGGCCGATGGGAGAAGGGACATACATCTATTGCATGTTTTATCATCACTGGCAACATGAGTCCGTCCCTGTAACCAATATCTAGGTGTAACCCAGGATGGTTCTTTTCATGAGGTATGGCCAAGACTGCATTCTTGCACCCAAGACTGTAGGCCCCCCTTCCCCTACAAACTGGTACCAAAAAATAGAATAGAACCAATTAATAATTCTAGGGGATATCTTTTAAGCCAAACTTTGGATTATCCCTTTGATGGTAGAATTTCCTTTGCTTGCACACATGGTACCACACCAGTCTGGGGCACCTCCAAGCCAGGTGCCCAAGGCTGAACATTTGGATACCCATATAGATATGTGCAGTATTTAGGGAACATCTATTCAGTTGGTGGGAGCAGAAGCAGCCATGGGAACCTTAACAATTAGGGATGTGCACGGAACCAGATGGCCCAGTTTGGTTTGAGTCCAGACTAGACTCAAACCTGACCAGAACAGTTCAATCCAGCACACCCTCGAGCCCCCCCCCCGCCCCGGTTTGGTTCAGTACAGTGGGGGGTTCACGAGTTTTGGTTCTTGCTGGGTTTTTTAAAGTGTCACTTACCTCCTTCCTGGGAGTGTGTTGAGGCAGCGGAGGGGGTGTCCTGTGGAGGTTCCCTCTCCCCCTGCCAGCCTCCATTATCACCCCCTCCGACTCAATCGGCCGGTTCTTCAGCATGCGTAAATGGCCTCCATGAGACCCTGGGTCATGCCAGGCATCACAGAGGCCATTTGCACATGCGCTGCACCATCAAAAATGGCCACCAGGCTGAACTACAGAAACCCGAATGGGCCAAAGAACTGGCTGCTTCAGCCGTAGGGGGTGATAACGGAGGTCGGCGGGGGGAGGGGGAACCTCCATGGATGACCCCCCAAACCTCAATGAATTCTCAGGAAGGGGGTAAGTGACTTTAAAACATTCTTTTTAAAAAACCTCACAAACCTCACGAACAGTCCGGGGCTGTTCGGTCCGGGTTCGGACAAAACAGGGTGGTTCGGTTCAACCCCAAACCATTGAACCAAGCCAGCTCAACATCTAACTGGCTCAATGTTGAGCCCCTTTGCACACCCCTGCTAACAATACAGGCACTGTCCAGGCAGTCAGGGAAAGCAATGCCTTGCTGACTGACCACACTCCACAACACCTTAGAAAGGATGCCTTGCTGGGCAGCCACACTTGCTCAAATCTCTTACTAATGAAAGGGTTCCTCTCACATGTGCCGTTTCTCCTTCCCTAGATGGAAGCTGTCAAAATGTCTTGTATGGAAACTGCAATTAAAGATACTGCATGCTGGGCACTTTGGTGCTGGAGGAGACTTTTGAGGATACCATGGACAGCCATGAAAACAAACAAATGGATCATAGAACAAATCAATTCAGAATTTTCATTCAAGGCACAAATGACCAGGCTCAAACTATCATACTTTGGACACATTATGTGAAAACCCCACTCCCTTGAGAAGTCTATCATGCTGGGGAAAGTTAAAGGAAAGAGAAGAAGAGGACGACCAGCAGCAAGGTGGACGGACTCAATTATGACAGCAATGAATGCACCACTTAGAGACCTTAAAGTCCAGGTTGAAGACAGATTATCCTGGAGAGAAGCTATCTATGTGGTCGCTAAGAGTCGACACCAACTTGACGGCACTTAATCAATCAATCGATTGATCAATGCCGGGCAACATGCCAAGATTTGCTTCGCAGATTGCTTAGATAACACAAGCAAAGGGACATATAGGGAATTTGTGAGGATATATGTTGTCTCTTTCTTTATATGACTGGACATCAGGAAGGCTTCCACAGACAGGGTTTCCATGGGTTTCTGCACAGGGTTGGCAAATTGGTATTTCTGCCAACTAAAGTGATATCAATCTCCTGGTGTCTGTGATATTTGTTGGAAAACAACCAAGCTGAACAGTTTCTGGTTTCATTGCAGCTCCATGTGTTTGTGCATGCACATACATCTTCAGTCGTTTATTGCTGGAGACCTATCCCACTGTGCCCATCTTGCCATCCCATCCTTTTTGTGTGGATTGATAAAGGGGGGACCATAAGATGCAATGGAAAGCAGGCTTCCTCCAACATGGTTCTCTTTCTTTAAATGCATTGAAGCTTTGATCATGGCAATACGGCATCCCAGCCATCCCAAACAATGGCAGGAGGAGTGCAGAGACTATGGAGGGCGGAGAACCTGATTGTAGAGAAGGCAACAATGGAAGAATTCGCTCGACACAATGCCACCTTTGAACCTGAGGTTATAGTAGTTGAAACTCACTACAAATTTAAGGTTCAGATTATGGCTTGGAGTCAAAAACTGCAGGTCAGTTGGGTGATGAAACCACGGTTTCATGCATTCAGATGACCTCAAAACCAAACTTCTGACATTGTTGCCTCTGGTTTGGCATTGTGTCCAAAGGTGGCCACTGTGTTGCTCCAGTTGTGGCCCAGGCTCCTTCTATATGACCTTGGGCTTATCAAGCAGTCAGGACTTGATAAGCAGACTTATCAAGCAGTCGTCCTAATGAACTCAGGTGTGTGTTCCACAGGATGCATAGCTGCCTCTCTTTCTTTGAGCTCCATTTGCTCTTTTCTCTCCCAGACTGCCACAGCCTAGTGTTAATAACAGTTGGACTGTCTGCAGGCAGGCCATTCTTCAGGTAGAGCTGCATGGGTTTATAATTGACCAGCCTGTGCTGCTCTGCCTGATGAATGGCCAGCCTGTGGGTAGTCTGGCTGTTGTCTTGGGACGGGATGGGGGAGAGAGGAGCAATAGAGTTCTAAGAAGTAGAGTCAGCTGTGCCTCCTTTGGTGCCTCCTGTCCAATGAGCAGTACAGGAAGGAATAATCCAGTGACTTCCGGTCCCCAACAATGCTAGTGAGATTCCACACATATTGGAAGAACTTCTAAATAGTATCCAAGTAGTTACTCCCATTTGCTAGGGATGTGCAAACAGGTTTGTCATCAAATGTGTTCGACATCGAGCCTGCTTGGTTTGACTATTTGGGTCGAACTGAACAATCCCCTGTTAGGTCTGACCCCAGACCAAACACCCTCTGACTGTTCGAGGGATTCGTGTATTTTTTTTAAAAAAAATTGTTTTTATTTACCCCCTTTGGGGGAGTTGTTGGAGGCGGTGGGGTGTATGTGTCCGTGGGGGTTTCCCCTCCCCACGGCCAGCCTCCCTTATTGCCACCACCAGCCATTCGGCCGGCTCTTCAGCCCATTCGGGACTTCTCCCTCCGGCATGGTGGCCATTTTGGAGGCTGCCGTGCCTGTGCAATTGGCCTCTGTGTCACCCAGGCCATACAGAGGCCAATTGCGCAGGCGCGGCCACCTCCAAAATGGCCAACACGACAGAGAGGGAAGGCCTAAATGGGCCGAAGAGCCAGCTGAATGGCCAGTGGCAGCAAAAAGGGACGCTGGCGGCGGGAGGGGGAACCTCTGTGGACACCCCCCTGCCGTCGCCGCCTCCAACAACTCATCCAAAGGAGTAAGAAAAAAATTCAAAAAATTGTTCATGAACCCCCCGGACCGAAGCAGGTGGGTTTATGGGGGTGCCAGATCAAACTGGCCCAGTCCAGTTTGGGTCCTGTCTGGACTCGAACTGAACTGGACCAATCAGTTCCATGCACACCCCTACCATTTGTTACAAATGGGAGTAACTGTGGCAGTGTTGATTGTACAAACACTGGGTCTCTGTAGTGTTTGGGCTCCCTTACAAGTCCACACTAGCCCTGATGCAGTGCACAGTTTTGGCGTTATGTCCAGTTTGGCATTATGTCTGAAGGCATCCAGTGAGTGAGTGAGGAGTCTTTGGCCATGACCTCAGATTCCAGAATGAATTGCCAGAGGGAGTATGTCAATGTTGGTGCAGCTCATTCTTCTTGGGTTTTAGAATGAAGGCAAAATGCTTTGATTGGGCAAGTGACTGGAAGTGAGCTATTTTCTGTTTTTCATTACATGAGCTTAAGGTTCCCTGATATAGCTAATCTGTGGATTATCTTTTGTGATGATATGAGGTTGTAAACAAATAAAATGAAAACAACTGAACTGTATTTAATGGTTGTTCCACGCTGGATTTGGTGGTGTTATTTTGTGTGTGGGCGTTTTAATAGATTTAGATGGGTGGATTTTAATTGTTCTTATAAGTGTGTGTGTGTGTGTGTGTGTGTGTGTGTGTGTGTGTGTGTGTGTGTTTTAAAGGTAAGGTATAAATGTATCAAATTAAAAAGTGTAAGGCTTCTAAAAACCGGAAACACATTTTGCAGTATTTAATACTGAAGGGTGTAGGTTATGTCATAACATTGGCATGGTATATTTCTTCTACTTTTATTATCTTTCCTGATATAAAAGTATATTTTCCTCCATAAATAGGCATAAAGAACTTTTCTAGGATTTATAGTAAGTTGACAGCTGGATAAACCAAAAAGGCAGTGTAAAAATATAAAATTCATAGCTCATGCAAGGACACCAAGTCTAGGAAAGAAAATCTGACATCAAAGAAATTATTGGTTTGACTGAAAACTAGTTATTGGATTAAGTATGTTGGGATTTAAACATAAGGCTTGTTAATCTTTTGCCATTATAAACTGCTCCTGATCAGCAGTCAGTCTTTCAATGATCATATGTTGGATGAAGACAAGGGGAAAAAGGAAACTTTTGAGATACAAGTAATAAGCCCTGAGTTATGGAAACAACTGCAAGTGACAGTGATTTATGTTTCCTTCTTTTGAGAAACAGGATTACAAATCCTGTTCCACAAATCCTGTTCCACAAAACAGTTCCACAAATCCTAGATAAACCCACACATTTTGAGAGCTGGTTCAGACGGCCTGCATGCTACTGCAACACCTCATGTCAGAAGGTCTGTGGCAGCTTTCTTAAATGCTAACCTTCTCCCTTGTGTACAGTTTCTATGTTCAAATGGATTTTGGGGGAAACTTTCAAAGCCCTTGTGTGCATTCTGACTTTCAGTCATGTGCAGGATTGCACAGCATTCTCTGCCGGGTGTCTGAAGTGGTTTGGTCAAATCAGTTTATATTTTGCCATTTGCAAGTTGGCATACCCTCAACTCCTGCCTGCATGCTTCCAGTGGCATCTGGTGGGCCACTGTCTGAAACAGGATGCTGGACTAGATGGGCCTTGGGCCTGATCCAGCAGAGCTGTTCTTACGTTCCTATGTTCTTAAGTGCCTCCTCTCTCTCTAATGGACCTGATGCTATGGAGCCTCTACATGCCATTGCATAGTTATGCAGATGCTGGTTTTATCATGCTGTTAAAATAACACATACATATTAGTTATGCAAGTACTGTCACTTCTCTGCTTTTAAAAAGTCATATACAGATTTATAAAAATTTACCAGTCCGTTTAAGCAAAGAATGTGGTTTTGAATACCTTTTAAGGTATCCAAACATTACCATTTCCAAGAAGAATTCTGCTACAGGGAAGAACATTCCATCAGTACTCAAACTGCAGCAGCAGCAGTAACACCAAATTCAAGATGTCCCTCCCTAGATCTCCTCTGCCTACCATTCCACAGTGCGGAGCATGTGTGTCTAACATCTGCTTATCTTCTCCTGCTGTGCATTTGTTTGCCTTGTCTTATCCAGAAATACACACAACCCATCCAGGTTTGATTTTGAGAGATATAGTGGCCACGTTCACACATAATGGGGAACCTCAACATCAAGAGGACCTATGGTGCCTTCTCTGCACTCCCAGACAAATGCTATCTGGCATCTGGGAGTCTGAAAATGGGGAGGAACTCGCTGCACAAGTTTCCTCCTTTTCACAAAGAACAGCCATGAAAGTCAATTGAAGACAGGGGGAGGGAGGAGCTTCCTACCCTCAACTCCAGTTACAACTATAGGCAGCCTTCAGATGACATACCTCCACTTTCAGACTTTGGTGACACTTTTGTCTTTGGCGACAAAACCAAAGAGGAACTAAGGGTGACAATTCAGATTTGTGGCCAGAAACCTTGTGTCGCTTTTCTAACAGAACTGAGGATTCCCGCATTCAGATGATATGGCAGTCGCTGTTGTGCTACCTTTATCTTTGGAAGCAATTAATCAAATAAGATGGTGTGATAGCAAGCAAGAAGAAGCACAATCACATTTCAGATCCAAGAAAACTAAGTGGTTTATCACAAACCTGTCTCTGTATATCTCTTCCAAACATTTTACAAAGCAACACAGGAGTTATCAAATTTTCAGTCTAGTTATACTACAGCAAATATCCTTCAAAACATACTAATCCCCCCACCCCAATATATAGGGGTACCATGAACTGGGATACAGAACCACTAGCTGTCAACAATATTACACCATTTTTTAAGAACGTATAGGCCCAAGGCCTATCTAGTCCAGCATCAGGCGCGGCTTGTGAACTCTCCTCCGGGGGCGGGGGGTGGCAGGCAGCTTCTTTAAGGCAAACAGAGCCGGTGCTCCATGCCGCCCAGCAGCCCCCATGGTGGGGAATCGCCTCCGCCACTCACCTGGCTCCAGTGGAGGCGAGCCCCTGCCAGTGGCCAGGTGAGTTGATTGGGGGCTGCTGGGTGGCACAGGGGCTGCTGGGTGGCACGGAACACCGGCTCCATTTACCTTAAAGAAGCCGCCCGCCACCCCGGAGGAAAGTTCACCAGCCACGCCTGTCCAGAATCCTGTTTCACACAGTGGCCAACCAGATGTCTCTGAGAAGCCCACAGGCAAGAGGTGAGGGCATGCCCTCTCTCCTGCTGTTGCTCCCCTGCAACTGGTATTTAGAGGCATCTTGCTTCTGAGGCTGGAAGTGGTCTATAGCCAACAGACTTGTACCACTGATAAAGTCCTCCATGAATTTGTCTAAGCCCCTTTTAAAGTCATCGAAGCTAGTGGCCTTCTCCACGTCCCATGACAGAGAATTCCATAGATTAATTATGCACTGTGTAAGAAAGTACTTCCTTTTGTCGGTCCTAAGTTTCCCATCTTTCACTTTCATGGGATTGTCTCTGGTTCTAGTGTTGTGAGAAAGGGAGAAAAAATTGTCTCTGTCCACTCTCTCTACTCCATGCATAATTTTATATACCTCTATCATGTCTCCCCATAGTTACCTCTTTTCCAAAGTAAAAGAGCACCAGATGCTGCAGCCTTGCCTCATAAGAAAGATGTTCCAGGCCCGTGATCAACTTGGTTGCCCTCTTTTGCACCTTGTTGTACAATATCCTTCTTAAGATACAGTGACCTGAACTTTACGCAATAGTCTAAATGTGGCCAAAACATAGATTTGTATAAGGGCATTATAAGACTAGCTTTCTTATTTTCAATCCCCTTCAGTGATCTCTAGCATGGAATTTGCCTTTTTCACCGCTGTCACAAACTGTCGACATTTTCAATGAACTGTCTACCATGACCCCAGGATTTCGCTTGTGCTAAATCACTGACAGCTCAGCTTTGATCAGCATAAATGTGAAGCTGAGGGTTTTTTTGCCCCAATATGCATCACCTTACACTTGCTTACATTGAACTGCATTCGCCATTTTGTCACCCACATACCCAGTTTGGAGAGATCCTTTTGGAGCTCCTCAAAATCTGTTTTGGATTATCTTCCTGATCTTAACTGGCTATTTGTTTCCAGGCTACATTCAAAGTGCTGGGATCAGGGGCAGTCCTCCCATGAGATGAGATGAGGTAGTAACCTCATGTGGCAGATAAATGGATCAGTGTTGGGTGACAAGATGCCCCCGATGCCTAATCTGCCTATCTCTGCAGCTTCTGACATCTGAGGAGCTCTTTGCCAAGTGGTACTACAGCACAGAACTTCTTGGAAACTATCCTCTTTCTCTTCTTCCTTCTTTGTGATGATGGAACCCACTGCTGCCTGACTTGGTGTGTACCTTACTTCACCAGTGGTCCAGTTAAGAAAAGGCAGAGTGGGGGTGGGGGAGAACAAAACATGAAATGCCCCCCAAAAAACACCCCTCAGTAGAATACTGAAGATGCTCTATAGAGCATTTTGAGTACTTTTTTGCCCTTCAACAATTCCTATGAAAGATAAAAAATATCCAGTGTGCTACTGCGTTGGTGCGTTGGTGCAGGCACCGCCAGGGGGGTGACAGGAGGCATCTTTAAGTATAAATGAGTTGCTTCTTACATCCCAAACCACTGCACATGAAAGCTCTCCCTAGCAGCGGTGCACCACCCAGCACCTGCTGCAGTGGCGGATCAGCTCCACCACTCACCTGCTGCAGCTGGCGGAGTCTATTTGCATGGCCAGCAAATGGCCTCCACACATGTGCGAAGGCCAGCTGAGTGGTGAAGCTGACCTTCTGCTGATGTGGGTGCTGGGCAGCATGCCACTGCTTGGGAAAGCTTTCAGGTGTAGTAGTTTGGGAGGTAAGCACCTACTAATTTACATTTAAAGGTACCTCCTCCCTTCCCCCGGCAGTGCCTGCACCAGCCACCACTGGCTACTGCTCTTCTGTCATTTCTGTTCTGCTCTGTTCTATGGATGTGTGAACTGGCTCAACCTTGAGACAGTATGATATCAAGCTGGTCCAGCTCCAGGGCAAGCCCTCAAGCCGGACCGGGACCGGTTTGGCTCCAAGTCAAGCCAACTCCCCACCCCCACCCCAGGCCAGCTCGGGGCCAGTTCAGGGGTTCTAGAGTTTTTAAAAAGTAACTTTTCACCAGATTCAGTCGTGGCCTCGAAGGATGCTGCCACGGCCTCATGGGGATCTCCGTTGGTTCTCCCTCCCACAGCCAGCCTCCGCCCCCAGTCTCTGAAGGGTCATATTTGGGGGCTTTTTCAGCCCTTTCTGAGGTGGTGGTGGCCATTTTGGAGGCTGCCACACATGCACCCTGGCCATTTGCATAGCCAAGTGACCCGGCCACACAAACAACCAGGCTGCATATGTGGCAGCCTTCAAAATGGCCGCCACCACCTCAGAAAGGGCTGAAACAGCTCTTCAGAGACTGGTGGAGGCCAGTGGGTGGAGGGGTCTCCCCCTTGAAGACCCTCCCCATGGCCATGGCAGCACCACTGAGGCTGCAGCCCAACTTGGTGGTAAGTAAAAAATAAATAAACAAAATTTCAACTCTAGAACTCTCAAAACTGGCTTGAATTCAAGCAGAATGAGGCCCCTTGTTTGGGATCACAAAACCAAATATGCCCAGTCCATTTTGATTCCATTTTAGACCCCAACAAAACTCAGCAAACTGGTTTTGTGCACATCCCTGCTCTATGCACCTTTTTCTTAATTAGACCAGTGGCATGGGAGGGCATGCAGCAGGTGTGACTGTCACAAAGGAGGTGGTGAAGGTGGCTGCATGACCCTCATGGACATATTTCTGGATGGTACAGAGCACTAATGGAGGTGGGGGCATGAGCAAATATTGATATGAGACTTTGGATCAGAGCAGTCTGAATAGGGACACAGCTCTATAATGGCAGTGGATAGCTGCTCAACATGTCAGTCACCATGTTTTGGGCTCATAGAACTTGTGGTGCAAATAAAGAGCAGCCTCTAATCTAAAGCCAGTTTTAAAAACTGCTGCAACTCAGTCATTTTTCAGCAGATTCCCCCCCAACGCTTGCTTATTTATTTATTTATTTATCAAATTTGTATGCCCCAAACTTTCATCTCTGGGTGGTTAACAATAGCATAAAACAAGTTAAAACTTAACATTTACAAAAATTTAAAACAATTTAAAAATTTAAAAATTAACCAGAGAGTAATACCTAAAAAATTTAGGAAGCTGAGAAAGCTTGGGTGAAAAGATGGGTTTTCAGGTGTTTTTTGAAAATTGCGAGATGGGGAGGATTGTATCTCAGCAGGGAGCACATTCCACAATCTCGGGGCAGCAACCGAGAGGGCCCGTCTCTGTGTAGCCACCAAACAAGTTGGCAGTAACTGGAGACGGACCTCCTCAGATGATCTCAATGGGTGGTGGAGCTCGTAGTGAAGAAGATGCTCTCTTAAATACCCAGAGCCTAAGCTGTTTAGGGCTTTGTGAGTTATACAGGTGAAACTCGGAAAATTAGAATATCATGCAAAAGTCCATTAATTTCAGTAAGGTAAATTAAAAGGTGAAACTGATATATGAGACAGACGCATTACATGCAACGCGAGATAAGTCAAGCCTTAATTTGTTATAATTGTGATGATCATGGCGTACAGCTCATGAAAACCCCAAATCCACAATCTCAGAAAATTAGAATATTACATGGAACCAAGAAGACAAGGATTGAAGAACAGAACAATATCGGACCTCTGAAAAGTATAAGCATGCATATGTGTTCAGTACTTGGTTTGGGCCCCTTTTGCAGCAATTACTGCCTCAATGCGGCGTGGCATGGATGCTATCAGCCTGTGGCACTGATGAGGTATTATGGAAGACCAGGATGCTTCATTAGCGGCCTTCAGCAATTCTGCATTGTTTGGTCTCGTCTCTCATCCTTCTCTTGGCAATGCCCCATAGATTCTCTATGGGGTCAGGTCAGGCGAGTTTGCTGGCCAATCAAGCACAGTACACTGTATACTTCTCAGAGGTCCGATATTGTTCTATTCTTCAATCCTTGTCTTCTTGGTTCCATGTAATATTCTAATTTTCTGAGATTGTGGATTTGGGGTTTTCATGAGCTGTACGCCATGATCATCACAATTATAACAAATTAAGGCTTGACTTATCTCGCTTTGCATGTAATGCGTCTGTCTCAGATATCAGTTTCACCTTTTAATTTGCATTACTGAAATTAATGGACTTTTGCACGATATTCTAATTTTCCGATTTTCACCTGTAACTAGCACTTTGTATTTTGTCCGGAAACAAATAGGCAGCCAGTGTAGCTCCATCAGTAAAGGAGGAATGTGGTCTCTCCAAGATGACCCAGAGACCAACCTGGCTGCTGCATTCTGAACCAATTGAAGTTTCTGGACTACGTACAAAGGCAGCTGCACGTAGAGTGCATTACAGAAGTCAAGTCTGGAGGTTACCACCAGATGTACCACTGTTTTGAGGTCACTGATCTCAAGAAACGAGTGCAGCTGGCATATCAGCCAGAGGTGATAGAAAGCACCCCTGGCCACTGCCTCAACCTGAGATACCAGGGAGAGGTGTGAATCCAGAAGTACTCCCAGACTGTGAACCTGTTCCTTTAGGGGAAATGTGACCCCATCTAGAACAGGGAGATCAAATTCGTCTCTAGAGTTCTGACCCCACACAATAAGTACCTCTGTCTTATCTGGATTCAGCTTCAGTTTATTCTCCCTCATCCAGCCCATTAGTGCTTCCAATCCAGGCACTAATGGAGAAGTAGATCTGGGTGTCATAGGTATACTGGTAACACCCAGCTCCAAATCCACTGATGATCTCTCCCAGCGGTTTCATGTAGATATTAAAAAGCATTGGAGAAAGTATGGAGCCTTGAGGGACATCATACTGAAGCTCAGATTTCGAAGATCAACAATCTCCAGTCGACACCATCTGAAATCTGTCCGAGTGGTAGAAGAGGAACTACTGTAAAACAGTGCCTCCCACTTCCCACACCCTCAGAAGTTTCAGAAGGATACTATGGTCAATAGTATCAAAAGCCGCCGAGAGATCCAAAAGGACCAACAGAGTCACACTCCCTCTGTCAATTGCCAATTGGAGATCATCCATCAGGTCAACCAAGGCAGTCTCCACTCCATAGCCCACCCAAAAACCAGTTTGAAATGGGTCTAGATAATCAGTTTCCTTCAAGACCGCCTGGAGCTGAGAGGCCACCACCCTCTCAATTACCTTGCCCAGCTGTGGGAGGTAGGAAACAGGCCTATAATTGCTCAACTCTGAGGGATCTAATGCAGACTTCTTTAGAAGAGGTCTAATGATCGCTTCCTTAAGATAAGGAGGCATCCTGCCCTCCCTCAGAGAAGCATTTATGATTTCCACCAGGCTGTCTACAGCAGCCTCCCTGCTAGATAGAACAAGCCATGTTGGACAAGAGAACAAGTGGTAGGCCTCACCGCTTCATGCAGCTTGTCCACATCCTCAGAAGTCACAAACTGAAACTGATCCAGTTGGATCACATAGGAGGAGTTGTTGGGCACCTCCAGTTCAGACATCAAATTAATTGTGGAGTCTCCATCTAGGTCAGCCCGAATCTGAGAGATTTTATCTGAGAAAAACTCTTTAAACACATCGCAGTGGGTAACTGATGACTCCAAATTCCGGTTCAGGGGAGTGGGGGCAGATACTAGTCCCCTCACAACCCTGAACAACTCCGCTGGACATGAACTCACAGAGGCAATATGGGCAGGAAAGAACCAACTCTTTGCCAAACATATTGCCTGAGCATAGATCTTTAAATGTGTTCTATGTCTCAATCTGTCAGATTCAAGTCGAGTCTTTCTCCACTTGTGCTCCAGTCACCTACCTTGCCGCTTCAGCCCCTGTAGATCTTCCATATACCAAGGGGCCACTTTTGAAGTGGGTTGGAGGGGGCGCTTGTGAGCAATCGTGTCTACTGCCCTGGTAAGCAACAACTTGCTTACCATTGCAGTAGACACGATTGCTCACAAGCGCCCCCTCCAACCCACTTCAAAAGTGGCCCCTTGGTATATGGAAGATCTACAGGGGCTGAAGCCAATTCTCAACCAGGGCATCAACAGGATCACCGGCAAAGCCAACAATGAATCCCTCCAAGGCTTCTTGGAATCTTACTGGATCCAATAACGTCTTCAGGCGCACGGTGGTGGGAGGTGGTTGTAAGTCCAACCTTAACCAGATGGTGGTCCGTCTATGACAATGGGGAAATCACATGAGTCCCCACCCATGGAACACCACCCTGATCAGAGTAAAAGACCAAATCAATCGTGTGACCTGCAATATGTGTCAGTCCAGAGACCACTTGGGATAGGCCCATAGTTTTCATGGCCACAAGGCAAATGGCTGTTTAGGCAAATTATACATCTCCCTACCAAGATTCTCTGCTCCAAATTACATAATGATAGGATTTTACTTTATATTGAATAGAAATGTCAGACCTTATAATGGCAGAATGTTAAAAAAAAAAAAAAAGGTGTGTCATCTTAACTGTATGGTTGCTCTTGCATAATTAGATGGAAATTTTATTACTGTCTTCAGTTTTTAGTTTACTCATGCTGTAACTAAAAACATATTAATTAAAGCTATATCTTAAAAACAAAAAAGATAACTTTCCTGAGTGCCACAGAACCATGAAATTAGGCCTGATATAAGATGTAATTAATTGATTTAGTATGGCAGTTGATGAGTGATAGGTTTATATAGACAATAAATAGTTGCTGGTTTATATCAGATTATAGTGTTTAAATGTACAAAAAAACTGAATGATTTCTCATGAAGTTACATTGCCACACACTTCAGTCCTGCCAAATATTTAGCGTTTGCGAAAATTCAGAAAATAGGTATTAAAGCAAGATTAATATACTCTTTTATAATTTCTATACAGAAATATGGGTATGTTTAAAATATATGTTAGATAACAATTACAAAAAACATTTATTAGACAGTTTCTTAAAACACAATCACCCCTGATACAGAGATGCCCATATGCATATCTGAACATTCCTAGTTGCCTAATATATCATCGGCACTTTCAGGTTAAAAAACAGTTTTGGAGAGCTTTTCCATCCTAATCGTCAGTACTGAAAACAATATGTCCATTACTGTGGACAGAACAGCCCACAGAATTCCAGCCAGAGAATGATTAACGTTACACTGCATTTCCCCAGAACACAAACACCTTGACTAGAATGATGCATGATTATGTACAGATGTCTGAGCAGGAGAGGAAAGGGCATGAGGCACTGTCCAGCCACAGACCACCCCCTCAGCAGTTGATCCTGGATCAATTATGTGAACTGTCTGTTCACATGGCATTCATGGTTCCCATATTTGCAACCATTCAAAACTGCATATAAAATAGTTAGAAAAAGTTATACAGGCCACCCATCCATTCATACTCTGTTTTAGAAACGAGTGTAGAGTCCTCGAAAGTCACTCCCTGATAACTTCCCAGGACTGCTTTGTTTGGTATCTGCAAGCTGGTTGAAGAGAAGATTTCCTGCTGTATCTTTGACCAGCTACTGCATTTGGTTCAAATGATAGCTCATCAATGATGTAAACAAATAAATAGGACATGAATGTGCAAACAAAACAGCTTTCTTATTTTGTTTTTAATCAAGAAAATCCTTCAAAAACTGTTTGTTGTGGTTATAAGGTCACCATTATAGAAAAAAGATTATTCAATGTCATGAGATGGTCATTATCAGTGGCTCCCATGAAAAAATGACAGCAGGCAGAGCCAACTACCAGAAAGGTCCCCACCTCTTCCAACCCTGCCACCACCACTGCCAATCAGTGGTAACCCATCCTCTGAAACAATCATAGAATTTCACAAACCATCAAAATTATCAAATCCCCACTCCTGCAAAGAGAAGAAAAATGAAGGGCCCAATTTGGATCATTTTGGAATCTTACAATATATCCCTAATCTTTCCAGTGTGGACTATTGTAGGTAGTAGCATTTATTCATACTAAACTTTTTACAGGAATGGCTTAAACCTGTGTGTGTGTGTGTGTGTGTGTGTGTGTGTGTGTGTGTGTTTACAAAGTAGTATTTTTAAAAAAATATATAGAAGTTTGACTTTCTCTCCAGATAGCAGTTCCCATAGCTTCAAATTTAAGGAGGAAAAACTTTTATTAAATTGCCCACTTGACACAGCTTGACATGATATGTCATAGTGCAACACATCAGCCTGAGAAACAGTAAACGTACTTTGAAAGCCTTGCTTTTGAAACTGAGCTGGTAAGCCTGTTGTGGCTGATGCTTTCCCAGCCTGCTTGTTGAAGACAATTGCTCAATGCTTTTAAACTTGGGCTTTACAGCTTCTTGTGCTCTCCTGCCAGCAGTGACTGCATTCCTCATGTTTTGCTTGTTAAGGTTTTATATCTGAGATGCTTAAAACTTTTCAGGAACTGCTTTCTGGCAAATCCATGTTGGCTGGGCATTATACTCCATAAAGTGCCTAGCAGAAAGCTTTTCCTGCCTTTCACACTTAAGAAAAGAATCAACCCATGTCAAAATATTGACTTGTTTTTCCACATGTGTATGTGCCAAGCACTGTGGCTAAACAAGAAACGTGCATTCTGAAAATGCTGAGCAATGACATTATTATTAGTTATTATTAATTTAATGTACATGTCACTTGACAACAAATAACATTAACAGCCATTAGTGAGGAGCACTAAAGATTCTGTATGTAACAAGACTCATATTTCCAGATTCAGAGGGAATTCTATCATGGTTATTATATTCAATTTTGGAATCTATTGTCTCTGACAGGCAAAGCCTAGATTGGCAATGTTCCCTTTCTCTTTACCTAACCAAGTTCATCCATGATAATTTAAACGATTTCTTGCCTTGTGGCTCTATTTCTTCTCCCTTTGCCCAACAAAACAAAAAATTGCCCAACGGAACAAAAAACAGAACAAAAAGTCACAAGAAATCATTCCCAAATAGGGGGCAATACTTATGCCTCCATCAAGCTCCCATGAAAAATGAAAGCATGGATATTCAAGACTGTTTCTTCTTCTTCCAATGTCTATCAGAGAAAGAGATTACTTGAATAAGTTCACAATTTAAAAGCATCCAGTGTCTAGGGAGGATAAATCAGAAGTCACCCAGAAAAATGTGCCAGATCATGATCTTCATAGTCCATTATGTAAATTCCACGGCAAGTGTAAAGTACTGACAACACCTGTCATAGCTACAGCTAATGACAACTTATGGTAGCATGGAAGAACAGGGTCATTCTACATTGGAAGAGAGTCACCTGCTAATGGGTTTCATTTTTTGTTAGTGTATTTGACACCTGCTGTGTTTCCAACAGGGCAGCATACTCAATAGTTGAACTAATGTTTATGGAAATGAACGCCCTCTTTTCTTCTCACTCTTTATCCTGCCAACTGCCATCTGAGAAGATGCCCCTAAGTGCTTGTGAGGTTGACCTGTGTGTGTGTGTGTATATATATATATATATATATATATATATATATATATATACACACACACACAACACATATTGCCGAGGATCCAGACACTACAGACATGTCTTCATTTGGGAGAGTACTGGTCTGACTGTATAGATCACTTCTACATTTTTGTGAATTTCTTATCCTACAGTAACTTCTTTGACACGAACACCCAGAATGTCAAAATTGTCTGTACACCTAGAAAAAATGATATTCGCTCAAAAGTGACTTTTTAACAGCGATCATTTGAAGTTGGGGTGGGGGGGAGTGGTTGGCAAGATCCTAACTTAGACATGTTCTTATAAACAGAGGAAAGGATAAAAGAGAGCTATAGATGTATTCATAATATGATGCATATACATATTCTAAAATAATCAATATTATGTTTCTCAAACAATATATGAAATAACCTTCTTTTGCTATTGAAAACAAACGTATAAAGATGGGGACTGGAGAGGAGTGAATAAAAACTTGCAGCCTGCTGCATAGGATATATAGATTTTATTGGCAGCCAGTATAGTTCATTGTTTAATGCACTGTACTGTTGCATTGGTTTGGCAATGGTACTACCTCTCTTGCTCTCCATTAATAATTAATACAGCAGTTAATGCAGGTCCATTTGTGTACATGACACTTTACAGGGAATTAAAAATACAGGTCCCAGTTCCAATGGGCACACAGTCTAAAACTGGCAGAAGGCAGGAAACGGAAGTGGAAGCAGGGGTAAATGGGGATGTTTATTGTTCTGTATTTCTGGCTTAGTTATAGTATGGAGTGGTATGGAGCGCGGATTGTGTGGACAGTCACAGGAGCAGAAATTGCTTTCACTGATGACACCCCTACCATGTAGATCTCTCCAGAGACAACTGGTACAATGGCACTTAGAATTCCAGTGGGAGAGCACAGAATGAAGCTGCCCTCCTTGCTTGCTGATCAGATTCCTGTCATGCAGGTCTTCCAGGTACAGCTGATACAGGTATGTGAAATGCGAATATTTTTGTTTTACTTTCCAGTGTTGTTGTAATAATGAAATATTAG
This sequence comes from Hemicordylus capensis, assembly GCF_027244095.1. Classification (NCBI taxonomy): domain Eukaryota; kingdom Metazoa; phylum Chordata; class Lepidosauria; order Squamata; family Cordylidae; genus Hemicordylus; species Hemicordylus capensis. The sequence goes on along the minus strand of NC_069657.1, from coordinate 326,831,573 downwards.
AGAAGTTTGACACTATAAGTGATACATTAATAATTAATATCTAGCTTAACCCACGCAGAGCATCTGTGTGCTAGTACTTGATTGCTCCCCTCACCCCCTGCCACAACTCCCCTCAGCCTTCTTCAGCGTGTTTTGGGCCTCCTAGCGTATTTGGAGGCCATTTGTTTCACCTCTGTGCATGCACACGGTCCATTTGCATAACCCAGGTCATGCAAATGGCCCTTGTGCATGCACAGAGGTAAAAGAAATGGCCTCCACATGAGTGTAGAGTCCCAAAATGGGCCAAAGAAGGCCTGGACCGGCCCTCGGGACTCATGGGGAGGCTGGCGGGGGTCAAGGGATCACTGCCCCGCCCACGACTGCTGTGGCTGCTATGAGTACAGATTTCTAAGCAATTTTACTTTGCAGTCGAGGCTTCAAACCAGACCTGAACTGGCTCAGCCAGGTCAGCTTGACCTAGAACCAAACTGGGTCCAGTTTGGTTCTAGGTTGAGCCTTCAGACCAAGGTAGTTCAAATTTGAACTGGCTCTAACTTGAGCCAGTATGCACATCCCTGCCAGGTAAGCATGCTTTAGGGGTTGGTGGGAACACAACAGGAGTCTCCAACCAGTCCTCTAGAATGTGTGCTCTTGCACCAGATCCCAAATACTTCTGAGTTCTGTCCATGTTCTGCAAGCACTCTGTAAAATTGGAAAGACATGTATCTACCCTCAGTGGCATGTTAGTAGAACTCACACACACACACCCTGCCTAGCCCCACTGGCTAGATGCTCCAACAGTACTTTTGGTTTCAAGTGGTGAAATTAGCTTGGCTAGAGGGACCAGTCCTGTTACAGTATCAACTTGAGCAGAGTTCTGGTCTTGGAAAGGATGAGGAGGCATGAGTGCAGTTTAAATGTTTTATTATTATTATTATTATTATTATTATTATTATTAATACAACTTTATTTGTTAGCCACCTCATAACATGCTTAGAGTGGTTAGAGTGTTGGACTAGGACCAGGGAGACCTGAGTTCAAATCCCCATCTACCCATGAAACTCACTGGGTGACTCTGGGCCAGTCATATATCTCTCAGCCTAACCTACCTCACAGGCTTGTTGCGAGGATAAACATAATCATGTACACTGCTCTAGGCTCCTTGCAGGAAGAGAAGGATATAATTTTTTAAAAAAATTAAATAAACAAACAAATAAATAAATAACAAATTGTTCTCTGGGCAGCTCACAGCAGAGGATTAAAACATACAATAAAAAACACACAACACATTAAATCATAACAGAAAAGAAGAAGAAAAGAAAATACAAAATACAATACAAAGCAGTTTTAAAAACGCATTAATCAGATCAAAACTGAAAACAAAAATTAAAAGGCCTGGGTGAACAAAAAGGTCTTTTCTTAGCATCTAAAAGAACAAAGTGACGAAGCCAAGCAAACCTCACTGGGGAGACTATTCCATAAACAGGGTGCAACCACCAAAAAGGCCCTCTCCCTGATAGCCACCCACCTCACCTCGTTAGGCAGAGGCACCTGGAGGAGGGCCCCCAAAGAAGATCTTAAGGTTCAGGAAGGGATATATGGGGCAAGGTGCTTTGTCAGGTAACATTTAATCCAAGCCATTTAGGACTTTTGAGGTTAAAACCAGCACTTTGAATTGGACCCAGAAACAGACTTGGAGCCAGTGCAGCTGGCAAAGCACTGGCATAATATGATCAGAATGTCCAGTCTCAGTTAATAACCTTGCAGACCTATATCTTGCATTCCTAAAAAGGGATACAGGCAGACTAAAGTTTGATTAGGTAAGTCGATAACTCTCAACTAATATTATAGGCAAGAACATAGCTGGCAATAATTTATCTTAAAGGTCCTAATTATGAATCAGTTGGCTTGGCTAAGGTACTTCGCCCAAAGACTGGCTTGAGGTTTGCTGTTAAAAGTGCTTGAACGTGGGGAAGGAAAGCAGAGAAGGGGAATGAGGAGGCTTAGGGAGGCAAGGGGTTAGTTTTACCTATCCTTAGCCTGGTGGTGTGTTCAGTGCATTTGCAGGTCTCCTCATAGGGAAAAGGCAGGAAGGCAGGAAGAACAAAGGGCAAGTAGTGAAGCGCTACCATTCTCACACTTGAGAACCAGCAGGGTAGAGATCCATACAGATTCTGAGGCCATTTGGCTTAGCCAGGGGTACATATTCTCAAAAACATGCCCTGATGCAATTCACAAGACATGCTCCCACCCTGGTGGGGCAGAAACTCAGGTAGAACAATGAAGTTCATAGTTACATTAACTAGTCAGTCTTTGGTGTGACTTGCCAAACAAAAGGCAAGAGTGGCTTATGGAAGTCTGCATGTAGATGTGAATAGTTGGACTTAAGGCTTAACTTGAGATGGAGATGCCACTCCAAGTGCAAATATATACAATTTGATATTTTAATGGGCTGCCTCCACTCTGGTCATTGACAACCAATGAAGCTGTTGATGGTGGGTTGGGAAATGCTGCTCTTATCTGGATTGTGGCAAAGAGTGCTAGCAATACTATCTTTCTTGTCAAAAGGGAGTGTTTTCTTCCCTGAGGTGTACCGTTGAGTTAGGTTTGCTTGCTGGCTGATTGCCTTCTCTTCTGATAGATATAAAGAGAGAGAAAGGTTGGAGATGGCCCCTTGCAGTCTTAGCTACTATGACCTTGGGGCGCATTGTCCCATGTCTTGCCCATGTCAAATTACCAACTCTGAGTCTTTGCCAAATATGGGCAGGTGAAGAGTTTGTGATCCCATGAACCAAGGTATCCAAAATGGAGACTATGAGCCGACAGTTCCAACTGCATAGAGGGCGCTCTCTGTGCTATCCTGCAATAGAACTGTTCTGACAACAATGTATTTGATCTTACAGAGCCCTTCTGGAGCAAGGACAGTGCTCAGAAGTATTAGAGTTTTGGTGCAACACGCTAGTGAATGTGGGAGTTTCACGAGAGCTCCCACTGCATGCCTGAAGACTCTCAAAGCATGTGCACTTCAACAGTAGGGATGCCAGCCACTATTCTTTTTCATTTTCCCATAATGCATTGCAAATCTTATTTGGGGGGTGATGGATCCTGAAGTTATCATATTAAAAAATGTATGAGCTAAATTCTAACCTGATATAACTTTCCTCACCATGGCTGATGAACTGGTTTGAAATGTGGTAATTGACCAGGGATAGCATTTTGGACATAGAGAGCACATTATATAGGGACATGGGCAGTGTGGGGGGGGGATGTTGAAACACCCTCAACACATTGAAATAACTCACTCTTTTTGAAATGATGAGTTTTATCTACAGTACTATGCAATTTTCAAAATGCTGTGATCCATAGGAGATTCAGGCAAGGATCTGAGATAGCGACAGATATTAAAGCCTTCCCAAGGTTATTTGAATGTTCTAATACAACACCGACAAGTGGTGAGATTACAGATCACTACCTCCCAGAAAACATATTATTTCAGTGTCAATCTTGTTCACCAGGAGTTCAGATGAATTTTCCTAGACATTCTCCAAAGGAAGCTGTTTAATTCTCATTTTTTTTAAAGGCAGAACCTTGAAGAAACCCCAAATTCTGCAGTGGGGAAATCCAGAGAGGCTTGTTTATGAAATAGAACCACTGCCTCTGTCATACTTACACTATAAAAAATAAACTCACTATAAACCTTCTCCACCTGTTTTAAAGCCACTTATACATATCATAAACTAGTAGCAGCAGACCAGAGAATCTGGTGGATAGCAAATATATCAGGCACTGTGAAGCCAACTGCACTGAAAATAGCAGAGCTGTGTACAAATGTCCAGGTGCAAAGAGTGTTTTCTTTTAATGAGTAGGCAAGGGAAAAGTAAAATTTACAACTACTAGCTGTAGCACACCTAGTAGTCAGGTTGATTCTGGTTATAATGTAGAACACAAAAGAGACTTATGCAAGGAATTGTGCATAAAATCAAGCACTAGAAAACATGCACAGCATTAAGGCTGGTTTTGAACTAGCTATAAGCCAGCCTGATATGACACTCCACATTTATAAAATGAAATGTTAAAATGAATTTCAAAGATCACCCAGCTGGGACAAAACATCTAAAGACTTTAGGATTAGCAAAATACTTCAGAGGAGTACTGCACATTCTTAATGGTGATAACTTTTTTGTTACCATCAATGCTGGCCCAATTATGAACCAAGCTGAGGTAAGTTTGTCAATCACTACTGAGAATAGGATATATACAGAAACTGAACACAAGGTAAATTTTGGGGAGGGGGGAATCATATTGTGGTGGAAAGATGTTAAGTCCATCCATCTATGGAAAGTGAATTATTCAGCTGAAAGGGGAAGGCCATGTAAACATGCATTGTCATTGACTTACAATGACTTTTAAAAAAAGATTCTTCTGTTTCCTTTTTGCAAAGTATTGCTGCTCTTTATCTACATTTCCTTGTAAAATTCATAAATTCTTTGTGTCTTTGAGCACTTGATGATAGTTAAATTACAAATGACACCCAGGTTTCTGATAATCAGCAGATTTTGTACTCAGTTTCCTACTAAGTTCCTAGTAAGTTCTGAGATTTTGTACTCAGTTTCCTAGTAAGTTCCTAGTAAGTTCCAAGTAAGTTCTGCATCTTTAATATTTTCTTCAGAGTTTTCAGAGATCACAAATGGAAATATACACAACTGAAAGAGCTTCTCATTTATTGATTTATGTCCATCAAAATATAATGAGCAAATAGTTGCTTCACTGCTCTGCTGTCATTGGCAATCTAAAGTGCAAGCAATATTTTGGAGAGCAGAGAGAACTATTTAGTGACCTTAGCATTTTGACCTCGGAATGTCTAAGTTGTCAGCAGACAAGTGTACCTCATGAACTAATGTTTATCACAGCTTGAAATGCCATCACTGTCAACACTTGGATTGCTACCAAAAAAATGCAATCTGTCATGCCTGTAAATTAAATCGTTGGCATTATCAAAGACATTATTCCTATATGAGTGCGAGGAAGCCAAAAGAAGTAACACTCATGATCTGACAACTGTGAAAACAATGGGTATGTTAAGGAGATGTGTTGAATTATGCACCTGGTAGTGATGAATCTATATTTCAGAAACAAAGTTTGGTTAGATGCATGTCAGTAATGTGATCTAAAATAATAATAGTGGCCGACATGCTGTGCAGCTTAAGGAGGACTGCTGGTCCAGAGGTCACTGCAGTGATGACCCATTGTGTGGCTGAGGGAGCACAGAGGGAGAAGAGGAACTATTTTTGCTTCTCTCTTCTTCCTCGAAAAGCCCTCTCCATTTGCATAAATACGTTGCTGAAGGTAACTAAATCCTCCTCTCCCATCTATGCCCATTTGTTTGTGCAATGAGTCATTGCCGCAGGGATCTTAAAGGGTCCCCAGGATCCACAGCCCTCCTTAACTGTGCAAAGAGTTGGCCCTGCTAAATGGGCAAAGAGGTATCCTCTCCCTAGTAGCCACCTGCTTCACCTCATTTGGCAGGGGCAATAGCTATAAGCAAATGGACCAAAACCTGGAACTAATTCCAACAGAAGGTATTTAATTTTATTTATTTATTTATTGTTAAATTTCTTTACTGCCTTTCATTGAAACAATCTCAAGATCGTTCACACAAAAGTTAAAACAAGACTCTAAAAATTACACAATTAAAATATTAAGCTAGAATATAAAAATACAAAATTGATTAAAAGATTTAAAACAAGCACAATATAACCTTTAAAAATACAAAGCAGCAGCAATAGAAACAATCATATAAACGCGTGTGCAAAAAACCCAAGATTTCACTCACTTTCTAAAAACTGTGATGGAGAGTTGGAGACTGCGGAGTGTATGCCCACCAGGAGATTACAGATATTACAGCCTTTTTCAGGTAATTCCAAAATATGGAAAACCAAAAATTTGCAGTTATATATACATGCAAAAACAAATGACAGAGGTTTTATTGTGAAACTCTTTTGTGAATGCAGAAACACTGGCTGAGACACTGCTTAACACATTTTAACAATTTGCAACTTTTTGATTTTTGTTTTTAACTTAAATGTGATTGCTGGTTAAGTATGTGAATGTTTGAATGACTTGCTAAGTACATGGTATAGCCAATTAATATAACTGGTCATGCTCGTTTTTGTCTTCTACAGTGCTTGCATTGGTACAATCCTTCCCGCATCAGTTTTTGCAAACCACAGAGCACAGCATAGCCTGAATTTGCAACTTCTAGTTAATGGCTTCGCAACAGATACTTTGCCGGTGCAGCAGATTCCCCCCATTTATTAGGCTTGGGCACATTTGTTTTTGCCTCTGTCTAAAACAGTATATTTTTGGTTTTCCATGTTTTGGAATGTCCTGAATCTGAACAGACTGAAATACCTTCTGTGGGAATTATTTCTAGGTTTGGGTGAAATTTTGCTTGTATCAGGGCTAAGCATTATAACGGATATAATGGACTATAACGGATATAATTATAAATTAGTCCATTGGACTAAACATTTTCTGTGAGGTTTCCAAAATCTGATTAAAACAAATGTTCAGGTTTTTTTTTTTAAAAAAAAGATCGCTTTTGATGCTTTATACCAAGGAGTTCCAGTCTTACTTTGGCTATTGATTTGATATGTGATGGGGGGTGTTTTGTTCTGACATCTCCTTGTGCATAAATTTCACATAGTTGGAAAGCTAGTTAGTATATTGTGCCTCACATTGCAGAGAGAAAAAATTAATAATCTCTCACAGATGTACAGCTTCCCTTTGAAGGCATTAAGGAATTGCTTTCCTTTGAAAACTTTTGTGAATCTTGCTTGGAGATATTTACGGGTGTTGTCAAAGAAGGTGTGCCATTCAAGTTGTTTCACTCTTTTTGCCTGCTCACACTGTGAATATAGCGTCTGCTGAAGAAACTTACGCATCAAGAGAAATGCTTCGAAAAGAGGTTTGTGGCCTGTGGTGGAGCCATGCTGCATATAGGTATCGAAGAAGCTGGTATAGGTAAAATAAAGCCAAAGCAAAAGAATGATTTCCTGCTGTTTCAGAGATGCACAGTGTATGTATGTACACACACTAGATAGATAGATAGATAGATAGATAGAATTTGCTATGTCACTAGATTATTGTCAGAAGTCTTACAAATAAATCTACTACTTTGATTTAATAAATAGCATTGTTTGTATCTGTTTATTTTACTGCTTACCAAATCTAGTGATTTTCTAGTGCAACAGATGTAGTATGAGGAAATGCTGCTACTCCTTCCCTCTTTGACTGCAAGTGAAATTTAAAGAGTATGTAGAAAATTAATTGACTAGAGCTAAGAAACATAATTGACTGAAAGCCACATGAGATAGGACTCTTGAGTGGTTGCAACTGTAGGTAAGAGATTATATAAGGAA